>NC_138209.1:67781754-67974254 GCF_964194415.1 Vipera berus
TACTAATACCACTTTACAATGCCTTGGTAAGGCCACACCTGGAATACTGCATCCAGTTTTGGTCACCACGATGTAAAAAAGATGTCGAGACTCTAGAAAGAGTACAGAGAAGAGCAACAAAGATGATTGGGGCACTGGAGGCTAAAACATATAGGGAATGGTTGCTGGAATTGGGTATGTGTACTTTAATGAAGAGAAGGGTGAGGGGTGACATTATCATTATCCCTAAGCATCAATATTTCATCCATTCAAAATTAACAAGATTTAATTGAGAGAAATCTGCATCCTTCTCTTGCACTTTTATTTCTAGCATAAATTTGATGCTCTGTTACTGAACTGATAGTGGAAAAGGCTCCCATCGAGATGTACTGGCAATTACAATGTTCCATAATGTTCTCAAAATCATAATCCTTAAACATATTATTTGGAGCGTAATCCTTGTTTAACCCAGTAGGATTTAGAATTGAATTGATATCTGAGTATGGGGAAGATTTAACCTTTTGCTTTTGACGGTGGTCTAGATCCATATTTTCTGCAATTGTTAAAAAAAGAGAATACTATTACAAAGATTACATATATATCAATGTGAAATATATATTGTGAAAGACTGCGTCTATTTAAATTAAGCACTGAAACTGGAATATGTAAGACAGTTTTGCATAACGTTTGTTCACATACAATGAGTTTAACATAAATTGATAGAATTTGTTTTGGTATATTATGCACATTTTAGAGATATTTATTTGTTGAAAATTTAATTGGGCCTGACCTTCATAGCTTTCTTTTACGCCCAGACTAGAAAAGAGATGAAAGCTTAATCAAATTTGTCTTGGAATAATCTCTCCCTACAATAGCCGGATTCCTGCTTCTCCCAAGCAAAGCCTAACATTAAAACCTCATACCATGTTATATTTCAACTTAGGAACGTTGCAGAACTGCTTATTTTCTTGTCACATTGAATGGATGCATTGGTTCCTTCATTAAAAGTTTGAAATAAATCAAGCTGTTAATATGTGTTTTTTAAAAGAATGATATGGATAGAAACTTTCCACGTATTTTAGCTGAACTTTTCATTCAACACTGGCTGAATAAAGCTAATTCTAATTATTCATTTACATATTTCTGAATTAATTCCTCTTGCTTATATTTTTTTGGCACACAATATAACAATATGCATTTCATTTTTAAATTATTTAATACATACTGAACATTTTAAAAGAATTAAAACTTGGTCTTGGGTAAGAAAACAAATTTCTCTTAAGCGGGGAATAGGATTTTGGACTTTGAGTCATATATAATATTCATCTGTCTGATTTTACAAAGTAGAGTGTTCTTTTTGAAGGCATCCAGGGAATTGGAGATAAAAACAACCAAAGTACAGAGATCCTTGAAATTATGCCCAGTGATCAATGGAAAACACACTGGTCATTTGATCACAGGCTTCCCAATCTGTGGTGAAATGTACTGAACTTTCATTTCAAATTGAGTTATTATACTTAAATATGCACATCTCCATATCAATTCAGAGATGAATATGTTATGTATTGAGTGCTTTTTTTTGTGTGATAAGCAAGTGGCCAGTCTTGTATCATGTTCATCATTCTACCAATGGGAGCCAAAAGAATGACTGAAAACTAAAAGCAATTTTGAAAGATACTTCAGCTTTTATCAATGAAGCAATGAAAGTGAAGTCACTGTATCATACAACAAGAATCGGGGGGGGGGGGGAACCCACCTTTTTATTGCACTCTTATTTCTTTTTAAAGTAGCATGGATCTAATTTGATTATTCTGTTGCAGGCTTCTACCTCATAGAAAATTAGGAGAAATACTAAAATGCTCTTTTAAGTAACAAATGGTAATTCTAAATTGAATGTGTAAAATTTCTAAAACTAGCTTTAATATTTTAAAGATGACAGCACAGGGTTTCGATTGGCAGGAAATTCATGATCAAATATCGTGATTGATTACAAAGAAAACTGCTAATTAATAAAAAAATTATTTAATTGATTCTAGAAAACCATGCTAAACCACTGTGACCATTCAACTGATTTTATCATACACCCCTTGGAGTCTGACAAGATAGTCCTACCGTTAAGTTGAATTAAACAACTGCCTCAAAGCAGCACATTTAAATGAACTGCAGAGAAAAGGAGATACAGTATGTTTGTACTTGGTATGTCAGAATAACACATCAAGCGTTGCCTTTGTATTTGACGAAGGAGAGAGCCATTTCCTATGTGGCTCTGGGTTTTTGGTTGACCAAAATTGCTTGAATATGTTCAGAATTTCTGTACTTCCCTGTGAAGAGGTCTTGGTTGATAAAGAAACCTGGGAAGACCACTTTACAGGGACACAAGGGAAGGTGCATGTAACAAGCCACCTAAGAGAAGAATTTAGGAGTAAGGACCTTTAATGACTCTGTCTATTCAACTAAGGAACCTATTTAAATTAGTTGAGAAATTTAAAAAAAACCCTGGAAGACATACATGGGATTTCCTTAACCCGCTTGCTCAGACTGAAGAAGCTACTTTGCAAAATGAGGAGGAGGAGGAGGAGGAGGAGGAGGAGGAGGAGGAGGAGGAGTCCAGTTGCCATGATTCAATTTCCAGACATTGATGAGGCAGATAAAATTCAATATGCAGACTGGTCTGGCAGTTGAAATTTTCAACGCTTGATAATTAGCAATGATTTAGAAAAGGGGACCATAAACCAAACTGGTGTTACAAACATATATGCCATCTTGCTCAGACTCTAGGGAGGCAACCACATTCTACCTAATGTGATGGCTAATCAGGGCAGAACATTAGCCATACATATTATTTCGATAGAACAACATCACCCTCTCTCACTCCTAGTTTTAAATGTGTTAAATAGCAGGTTCTTTGGTGCAGGAATGAAGACGCGAAGCTGAATACAGGATAACTCATTGTTTATTTCTTGCTGGAACTGTACTGAGGCAAATGGCTGAAACCAGCCGCAATATGTAGTCTAGCCCCTAGGCAGCAGCCAATAGGTTTGAATCAACCATTGCCACCTGGAGATAGCCAATTGCAGCACAGGAGACTTGTAGTCTGGGTTGCTGGAGAGCTGTTAGCTGCTCCAGCAACCCATGTGGCATTCCCTCAGAAAGCCCAGTACATAACAAAATGAATATAAATTTACTATTTTATGATTAACATCAAGAGCAGAAGGAACATACTGTATACCTGTGAAAAAGATATTCAGGAGCACGTCTGTTATAAAACATTTGCTGTGTATATTAAATCTATGCAGTGAATTAAGGCAACTGATGGAGAACTAAATGAACATTTTCTTCTTTCACCTTAAGCACATTGCTAAGCACATTGGTTTGTGCTTAAATTGTAAGCCGCCCTGAGTCTTCGGAGAAGGGCGGGATATAAATGGGATTAAAATTAAAAATTAAAAAAAAAATAATCTGCTAAATTAAGAACCTGAATTCCAAGCTTGTGAAATATAAAAGATTTTACATTATTTCCTTGAATTCATTTCCCAAATGAATAATTTGAGCTACATCGAAATAAGAGGCTTTACTTTTTTATACAATTGAGTAATTTTCTGATAATCATCACATTTTAAAAATAACCATACTGTTTTCAGAAAAACATATTATTCCAGGCCTTTGATCCCTGGGAATAGGCATTAAAACAGGGGTGTCAAACTGCCGGCCCGTGGACCGGATGTGTCACATGAAAGCCACACCCACCCCAGCTCCAGCAATGGGAAAAAAAGTCGTGATACATCACGACATGTCACATGTTGCAGCGAGTTTGACACTCTGCATTAAAATATTTCCCTTTCCTGAGACAGAAACAATGGACATTTCCATGTAAGCATCAGAAACCACTCTAACCACTGTTAGAAAATTGAAAGAGAAGACCCCCCAAAGGGGCATTGTAGTAACTGAGCCACCATTATGTTGCAAACCGAGGAAGAATTAATAGATAAAATGTCCTCCATTTATTTGCAATGTGAGGAAATACTTTTATTTTATAAAAGAAGATTAGTCTCTCTTTCGCCCTGCCAACTTCTTGCCATTGGATTATTTCTTTCTTTCCAGGACTGCCCAATTCTGTCAGCCACAGTAAGTAGGCCAGGCCAGAAAATCAACTCCACAGGATGGCTAAAACTACTTTTACTGAGCTTGGCTATAGTAAATGAACCTTGCGAGTCTGGTGGTACTGTCAGAACCCTATGTATTTTGTATTTCCTCCTTATACCTTCATTTCTTTTGGGTTCTGCCATTTATGTGGGGGGAGAGGGCACCTATGGGTGTTCTGCAGTATACTGACCCGGTGCAGATCCCAGTTCGCTCCATGGTTTTCCGTGGAGCTCCGGGAGATGAAGTGTCGGAGACGGGGCCTAGAGAGCTGTTGGAGATCCACCCGATCTGAATCCGACCGATCGCGACTAAGATCCTTTACTAGATCTTATCTCGCGGCAATGAGGATGGCAAGGTCTAATTACTTCGCTACACTCATTGCGTCCGCAATGCATTTTGATATTTATGTCACTGTTCACCGCCCTGAGTCCTTGGGGAGAAGGTCGGTATACAAATCAAATAAATAAATAAATAATACTTCCTTTGCTTTGTTCTATCCTCTTTGAAGTACTTTTCTTGGGATGTGAAAGGAATGTCCCTCCGACCATCTGCCTTATCTCCAGGAGAAGGGAAGTAGCCACCGACAAACCTGACAGCCTTAAGAACAGTGCCTTATCGGTTCTTTCCCACAACAGTTTGACTCTTATGGATTGGCTCAGTTTAAATCAGCCGGATGGACTGTTGGGATGGGGTTTGAATGGGTTCTCTTAATGTAACATTTCGCATGGGAAATCCTCATATGCTGCCTTACTCTCCTGCTATCAATACCTTCCAATAAAAAGTTCCTATTGAGACAATGCAAGTTTTAAGAGTTCTGCTTTCTTGGGAGGCTTAACTTAGAGGTACTGTTCTTCGTCCCTTTATACACTAGTGAATCAGGCAGGCATCCGCCCCAGCCAGTATTATTATTATTATTATTATTTTTCACTATGCAGTATTATTATTTTTTCCACAAGACTGATGTTTCAGCATTTTTTGCCTACGTAGCAGTTACTGCATATTTCCATTAAGATTACCTTCTTTATTCTCTATTCAATTCCATAGCACTGTAAATTACACCGTAAGAATATGGTTAGCCTTACACGCACTTTTTTCCCCCCTACAAATATTAGGGGAAAAAATGATGGAATTTTGGTAAGGGCTTGATTTTTTTTTCCCTATCCCACCAGCCATTGGATAAGATGATGGTGGTTTTTGATGAGCCTTTCCTGAAATGAATTTGATTCAGAAAGTGCTGTGGCTTTTGCCTTGGCTATCTTGCATTGTGTATTTGTTTTTTTGTTTTTTGTTTTATGTTTTAACTGTATGCAAACCACTCACATCACTATGTACAAGTTGGGCAACATAAAAACAAATAAACATATAAAACACTTTGATAATGGGAAAGATTGCCGGGTGCCTGGTATGCTGTATCTCCAATATGAAGAGAGCACCATGCCTTTTCTTGGGCCTACATGAATTCAGTATACAGAGTATGCAACTGTACTACTTAAACAGGGTTTTAGTTCTTTAAGGGCTGATGAAGACATGATGTTACTGCTTGACACATTTTTCATAGCTTTGATGGAAAGCAAAATATCCCTGCTTCTATTTTCTACATGCAACAAAGAGCAAATGGAAAATACACAGTGCATAAATCACCAGCTATGAATATTGTCGGATGGCAAAATTCAATGTGCCCTTAAGTTGTCCTTTGTTTTCTCTCTTACTTCTACATACGCATATGCTAATTTCTCCTTGCAGTAGTGCCATGTCTACTGCAATATGTACATGGTGCTACAGCTGTTATAGTCAAAATCAGATTTTTTTTAGTATTCAGAACAAAATAAAAGAACTGAACTGGATATTTACAACAAAGCAATATGCACAGTAGTACTGCTGCTGCTGCTACTATAGTCTTTAATGAAACAAAATTGCAGTAGCACTTAGACATATATACCACCCCCTACTGCTTTATAGCCGTCTCTGGGTGGATTTCAATGTCAGCCTATTGCTCCCAACAATCCTCATCTTACCAACCTCAGAAGAATGGAAGGCTGAGTCAACCTTGAGCTGGTCAGGATCGAACTCCTGGCAGTGTGCAGAATTAGCCTGAAATACTTCTTTCTAACCACTGTGCCACCACGGCTCAGAAAGAAGCAACTGAAGGAGAAAAGAGAAGAGGCAGGCTTTGCACGGAGGCTATGTAGAAAGAAAAATAAGAGAACTAGATTTATATTAAGGCAGCTTCATGCCTTTAACTAAATGTCTACTAATTGACCTGTTCCATGTGTATTCTTCTAAGAGTTTTTCTAGGGCTATGAGGAAAGAGAAAAAGTGGATTTGGAATGGAGATAATTTGGGGGGATCAAAATAAGACTCTAAGTACCTGTTGGTTCCATTCATTCCATCAGTTTTCTTAATTTCCAACTAAAAATATAACACACTGAAAACTTTTTTTCTGCTACAAAACAAAATGTGAAGAGAGTTCTTCAGAGCCCCTGAAAAGTCAGAGATGATAATTCATTAGTTCTATTCCTTCTAAATCATTGATGTGTACAAAGGTAAAATTAGAGGCAAATATTTTGGAAAACAGATCAAAAGGAAATTTTAAATGCTTTTTGACTTTTGGTTAAAATCAGGTAACTGCACCCAACAACTGCACCACTTAAGAACAAACATTTAGTCCATATCGTGCTTTTAGGTCAAGGCATGTGTCTTCTTTTGTGAATGGTCCAATCTGGAACCATTTTGGAATGGTCCAGTCTTCTGCTCTGTTGTAAACTACTAACCTTTAGTATTAACTATTTTTCTTTATTTCAATTTTTGTAATCCGTAAAAGGGAGGTAAAAGTAAGAGAAACTTTCAACACTTCACATTTCTATAATTTATTTTTATTTATTTTTATTACATTTATATCCCGCCCTTCTCCAAAGACTCAGGGCGGCTTACCAGCTTAGCAGTAGCCTTCATTCTATGTATATGCCTGCTTATTAGGGCTTTCGCCCCCCCCCCAAGCGGCATTATTACAAAGTCAGCTTATTGCCCCCAACAATCTGGGTCCTCATTTTACCTACCTCTGAAGGATGGAAGGCTGAGTCAACCTTGAGCCTGGTGGGACTCGAACCTGCACTAATTGCAGGCAGCTGGTGTTACTTAAGGAGGCATTAGCCCACTGCTCCACCAAGGCTCATATGGTCTCCTCAAAACTTCCCTTTTCTGTTTATCTCTTTGTTTAGCACAGACAGCCAATCAGCTTTCTTAACAAATTTAAACCTTCTTTTTCCCACTGAGATATATATTAACTTTATTTAATTCAAATAATTTAAAAAATAGTTTAAATGAGGCAATATTCCAAATTTAATGGTTTCTTTAGTTTTAACTTTCTCATAGCAAATTCCCAGTAAGCATTTTGCATTTCTTTTTAAATCTTTGTAACTCATTTCTTCCTTTTTGCTTTAATCTTTCCTGGATAGAAGGTGTACTCACGTAGGTGGGTCACTGCTCTGAGTGTCTTTTTAAATTGGCTCCATTTAAATGTGCTTTAAAAAGTGAATTAGGCAGATCCAATATCTTTTAGGTAGGGACGCGGTGGCTCAGTGGGTTAGGACGCTGAGCTTGTCAATCAGAAGGTCGGCAGTTTGGTGGGTCAAATCCCGAGTGCCGCGTAACAGAGTGAGCGCCTGTTACTTGTCCCAGCTTCTGCCAACCTAGCAGTTCGAAAGCACGTAAAAATGCAAGTAGAAAAATAGGGACCACTGCGGTGGGAAGGTAACAGCGTTCCGTGCGCCTTTGGAGTCTAGTCATGCCGGCCATATGACCACGGAGATGTCCTCGGACAAGCGCTGGCTCTTCGGCTTTGAAACGGAGATGAGCACTGGCCCCTAGAGTTGGAAACGACTAGCATGCATATGCGGGGGAACCTTTACCTTTACCTTTAATATCCTTTAAACAACCTTTGTGTGAGGTTCTGAGCACCATGACTTCTGGGACCTATGAAACTAATATGAGCCACCTCGTAGCTTCTCTTTGTCCAGATAAGCTCAACCATATTGCCTGTCTGTCAGTCTTTGCCTCTGTGTCATACCCGCTGTTTTGTGGAGCTGTGCTAGACTGCCAAGTTTCCACCCAGATGTCAACAGATTTGTAATTTCTGTTTGGATCTATGCTCGAGAAGGGAGGAATTCTGTTGCTTTGGGGGCATTTTATTTATTTTTCCTGAAGGAAAACATTTGCATTTATCTGTTTCAAATTTCACTATGTTATTTTCTGTCCAATTTTCTAGCTATCAAAAGTGTTCTTAAATTTATGTTTTTTGTTTTAATGTGTGTGTGCGTGTGTGTGCGTGTGTGTGTCTTCATCTGTGTCTCTGTGTGTAATTATTTTAGAAAGTGTCAGAATACATTTGCAGCCCTATTTTCAAATAAGTAAATTATCCATGACTTTTTCTGGGCTTATACAGTTGCTTTAAAAGCTGCTTTTGGCTACATCAGCATGCTCACACAGTCACTTTATGTCTAGATTTTTTCTCCAGTGAACTAAAATAGCAATGCATGTACATTTGTTATCAAGATAACTGGTAGATACTTTTTAAACATCTGCAGAGATCTGGAGAAAAGTACAGGTATTTTCATGACCCAAAGGAAATGCTTTATACATTTTGAAGCACAACTTTTTAAAAGATTTCCACAGCCCTATTTGCTATTCCACTCCAGTTTAATTTTATTTATAAATTAAATCAGCATTCTTTGCCCAGAAAGTTTCCTTATGTACTTTTATTTGTAGCATTGTTATCCTGAGGTACTGATGTAAAGCCACATTCAGTTTCTGTTATAATGTACTATTTGTAGAATAGCTAATTTAATTTTGTAATGCTGTGCAATACATTATTTTAATGGAAGCCATCTTCACAGATTACTGAAATAATTGGGTACAGTACCAATACTGAAGCACCTGCAGAGTTTCTAGGCACTTTGGCATAGATCTTTCTGTCACAATCTATTAAGACTTAACATCTTCCTTTGAACTTTGGCTTCCTCCCTCTCTGCAAAGACTAGAAGCTAAGATAAAATGAAATTTATTTAACAACCTCATATTACAGATTATGGCTTCAGGAAAAGAAACTTTAATGATTAAAGGATACATATGAGGCAAACTATATTCAACAAATAAAATATCTAAGCTACTCCCTAGATGAGACATTCTGGGACTTTTCCTGTAAATAAATAACAGGAATTAGCATTATTTCTAGGATATATTTTTTTTATAATTGTTAACGATTATTTATGTAGTTGTTAGTTTGCAGCACCATATGTTGCTATCAACACTGAAGATTCCAGATTATACTGTCTAATTTTTTACCTACTATAGGTGTTTACTTGGAACCTGCTTATAGTGAAAATATGTACTGCAGACATATTGTTTATTTATTTGTTCCTAGTGATTTACAAACTAACCTTTGGAATCCTACTTCCTTAATGTTGGTGGCAATAATTTGGGATAGGACTGGTCGCAAACGATTCCTTTATTTTCTCCTGCTGTTAATGAGATGATTGTAATAAAGCTTATGCATTATGTCTCTCATGATAAGGGAAGGACCCTCTTCTTCCAATTATTAAGACATGCAGGAGCTGTGTAAATTATTAACTATTCATTTACATGGCCAATTATACTGAATGTGTTCAAGAGAAGAGAAAATCAGTAGTGCAGAGGAGTATATTCCACGATTTGGAGATAGAGATACAAATATTCAGTCCTGTGATGCCAGGGTATTCTTAATGTGCCAAATCTATCGTTGGTTTTAATTAATTAAAATTAAATTAATAAAAATTAATTTAATAAATTTAAAATGAATTAATTTAATTAATTCATTTTAAAATATGCAACATTTTAATAGTTCCTGAAGGCCTTTCAGAGCCTGACTTAAATCGAAAGAATGGTATCAGCAAGAAAAAAATTATCTATATCTATATCTATCTATATCTATCTATATAAACTTGCTAGGCCGTGGTGGCACATTGGTTAGCAATAACAATAGCACTTAGACTAGGGGCAAGTTAGTATGCCTAGCATCAGCACTTAGACTTATACAGTATATGGCTTCACAGGACTTTACAGGCCTCAGAGTCAGCATATTGCACCCAACAATCTGGGCCCTGATTTTTCTGACCTCAGAAGGATGGAAGGCTGAGTCAACTTTGAGCCACTCAGAAACAAACCCCTAGAGTGAGCAGTGAGTTAGCCTGCAGTACTGCATTCTAAACATGGCGCCACCACAGTTAGAATGGAGTATTGCAGGTTAATTCTGCTGACTGTCGACTGCCAGCCGTTCCAGTCTTACCAGCCCAAGGTTGACTCAGCCTTCCACCCTACCAGGGTTGGTAAAATGAGGACCCAGATTGTTGGGGCAATAGGCTGACTCTGTAAACCATTTAGAGAGGGCTATAAAGCACTGTGAAGCAGTATATAAGTAGTAATATGTAAGTGCTGGTGCTAGGCACACTAACTTGCCCCTAATCATCTGACCTCTTTGTTAGCCTGGGGAAAATATTAATTCAAGAATATTTATTATTCTTTAATATGGTTGACTAGACACCAAAGGTGCACGGAACGCTGTTACCTTCCCACCGTAGTGGTCCCTATTTTTCTACTTGCATTTTTACGTGCTTTCAAACTGCTAGGTTGGCAGAAGCTGGGACGAGTAACAGGCTGGCTCTTTGGCTTTGAAACGGAGATGAGTCGGAAATGACTAGCATGCATGTGCAGGGGAACCTTTACCTTTTTAATATGATTGAGATGGGGGAAAATTTGAAGAGACCTAAAGTATGAGAACAATGTTTTGCAACATTTTCAGAAATGACTTAAATGAGGAATCAGAAAGGATGCATATGAAGTACAGAAGTGGGGTGATGGATAGACTTGAACTCTCTGTGCTACTCAACAAAATATGGCAAAAGAAGAGGTAGGGTTTGGCAGTTATTTAGAAAAAGAAAAACCCAGATACACAGCTATAAGGTAAGGGGTACCTGGTTCAACAACAGCACATGTAAGAAAGATCTGGGTTTCTTGATAGATCAGATTAAGAGGAAGCAAGAAGACTAGTGTTGCAGCTGCCAAAAGAGGCAATACAATATACAGCTTCATCGGCAGAGGGATACCATCAAGGTCATGTGGTAAGTGATAATTCCAGTTTATGCTGTTTGGTCAGACCATGTCTGATTGCCCAGTACTGATTGCCACAATAGAAGCAGATGCTTTATTTCTTTACAGAGAAAAGAAGTAAGAAATCAACTGAGAAAGATTTTACAGAGGGAGACCAAATTTTGAATGAGCAATGAATGCTAATAAGCAGTGGAACAGCCTGCTTCTTGCACCAAATAACTACAGATTTTCAAGCAAAGATTGTACAGCCATTTCTCTAGAACTGTGATGGCAAACCTATGGCATGCGTTCCACAGGTGGCACACAGAGCCCTCTCTGTAGGCACGCGCACCGTTGTCCCAGTCCTAAGCCTTCAGCTGGGTTTTATAAATCCTTTTTGCTTTAGGCCTCCACTGCCATGTGCAAAAAAAAAAGGTTCAATCAATCAATCAATTTCAACTTGTCGTGGGGTGAAAAAAAGGATCTCGCAAAGTTGGAATTTATTGATTGAACTTTTTAGTCCCACTCCGTCTGCCGTTACCACCACAACCACGCCCACCCAATTGGCCACACCCACCCAATAGGCCACACCCACTCAATGGGCCATGCCCACCCAGCACCCGATGATACATAAGTGGGTTTTGAGTTGCAGTTTGGACACTCAGTCTCTAAAAGGTTTGCCATCACTGGTATAGGGGAATGAGCGTTGATTCTGACATTATACCTCCTTAATATTTTTTTTTAAGACTATGATTTAAAAATATGTCTTTGATAAATTCTCTGTGCTGATGTGAACCCCACCATACCAGCAGATTGTGTGATTTGACATTTGTCCTGGGTCCTAATTTAATTGCTGAATTAAATGATTTTTCTGTATTTGAAAGGTATAAGTCTATTTCCAAATACTACTTCATTTCCATAATTCTGTATTTCCATTTTGAATTCCCCTAAGGCAGCAGTAATATATATTACTTTAATGATCTGTGTTGGCTCTTTATGTTAAATCCTCAACTATTTGCATGAAGTCTCAGTTTAGACAGGGTTATACGGAAATGGTAATAATACTGGCATCTATAGTAGGATTATAATTTGTAGTTCATAATATAACTGCATGGTTGTGGGTGCATTTGAACTGCATATTGCACAAGAACATAAAAAATTCTGTATAGCAGACATGTCAAACACAAGGCCCGGGGACCGGATGCGGCCCGCAAAGTGGTTTCATGTGGCCCGCAAAGCTATCCTGGAAAACAGTAAGGGAACGGCCCATGCTGTCTTGGCCCTGGCCCAGGCTGGCCAGGAGCCAATGTACAATTTTGTGGTGGTCATCTATGCTGAAATACATTCAGTCTTAGCTCCACAAGGCCATCTGGAAACAGCGAGGGACCGGCCCGTGCCGTGTTGGCACTGCCCCCTCGGCGCATGCTGGGGAGGTATCACCCTTTGTGAGGAATGAAGAAATGCACCATCGCCTGGAAGTGGCCAGAACGTGGCCCTGCCTACTTCGGGCAGGCTAGGGGTTGGGCAGCATTGTGCTTCTCTTCAGATTCATGCCACCCAGCTCAGCCTCTCGGCACTGTGAATAGAGCACCCCGCTACCTGCCAAAACTGGGCAGGCTAGGGGCTGGGCAGCATTGTGCAGGTAACATCGACTCTCACGCTGCTCATGGCATCCCCTCCCATAGAGCCCACCAAGCCGCATATGTGAAGTAGACGAGGGCCATGTGCTGGCCATTTCCAGGCAGTGGTACATTTCTTCATTCCTTACGAAGGATGACACTTCCCCAGCTGTGTTTCTTGCCTGTTTTCCCCCCCCATCTCAAATATTTTCCCACCACTCTGTTCTTTGGAAGGAAGGAAGGAGAGGGAAGGTCTGAGGGAAGTCCTACCTTAGTCCTGCCCTGCTGCCCTTTCACCATCCCCTTGCCCCCTCCTCCTGGACTATCCTGGGAGGTATCCCTATTGCTAAGGAAGCTTTGGATACAAAGCCAGGTCTCCTCACATGGAGAGGGAATGGACCTCCCTCTTGATTTTGCCCTCGTACCCATCATGAGCAACCTGGCTAAGGAGAGCAAGCACAGCAGCATCAGCCTTGAGGAGGAGGTAATTGCAGGTGGGCACCCCCTTGGGGAAGTGGGGATGGGCTTATGCCATGGGTGCTTGAGGGCTGGGCTAGGCATTTGACCTCCACGCCACCATCCAGCCCTCCCCAATGGCCTAAGAGGAACAGTGAGGCTCCTCCAGTGGACCATGCCTTGGCACTTCCCTGGTCCCATCTCCTTCTGCCAGAGACCCTCAGATCTGTCCCACTCCTGCCCAGGCCCCCATAGGCACCCTTGACACAAATGATGTAGAGCCATACGCAGTCCAGCCACACCCACCCAGTAGGCCATGCCCACTCTGGCCACACCCACCCGGCCCCCCGAGGGCAACCGCAATGCTGATGTGGCCCTCAATGAAATTGAGTTTGACACCCCTGCTGTATAGCCTTTGCATTTTAAAACTGAAAATAAATAAATATATGGTGGCGTATTTGATGGGACAAAGATCTGAATCTTCTTTGTAATATGTAAGAAATGGTTTGAAAGAAAGTAAATGCATATTGTGAGGAAAAAAAGAAGAGAAAACAGGAATGGGATGTGGCAGAGGACAAGAAGGAAAACAAGAAATAGAAGAAACAACAAATGAAGCTGTATGTGTATAACAGACACAGAGAGAACACAGTAGCTTTTAAGATACGGTTGGGAGCATTTCTACTCTCTAATCCAGCATAAAGCAATTTGAAGGTGACCTGTGATTATCTCCACTTCTGCAGATTTTGCAACACTGAGAAGATGCAAGAAACACCATGAATCTATCAGTAGTCCCTTCAGCTTACCAAAAAGAGAATTAAAAAAGAGTATCATTCAACACCAGCATCATTACTGTCGGCACATATGGTATGCACTTATCTGGTGATTTCAAAAGAAAAAAAATCCAAGTGGTTACTATGAGAAGCCTACTGGCTGCACATTAATGCCTTTGCAAAGTGTGAAGTGATATAATAGCATGCTGACAAATTTATAAGGACTTTTCCAAATTGCTGCAACCATGACTATATATCGTTGCAGTATCCAAAGTGGAAGAGAAGAGAAAATTCATTCTAAGCAATAACTACAAACAAGGGACAGAAATAGAATGTTGAAGCTTGGTGGAAGAGAAAAGATTGTCTTAAATCTAGAAAGCAAAATACTTGCCTATGATCTCTTTACCAAGTTCTTCAAAATTGTAGCGTACCAAAGGAAAAACTCAGTTTTGCTCTAGTTTTCACGTGAATCTGTACAGAGGAAGAAATACGTGGATTCATCTACCCAATCATCTTATCATAAGAACACAAACATAACTCTTGCTGGACCAGGGCCAAGGTTCTACAAATAGTCGTTATTTTATTATCTACAGAAACTAACTAGTTGCCTCGGTAGTTCTCCAAAGCAAGAGGCGGAGACATATCTTTTCCCCAGGTTTCCCAGCGGAAAATTGCACAAAAATTGATAATTTGCTTCAGCCATGTAGTAGTTGACAGGGAAAATTACATTTGTGTAGTAGCATCACCAGGGCTTTTTTTCCTCATAGAACGCTCAGAATGGAGTTCTGGCACCTTTTTGGATGGAACCTTGTAGGGTAGGCAAGGCGGGTTGTATGACATGTGTGAGTTCCGGCACCTTTTTCTTTTACAGAAAAAGCACTGAGTATCACAATGCTATAAATTAATTGTGATTCATACCAGATGCCAATGCTCCCTTCCACAGTTGATCCCTTGCAATTGGTATTTGGAAGCCTATTACCTCCACCATGGAAGAAACACTGAGTATTCAAGATGATTGCTCTTGACGGATCTGTTCTTCATCATTCATATAATCCCCTTTAAAGCCATCATGAGATTCAGCAAGTATAGCATAACTTCTAAACTGATTCAAGGAGAGCTGCACGAAGGATGTGTAAGGAAGTCCTATTATTCACCAGGCTCAATGTACAGGGAATGGAATCTTTCAGGTAAAATACAGAATTTTTGATATGTAAATGCAGGCTATCTAGACCTGGCTATTTTCCCTTGGGTACCAACCTTTCTCTCTATGTTTTTTTCCCTTTTTTTAATTAGTTTTCCAATATTACAATAGTATCTTTAAAAAGCAACGTGGTGTCTGAGTTGCAATAGTTCCATTTCAGACAAATACATATTATTACAGATCTCCAAATTGTTGTAACCAATACTTCCTCTCTCTTGTTTCCTTTAATACATATTATCTCTTATCTAAATTAACATACTTCTCATTGCTATCCATCAGTCATTTAATAGTTTTCTTATATTTGTCAATACTTTGGTATATTTTATATTTTAACATTCCATCTTTAAAACATCAAACACCTTATATATTTTTCCAGCTTTAATTTTACATTGATATTAAAATTAAACATTTAAAGTTTCTCATTTTCATATTGCTAAATAACCTCCTTTCCCTTTACACAATTTTCTCCAATACCTAGTAATGTAAATACACTTCTTATTTATCTCATTTCCATATCAATGTTAGTAGTACAATATTAGAATGGTAGTCATTAGGATACCAATTGCAAGGAGGAGAAAGAGGAGGAGGACAATATAATATTCTTATTTCTCATTTATAGTTTCCACATATTAAAAATTAACCAAAATTTCTTCCATTTCAACATTTAATACATCCTTTCATGTCACTACATCCAAGTATATTAGTTACATTCTATCATTCTTAACATATATACATCTTAATTCATGTCATTTAAAGAGCTCAATATTTCAATGCTAGTATTCATACATCTGTGTTTTATTTTTTTTAATTAGTTAGTATTTTTATCTACTAATCAAAGCAATCTCTCGTAATCCAAGTACAATCCTGTCTATTTTGGTATTATCTATTTCAGGCCTCTTAAGTATGTCCATATGTTCTTCAATCTTATTCTTGCTTTCTTCCTTTGCCATGTCATTTTTCGCTTTTTTGCCTCAGAGTCATCAAAGCATTCTTGTGTTGTTATATCATATTGAAGTAGCCCTCCAGTCTCCATTTTTGAAGGATTGAGGAGTCCTTTAACAGTGCCAAATCTTCTCATTATTTTCACCTCTTGATATAATTGTCTTGGACTGAATAATTTTTTTTCCACCTGTTTCCCATTATGGTCTTCAAAAGTCTGTGTTTGTTGAATAGTCAATTCTTCTGCCAATGTAATTGATTGTTCAATTTCTTCTGTTAAGTTCTGTCCCGATAAAATATTAGTTGTAGTCACAGTTTGAGTTTGTTTCTTTGAAGTGCATTCTAATTCTTTTCCAAAAGCTCTTATGTCATCACCAGCTGTAGAAAGGAACTGATAGGTTTGGTGATATATTTCCCACATAGCATAGATTTGTTTTTGAAACTCTTCTATGGTGGAGTTTCGCATCTGGTGTTCAAGGTTAATCTTATCTTGTTTTTCTTAAACATTTTCTTGATTGTTTTTAAAGAGAAACTCAGATTGCAATTTCAGGTTTAGCCACTGGGTGTCCCCCAAGTACTTTGAAAGTTCTTTTCTTTTAGTCCGTTTCTTTTTTCAATTTTCTTTTAAAAAAAAAAACACCCCTGAGCTTGCTCGCCACTTATTTGAAGGGAAGGTTGAATTCCCCCCTCCCTCTCCACAGGTGGGAAGGTACTTAGCAGCTTATTTAGGTGAAAAGAAAAAGATTAAGGTTTAAGAGAGGAATCTTATCCCTGTCTCTTCCGTGCTGCTTTAACATTGCCTGGTGGTAAATTTGACTTTGGCTGTCTGCAGCCTAGTAACTGGCCATATTACTATGGCCAGTCTTTCATCCGCCGGTATGAAGGAAATGCAGGCACTAACAGGGGGGTTGTGGCTCCCCCGCATTTCTGCAAAAGCCCCTTCTATCTGGTCACCCCTCCAAGGTGACTCTTTGGCCCTTTTAGGACCCCCCAGCGATGCGAAACTGGACGTGGAAGATGAGAGCCATCCTCCAGACGTCCATGTCAGCTGGCTTGGCCCTTTCTATGTTTTATTATAGACAGAAATTGTTTAGCATGACTATATTAGAATACAAAAGCAACAAGATTATGAACAGAAGGAGGTTGACTTTATAAAGAAATGGAGATGCGTTTGTAAAAATATTTTCAATGTCCAATCAGGACATTGGTTTTAAAACCCTGGACTTTGCAAATCTAAAAAAGTAGGTGCTGCTGTGAAACACTGAGCTGGGACACTTGAGATTTGGTTGATATGGATGCTGGTAGTACAACAAGGTCAAGGTTAATCGAAATTTCACAAACTATGTTAGACATATCATATTGAGAATAAGTAATAGATGCAGTGGATACAATAGATACAAGTTAAACCATTATGGCTCTCATAAAATAATTAATAGGAAAACACAAATTGCTAATTTATCATGAGATATTAGAATTTTGTTTAGGGGCATGTAAAATAAAATGATGGAACTTGCAGAGATAGCTAAATAGACCTTTTTGATGAGAGAGTAAATAATATCAACGATAGATGCATTTTAAATAGAGTAAGATATAAATTTATGATTGTACTTATAACTGCTGTAAAAAGATTAGAAGTCTCTTCTTTGTATATTTTTTTTCTTTTCTATTTTACTTTTTTCTTTCTCACATTTTTAACTTTTTCTTTGATTTTTTAAATTTTCTTTTTCTTACTTTATATTAGTTTGTATTAGTTTTGATAATACATACACACACATACACATACAGACACATATACACACATAAAGAGAGAGAGTCTTTCAGAATTGAGATTATTTTTAAAGGGGTCACTAAAACTTAATACAGTACATTCCTAAGAAATTTACTCAGAAGCATGCTTCATTATAATCAGCAGCATGTACTTTGTAAAAATGCTGTCTAAAAAGTGACTTCCAAGGTTTTTTCCTCTAAAAAAAGACTTATTCTGTTTTATAATTAAAAGCTTGATTTTTATTTTCCAAGTTCCTTTTCATAGTATTTTTGATGTAATGTTAAAAATGTGGAAATGCTGCTTTTGTCATTGTCACTTTATTCTGTTATTCCTCTATCGCTCTGTGCCCTTTTGGACTGGCCAAACTTCTCAAAATGAAAAACAGCATTCCTGAAGAAATTAACAATAACAAGAGCACTTAGACTTATTTATAGCTTCATAGTGCTTTACAGCATTCTCTAAGCAGTTTACAGAGTCAGTATATTACTCTCACCCAAAAAAGGGGATGTCCTCATTTTCCTGACCTCAGGAGGATGGAAGCCTGAGTCAACTTTGAGCTGGTCGGGATCGAACTCCTGGCAGTGGGCTGAGTTAGCCTGCAATACTGCATTCTAAACCCTGCACCACCATGGCTCTTAGCACTTCATGTCTTGCTTTGGGTTTAATAGTACTAAGGAGACTAGGCAGATTGTTGGAAAGGATTGCATAATGCAGGGGTCCCCAACCCCAGTCTGTGGACCGGTACCAGGCCGTGGCAAGCCAGCAACCAGTCCATGCAAACAAACAAAGCCCCATCCAAGGGATGCAGGCAGCACACAAAACCACACTCTCTCTGGTACGCGGAAAAACCTATCTCCATGTAATTGGTCCCTAGTGTCCAAAGGTTTGGGGACCTCTGGCATAATGAAAGACAGTACATTCACACGTTCACCAGCCTCATAAAGTTAAAAAGGTAAAGGTAAAGATTTCCCCGCACATGCGTGCTAGTTATTTCCGACTCTAGGGGCCGGTGCTCATCTCCGTTTCAAAGCCGAAGAGCCAGCACTTGTCCAAAGACGTCTTCCGTGGTCATGTGGCCAGCATGACTAGATGCCAAAGGCGCATGGAATGCTGTTACCTTTCCACCATAGTGGTTTCGAACTGCTAGGTTGGCAGAAGCTGGGACGAGTAACAGGCGCTCACTCTGTAAGGCGGCACTCGGGATTCGACCCGCCAAACTGCCGACCTTCTGATCAACAAGCTCAGCATCCTAACCCAGCTACTATTAAGTAAAAAAAACACCTTATTATCCGCTCTTGAGAATTCCACTGAAATGTCTTTTCCTTAGGAAAATAGCAGCAGTTTCTTTGCCATTAGATTAAAGGTGAAGTGATAAAAAAATGCAGAAGAAATGTTCAGCATAGTGCTTCTTATTTAGGTCAAAACTGCAGGTATATATATTGATTTTCCTCCTCCCCCGATATATTTTGTGCATATGTCCAGCAAACAAGACTTCATGGTCGAAATAATTGTGGGGTCCCAATAATATTATGAGATCCAGTTCCTTATTCCTTGTTATTTGAATCCTTACATTATAATTCATTATTTTAATGTTTTTGCTAAAAGTGTAGGGTTGTGTCACTCTAAAAGTAATTCAGAAGTAACCTGCTATGGATAAGTTAGAAACCTAATAATCTTTTCTCTGTCCTTTTTTCCCCCTATTTCCCAGTATTTTAATTTTTGTCATATTTGCTTTCCTTTATGTTATGTTCTTTTTCAACATCCACAGACAACATTAAATAACAATATAGTGACTACCATAACACAAATAAATAAGACAAAAGCCTTTATTGCACAACAAATATTTTGACACAACGTGCAGCAGTTTTTGCCTTTTGGTAAAGAGGAGGAGCTGACTGTGTCTCAGACCATTTTTTTTTATTATTTTAATTCCATTTATATCCCGCCCTTCTCCGAAGACTCAGGGCGGCTTACAAGCTTAGCAGACCATGAGCTTCTCATTGAAAAGTTTAGGCTTAAACTGAAGAAAGTAGGGAAAAGCACTAGGCCAGTCAGGTATGAATTAAATCATATCCCTGTTGAATATACAGTAGAGGTGACAAATAGATTTAAGGAATTAGATCTGATAGACAGAGTGCCTGAAGAACTATGGACAGAGGTTCGCGACATTGTACAACAGGTAGCAACCAAAACCATCCCAAAGAAAAAGAAATGCAAGAAAGCAAAATGGCTGTCTGAGGAAGCTTTGCAAATAGCTAAGGAAAGGAGGGAAGCGAAAGGCAAGGGAGAAAAACATAGATATGCCCAATTGAATGCAGAATTCCAGAGAATAGCTAGAAGAGATAAGAATGCCTTCTTAAATGAACAGTGCAAAGAAATAGAAGAAAACAATAGAATAGGGAGGACCAGAGATCTTTTCAAGAAAATTGGAGAGATAAAGGGAACATTTAATGCAAAAATGGGCATGGGCAAAAATGGCAGGGACCTAACAGAGGCAGAAGAGATTAAGAAGAGGTGGCAAAATTACACAGAAGAACTGTAGAAGAATGAGCTTAACCTCCCTGGTAATCACAATGAGGTGGTCACTGACCTCGAGCCAGACATCCTAGAATGTGAAGTGAAGTGGGCCTTAGAAAAGCTGAGCAACAACAAAGCTAGTGGAGGTGACAGTATTCCAGCTGAGCTATTCAAAATCTTAAAAGACAATGCAGTAAAAGTGCTACACTCAATTTGGCAGCAAATTTGGAAAACTCAACAGTGGCCACAGGATTGGAAAAGATCAGTTTACATTACATGTTCAAACTATCGCACCATTGCACTCATTTCTCATGCTAGTAAAGTTATGCTTAAAATCCTACAAGCTAGACTCCAGCAGTATGTGGATTGAGAACTACCAGAAGTACAGGCAGGAATTGCCAACATACACTGGATCATGGAGAAAGCTAGAGTTACAGAAAAACATCTACTTCTGCTTCATTGACTATGCTAAAGCCTTTGATTGTGTGGATCACAACCAACTGTGGCAAGTTCTTAAAGAGATGGGCGTACCAGACCATCTTATTTGTCTCTTGAGAAACCTATATGTGGTCCAAGAAGCAACAATGAGAACTGGACACGGAACCACTGATTGGTTCAAAATTGGGAAAGGAGTACGGCAAGGCTGTATACTCTCACCCTGCCTATTTAACTTATATGCAGAGCACATCATGAGAAAGGCAGGGCTAGATGAATCAAAAGTTGGAATTAAGATTGCCAGAAGAAATATCAACAACCTAAGATATGCAGATGATACCACTCTAATGGCAGAAAGTGAAGAAGAACTAAAGAGCCTCTTGTTGTGAGTGAAGAAGGAGAGTGCAAAACTTGGGTTGAAACTAAACATTAAGAAAACCAAGATCATGGCATCTGGCCCTCTCAATTCCTGGCAAATAGATGGGGAAGAAATGGAGGTAGTGACAGATTTTATTTTCCTGGGCTCCAAGATCACTGCAGATGGGGACTGTAGCCAAGAAATTAAAAGATGCTTGCTCCTGGGGAGGAAAGCCATGGCAAATCTAGACAACACAGTAAAAAGTAGAGACATCACCCTGTCAACAAAAGTGCGTATAGTCAAGGCTATGGTCTTCCCAGTTGCAATGTATGGCAGTGAAAGCTGGACCATAAAAAAGGCTGAGTGCAAAAGAATTGAGGCCTTTGAACTGTGATGCTGGAGAAGGCTCCTGTGAGTCCCTTGGACTGCAAGGCGATCAAACCAGTCAGTCCTAGAGGAGATCAACCCTGACTGCTCTTTAGAAGGCCAGATCCTGAAGCTAAAACTCAAATACTTTGGCCATCTAATGAGAAGGAAGGACTCACTGGAAAAGAGCCTAATGCTGGGAAAGATTGAGGGCAATAGAAGAAGGGGACGACAGAGAATGAGGTGGCTGGATGGAGTCACTGAAGCAGTAGGCGTGAGCTTAAATGGACTCCAGAAGATGGTAGAGGACAGGAAGGCCTGGAGGAACATTGTCCATAAGGCCGTGATGGGTTGGACATGACTTCGCAGCTAACAACAACAAGCAGCAGTTTTGTAATGTTATGTTCAATTCTGAATGGGAAAGCCCAAAAAATCTTACAGTCAGAATATAACAGAATAACAGAGTTGACCTTGGAGGTCTTCTATCCCACCCCCCTGCTTAACAGGAAACCCTATACCATTTCAGACAAATGGTTGTCCAATCTCTTCTGAAAAACCTTCAGTGTTGGAGTACCCACAACTTCTGGAACCAAGTCGTTCCACTGGTTAATTGTTTTAACTATCAGGAAATTTCTCCTTAGTTCTACAATACGTTGTTCCTCTCCTTGATTCGTGACCATCCATTGCTTGTTGTCCTGACTTCAGGTCCTTTGGATAATGTTCTGACCCTGCTCTTCTTTGTGGCAACCTCTTAGACATTGGATCCTCATTAACACTGACATTTTAAATCATAATTAGTATTGCTATATTTCTTTTTTGGTATTCTCAGTGTCTAATGTGATATAAACATTAGTGTGTTGATTTTAATCAGCACTGTATAAATCCCACTTTATTACAACAATGTAATGCATTATATTATAGGGACGTGGTGGCTCAGTGGGTTAGGACGCTGAGCTTGTCGATCAGAAGGTCGGCAGTTTGGCGGGTCGAATCCCGAGTGCCGCGTAACAGAGTGAGCGCCTGTTACTCGTCCCAGCTTCTGCCAACCTAGCAGTTCGAAAGCACGTAAAAATGCAAGTAGAAAAATAGGGACCACTACGGTGGAAAGGTAACAGCGTTCCGTGCGCCTTTGGTGTCTAGTCATGCCGGCCACATGACCACGGAGACGTCCTCGGACAAGCGCTGGCTCTTCGGCTTTGAAACGGAGATGAGCACCGGCCCCTAGAGTCGGAAACGACTAGCACGCATGTGCGGGGGAACCTTTACCTTTACCTTTAATGCATTATATAGGTTTTATAACAATGCAATAGAAAAAGATTGGTCTTTTTTTTTAAAGTACCCAGATATTTTGCAAGCATGGCACCTTTCTGCTATTTATAAAAAAGGCAACTTTTCAGAATTATGAAGAAGCTTACAGAATAGAAGCTGCCTGTTATTAAGCCTTGAATGTGAACTCCTTAAAACAGCAGTATCCTTTGTTTTCAGTCTCAAGCAGAAGCCTAAATCATGACAGGCAAGGCTACTTTAGGAACAATTTTGCTTGTGTTTGTGTTTTACACACACAAATACATAGATTTACAGCCAGAGTACAAGGTTCTACTTTGCTGCATATTTATATCATTTAAATCTCTTTGTATTTCTCTCCCTCCATCCATTTCTCTCTCTCTCTCTCTAAAACATTGGCCCCCAATATGCTACCTGCATAGAGTAATATTCCGACCTCAACTTCCACAGGGGGTGGTCCCATTCGGCTCCTTGAGCTACAAGAATTTATTTATTTTTTAGAATATATTTTTCAAGTAGAAAGAAAATAAAATGAAAGTGGCTTTTGGTAAGTATCAGTCCATTTACACAATGTACAAATATATTTGCTTCGATTCACTAGTAAGTCTGGGATCTCAGAGCATCCAAGAATAAGGCAATCTTCAGAAATAAACTACAGATTACAACTGCTAGTCAAATGTTATTCCTAACCCAGTGAATATACTCTTAAAAATTGAAAGTCTTAACTGGTGCAGAAATTCCTTACTACCCACATTTGAACCATTGTTGGAGCTCATCCATAGATTGGTACTATTAGGTTATCAACTAAACATGGCCATTAGCTCCTCTGCTGCTCTATAATCACCCTAATGTTTGCTTGCCTTGTAATAAGGATGAAGCAACAGCAAAATTAATGCTGAGCTGCAAAGTCAGCAGAGTTGCATTTTAGAAGGAGATAAAAATTATTTGTCTAATGCAAATGCCTATAATTACACTAGGTAGGTCTTGTTCTGATAAGAAAATAGGAACTTATTGTGTTTAATTTAGAGAGGGCAATAAGTCTGTTTTGTTCATTATGAGTGATATAGCAATAGCACGTAGACTTATATACTGCGTATACTAGCTATACTTATAACATATACCTATAGTCAGTGGTGGAATTCAAATACCTGAACAATCGGTTCTCTTATTTGATGCAGGCCTGGGCCTCTGAGGCCTAGAAGGGACTTCTGGAAGTGGCATCCATGCACTTCCAGCTGGCCGTTCTAGGTCTGAGAGACCTCCGAGGCCTAGAACAGACTTCTGGAAATGGCATCCATGAACTTCCAGTGGGCTGTTCTAGGCCTCGGAGGCCTCCTCCAGGCCTCTAAGACCTAGATTAGACTCTTGGAAGCCAGCCAGTTCTCCAAATTCAGCAAAATTTAGCTACCAGTTCTACCGAACCGGTGCAAACCAGCTGAATCCCACCACAGCCTTCTCTAACTGGTTTACAGAGTCAGCATATTGCCCCCAACAATCTGGGCCCTCATTTTTCTGACCTTGGAAGGTGGGAAGGCTCGGTCAACCTTGAGCTGGTGATATTTTAACTGCTGGCAATCAGTAGAATTAGTCTGTAATACTGCATTCTAACCGTTGCACTAACAGGACATAGCCTTAGCTGGTCTTTTGAAATATGAAATCTTGGTGACCCAATAAAACATTTTTAAAAAATCATCTTTCACTACTATTTCCATTACCACAATAGTTTCACAGAGAAAACACATAATTTGACTTTCCAACTTTCCACTGCAGAAAAAAGAGGGAGAAATGGTAAGATAAGGCATGATAAGAGAAAAAGAAATGGAAATACAGCTAAAGTTAGTTTACCTCAACAGCACTCATTGAACTTCTCCATTCCTTTCTGTCTTTACCAGCAGTCTTTACTGCTGCCATGTCCATATATTGCCTCAAACATTTGTTCTTTAAACTTCTCAGTTTTCTTCAAGTATCTTGCCAGTTCTATCAAACCACAATGTTCTTGCTTTTCTCTTTCATCTCAGCTCCTTTGTTCTTCTTTTCTGTATAGTTTTTCAGTCCTACCTTTTAATTCTCTCAGAGCAAACAGCGGCAATGGAAATCTTCCACTCAGCTACTCAGTTCATTCATATCTTTATTTTTGACCCTGTCTCTTCTTGTTTTATATACCTTTAAGTCAGTGATTCAAAACCTTGGTCCGCAGGGAGCTGCAAAGTCTTGAAGAAAAGTTATGATTGAAATCTTGAGTTAAGTCTTGGGGGTTCTGTGGCCATGGTCCATGGCCAAAAAAGGTATTTAAAGGGGGTCTGTGGTGAAGAAAAGCTTGACAACCACTGCTTTAAGTAATCCATTTGCACTGTGTACAACTATATTCAAGTAATTTTATGTTTCCTCTGACATGACCAACTGTGACTTACATATTACAAAGTATGGAGAAACATTCTTTTTCACACAACTATTCTCACTTGTTTTAACAAACATTTATTGTTCATTACAGGCCAAAGACTACTCACTACTTTTCTACCAGCTTTCAGAAATTGTACAGTTTTTGCATCATTTTCCATTTTTAGTAAAGGTTTTATCAAGGTACACACACTCGTCTGTTTTGCTCTATTTTTCCACCATTTATAGTTTGTAATCATTTATTACAAACCATTTCCATCTCAAAAAGTCCATATTTATCATTATTACTTAAACTGTTACTACTATGGTTCGTCACATAGTCAGCGAAATGTTTAGACTGAATTTGGCATTTTTATCCATCTATCTAGTCTTTTCCAAGGAACTGAGGTTGCCAGATGTTATTGTTTGATGGTGTTAAAGGTATCCTTGCAGGATGTAAGATGTTCCAAGTAAAGCTGCCTTTTGCAATCAACTAATAATGATTTTGTCAATGCTCAAGTAGTATTCCAAATGTTTTGGGATTTAAAGCACAGTAGATGGTATTTCAGATTATTCAAAATACCTGATGAAATTATCTAATTTATATTCCAAATGTTTATTTTCACACTTATAAACTTGCAAGCTAATATATTGGCATTTGAATGTAAGTTGACGTATGGGTAAAACTTTGAACTAGGTTCAATAACTTCAACTGTATTCAGCCTTGCATCACTACTTAATTGTCATTTAATTATTCCCAGAATGATCAAACTGACCAGCTCTTTGTTATTCTGACTGATTCCCAAACATATTTTCAACATGATTAACGATAAGCGTCTCTGCTTTCACCAATGTATACTTAAAGTTCTGAAAAATTAGGAATATTAAACTTCAATGGAATATTAATGTGAGAAATAAGTTATAAGGTTATCTGCAAAGAATAACCTCTCTTCTTGCCAATCAAGTCCTGGAAACTTTTCAGAATGTGCAAAAGTCATTAGAATAAATGACTATGAAGTACTTAAAATATGCCTCTGTATCGAAACTTCCGGTGGCTCCGCGGCGACGGAGACAGCCTTCCCGGGCTGCCCGCGGCTCAGCTGTTGTTTTTTCGCCCGAAACAGCGCCGATCAGCTGTTCGGGCGAATTTGAAGCCCCCTCCTCGGGAGAAGAGGAGGGGGCGAGCTCCCAGGTAGGGGTAGAGTTCTCCAGGGCCGCCTGAGCTTATGGCTTGGGCGGCTGAAGGATTGAACTCCCCCGTAGCCTGGGCTGCTCCCAGCTGGCCGGCGCCTCTGCTCCTGATTCTTGGAGCAGAGCCAGGCGTCTGCGACCACCCCTGCCTGAAGGAATGACTATGGATTAAAGGAGCAGGCAGAGCGATACAAGAGGAAAAGGTGATATTTTACTCTCCAGCTTGATGGCCTTTTTTGGATTATAAATCTGAAGTGAAAGTGCGTCGCATTTGGTAAAAGATGGCGGCTAAACCACCCCCTAAAACTCTTCGGAGTGCTGGAACTTCTCCTGTGCAACAATCATTACTGCAGGCGCTGCATCCTCCTGATGTATTGACATCAAAGGACTTACAAGATGCTCTTGAAAAACACGCCCAGGTAATTTTGGAATCAATTAATGCTAGATTTGTACAGATGGAGGAGAAATTGGAGAAATTGGAGGAGAGAATGGAGGAGAGGATGGAACAGAAGTTCAGAGTGATGAAGGCAGACATCTTGTCTTCAGTGTGTAAAGTGGCTCGCTGTGTGGAAGAACTGGAGGAAAAGCTAGAAGATCTGACTCAAAAGAATGCTATATTAGAAGCAAAAGTATTGGAGAATGAAGATAAAGTGGAAAAAGAACTGAGTCTTGCTCAATATTACCAGATGCAGTTTGCCATTAGAGTTAGAGGCTGAAAGGAGAATACTAAGGAAGATCTAAAGCAGCTGGTTTCTGAGGCTTTTGAAGAAGTGTTGAAACAGCCAGCATCTGAAATAAAAGGAGGCATGGATAAAGTGTTTCGTGTGAATTCATGGATTGCTAGACAGAGAAAGTTGCCTAGAGATGTGGTGGTATATTTTGCAAAAAGGGAAACTAGAGATGAAGTTATACGAGCTGCTTATGATACTAAAGTTGTGATTGCTAATCAAGAAGTTTTGGTCTTAAAAGAAATTCCTCCAAAGATTTTAAGGAGAAGGAAGGATTTTACATTCCTTGTGCAAGAGCTCAAGCAACGAGATATAAGGTTTAGATGGGAGATCCCAGCTGGGTTGATGGTGACGCACGAAGGTAAAAGGTACCGTCTGGTTACTGTGATGCAAGCGCGTGATTTCTATAATAATGTTTTAAATGCAACGCCATTAACATCTCTGGAAGCTGAAAAGGGATCTGGAGAAGGAGTGCATCAAGAGGTCGAAGGTGGTCAGATAGAAGACAACGGTGTTGGAAGAGATCAAGATACAACTTCGTCGGATGATTCAATAGAACAGAGGGTGACGCGTGCTGCTGCAAAACGAGCTAAGAAGAGAAAATAGCAGGATTTGCAGAAGTCTATGGAATTTCTACGACGTATTCATAGTCAAGTATGGGAGGTGGGAAAAGATTTGGGTGTAGACACAATATAGTTTTTACATGTGGTGGTTTTGTGGAAAGGGTGAGGTTTTTTTTGGATTAAAGTTTGCTGGAATATATAGAAGATTTCCAAATGGAGGTTAAAGTTTTGTTCGCAATTTTTTTATTGTTTGGAATAATTATAGATGTGCTGGAAGAGGAACGGCTGATTACAGAAGACTGGACTTTAAAGCTTTCTGATTTGGTTGAGGTGGCGAAGATCTTGGTTAATTTGAAAGATTATTTGTAAGAACGTTATATCATGTAATGGACAAAAAGGGATGGAGTCTATTTAGGACAAGTATAGGTTGAGAAGTATTATATAGTATTTGAATAATTCTTTTTTCCTTTTTTTTCCTGCTCTTTTTTTTCTCTTTCTATTTTGGGGTTCTTTTTCCTGTTTTTAATGTATATTTAATATTATTAAGGTTTGTCTTATTCTATATAAGCTAGAAAGTGTTTTTTTTTATTTTAGTTTTTTATATATATTTAATATTGCCAAGGTTTGGTTTATCCTATATAAGCTAGAGAGTGATGGATTTTAGAATTTATAGTGGTTAGTATATGGTTGCTTATGTTTGCCTTTCTTTTCTTTTTTTTCTTTCTCTTTTTATATATATACCTTGTATTCAGCTCTGGGAAGTCGGGGGGGGAGGGGGGGAGGGGGGGAGGCAGGGGGGGGAGGAGGGAGGGAGGGAGGGGGGGAGGTAGGGGGGGAGGAGGGAGGGGGAAGGGGTTTTTTTTAAAGGAAAATTGTATTTTAAAACTTTTCAATAAAAAAAAAATATGCCTCTGTATCTAAAAGAAAGCCAATGGAGCAAATCTGTCTATGGTAAACATTAAAACAAAAAATAAAATAGCAGAAGCTAGGAGGAGAAAGCAGAAGTTCAGAAAGCTTGATGCCTAGCAGCTTGTTTTAATGAGAAATTAACCATTTAAATGGAAAAGATTTACCTTTTGGGATTAATGTACTTTTATTATTTATGTCAGTAAAGCATTTAGATATTGAATAGATGAAAGTACGATGAGCCAAAATGCAAAGCATTCTCATTCTCATACTATTTAATCTTGCTGGAAATACAAACTATGAGTTTGCAATACTAGCATGCTTAAAACTTTTATCAAGGGATTCATTTGCACCAATATTGCTTCTAGTTTCTTCAAAAAAAAGAAAAGAAAGAACATGGCATTATTTAACAAGAAGAATACTAATAATTAATAAAATACAACTATCTTTAGAAGATTATGGACCTTCATTATGTTTTCCCACAATCCTATGAACATCTACTTAGAAATATGTTGGATGAAATACAGTTACATTATTCTTAGGAAACTAGATAGTAGATTGGAACTATGCCCAGTATGGGTCACAAATCACTTTATGTGGCAGAAACCCTTTCCTTTCAGGAGGAAGAACTTTCTGTTGTACCCCTTGACTCCAGAGATGTGCTGACAAAGAGATCAACCATCAGAATTGCCATACTGATAAGAATACATGGTAAAAGAGCTATACAGGGTAATAAGAACCGTATTTGTTGGAATTCATTTCTATGCAACAGCTACAGTAATGTTCAGCCAGCAGATGGCAATATTTACAAGTTTAGACCTGTGGTATATGCCCTACACTTTTGTTCTGAATAGAGTTTCCTGTTTCCTGTTACAGTAAAAGAAGTTGAGCAGTAAAGTACATGATGACTGTACTCTTTTTTTTGCTAAACAGAATTTCTAACAAGATTACTCAAGGTTGAAGGCAGTTTAAAAGTAATTTCATGTAATTTGATGTCAATGGGATTTCAAATGTATTAGGTCTTTTAATAAATGACCTAATTTCTCCTCTTGAGACAATCCCACTCTGAAATGATAAAGTTTAGGATGCAACATAGTTTCAGCAAACCAAATATAAACTTAGCAGGCTTCTGCCAATTTTAGCCATTTTGTCTGACATTTAAAAACCTAATCATTATGTATGAACCTGAACACTAAAATATGCCCAATGATATAGTGTACCTTATACTCTTTTGTTCACTTTTCTAATGAAACATTTCAAGAATCAGCCAAATCATTGCATGGTATGAAGGTATTTTGTTTTATTTACCATAATAACTGAAAGAAAATCTTGTATTAACAAAAGTCAAACAATAACATACAGATATCCTTAATGGTTTTTCTGTACATTGTGAAATATTAAAATATTAAAAACTTTCCCCTAAAGATGTCATGTAATACAATAAGTACAGTATGAGAGCTGAGTGTCAAGTACCAGGAAAATCAGAGAAATCAGGGGATTCAGGCAGTTCAAATGAATATAAGGATTTATTGCAAGCTTAAGCTCTCTACAAGAATCTGATCAACTAATGGTCAAGGGAAATGAGTGGGAGATAAGAGAGGCATTCAAAGAGGGCTGGACTTATTTGTCCAATGGATGTGCAGGGACTCGTGACTTATGACATGTCTGACCCCTCCCTCAGGCTCAGCCAGGTGATCTCCTACACTGAGAAACATAATTTCTCAGTCTTAATTATGCCATGCCATTTTCCAAATTAAAGTTCCCTCTAACATCCATTAAGCTCAGTTGTATTTAAATAGTTTGCTAGTTGCAATGTCTTAAATTTCCTCAGTTTTACAATCAGTGCTGTTGAAATAACCATTATTTGTCTGAACCTGCCAGAGTTATATCTATGATATCCGTGATGAAAATAAACATTTAACTCACCCACTCATTCTCAAATCTATTTTATATTGCATGGAGTGACTGATTAGAATAAAACTTCAAACTGTGCTAGGAAAAAGAGAGAGTCAAGAAAGTTAAAATGGACTTTGCAAAAATAGAAGTGTGCTGCATTTTATAAGAAAGGATTCTTTGGATGTTGGTTGTTATAATTTTATGTCATGATATATTATTTTTTGCAAGTGTTGACTTACTAATAGTTTGCATTTAGCTGTTCAAAGTGAGCAGAAAGAGAGAAAGAATTTGAAGAATATATGGCCTGAAAAGAGAGAGAGGTCTTCAGAAAGACAGATTCACAGTGTTCAAGAAGATTAATGTTCTAGAGACTCAAAAAACCACCTATTCCCAGTCTCATTCTCTTCAACCATTTATTTGTTTACTTCTGGTAATTTTTCATTCATATTTCTTAAGTTTAAAATAACTGAAGTCATTTTTCTTTGATCCCTATCCAAATTTTATATTGTAACAGTCTGAAGCACTTTTTTTTCCAAATCAAAGTTCATATCTTACTGTTGGAATCAATGAGATTTCTTAATTCAGATTCCTTATAAAGGAGTAATAGAAAAAAAAGACTTTCTTTCAAAAATCAGAACTGTACAGGTAATATTAATGTCACTGGATCCTGAGCCTTCAACCCAGAATACTAGAAAAAGGAAGCAGATCATCTATACAATGTTGCTGTTGTTGTTAGTTGTGAAGTCATGTCCGACCCATCGCAACCCCATGGACAATGTTCCTCTAGGCCTTCTAAAGAGCAGGCAGGGTTGATCTCCTCTAGGACTGACCGGTTTGATTGCCTTGCAGTCCAAGGGACTCGCAGGAGTCTTCTCCAGCACCATAGTTCAAAGGCTTCATTTTTTTGGCACTCAGCCTTTCTTATGTTCCAACTTTCACAGCCATACATTGCAACTGGGAAGACCATTGCCTTGACTATATGCACTTTTGTTGGCAGGGTAATGTCTCTGCTTTTTAGTGTGCTGTCTTGGTTTGCCATGGCTTTCCTCCACAGGAGCAAGCGTCCTTTAATTTCTTGGCTGCAGTCCCCATCTGCAGTGATCTTGGAGCCCAGGAAAATAAAATCTGTCACTACCTCCATTTCTTCCCCATCTATTTGCCAGGAATAGAGAGGGCTGGATGCCATGATCTTAGTTTTCTTAATGTTTAGTTTCAACCGAACTTTTGCACTCTCCTTCTTCACCCGCAACTAGAGGCTCTTTAGTTCCTCTTCACTTTCTGCCATTAGAGTGGTATCATCTGCATATCTTAGGTTGTTGATATTTCTCCCGGCAATCTTAATTCCAACTTCTGATTCATCTAGCCCTGCCTTTCTCATGATGAGCTCTGCATATAAATTAAACCATCTATACAATACCTACTAACAAAATGGAAACCCATGCAACTTTATCAAAAAGCACCTGACCTCTCAATTCATTACAGCACAACAAACACAAATTATGGAGAGGATAACATTGACATACCCCCCCAAAAAAATTTCAAAAGCAACCAACAGACCATTACAACCACATGGCATCACCAGAGCATACAAACCAATTAAATATCTCCAAGCATCTTAGGTAAATCAAAAGACCCAAAAGTTCAGAGGGAAAAAAACCCAGGACTCATCTACTGCATTCAGTGTAAAGACTGTATCAGCCACTATGTAGGACAGATCAGCAGAACACTAGTGTTTCCATGAACACTAACTAGCAATTAGAAAACATGATGAAAACTCCTTAATGTCACACATACAGACTGAACCATAGTGTCAGCTGGGAAGCTGTGAGCATCCTAGGCCAAGCTAAATCCAACAGTGGTAGGGAATTCTTGGAAGCTTGGTATTATACACCATTCAAAAGAGAGAATAGAAAACCTAAAAAAGAAACAAAACGTTTTCCTTGATCAACAATATCCAGATTGTTCCTCAAGCAATCAACACCCAGATAAATGGATTAAAAACCAAGATTAATTTTAAACAAAAAATCAAGCAGTAAAGACTAGCCTAATCAAGGAACTACCAAGAAGAAGACATTTTACCAAGGAGAAAACAATATCCCCACCAACAATGACAGGGCAAGCTATTATATATCACAAAACCTATTCCATTCTAGCACTGAAGATGTTACTTAGTCCGGTAATGAACTGTCTGCAGGCAAACCACAATAATTAGTGTGGGAAGTCACCCCTCCCCAAGAAGGAAACATTAAAGAGGCAGAAAAGCATGCCCAGTTTTTCTTTATAGCCCCAAGTCTCCCTCCCCCAAGAAGAAGCCAGCTGTGTAGAAATGCAGATGTAAACCATTCAGGAAGGTTGAAGCTAGAAGATTAAGAAGACAAAGACACCTAAAATCTACATACCCCACACAAACTCTAAGACAAGACATAATAGGATTAAACCACAGATGCCAAAAAGGCACACTCAGACTCAGGTCAAAGTTCATGCCACAGGAACAATTCCAAACAAAAGGCTCCAGAGGGTATAAAAACCCACTCCCTACATGTGCTCTCTCTCTTTTCTTCCAGAGCCATCTTCCTGTCTGGCTCTCCTCTTCAATAAACTGCTACCTTGTTTCTAAAGCAGTCACCATGTTCTGTATTCCTGGCTTGGACTGAACCACGATGAAGACTTTTCTTTCAACAATTTGGCCACCCCAGATAGGACTTCGAACCCACAATCCCTATATATATCACAAATCTTATTCCCTTCTAAGCATTGAAGACGTTACTTAGTCCGGCAATGAACTGTCTGCAGGCAATCCACAATTCTTACAGAACACCAATGACTTCACAATCCTGAACCATTATGCAAGGCTCACTAAGGTTTATTGGATCTTGAATCACTTTTCTTTTTTTAAATGTACAGCAGATATTTAGGAAAAATAAGAAAAAGGTTTACACAGAAGTCCTTGATTTGGCAAAGGTTGAGAATCCTCAGTTTCCCAATAAACTAAACACTCCTGAGTATATGTTATGTACTCAGATTTCTGATCTCCTAGGAACAATAAACAGTTTTTTGGCAATGGTGACATGCTGATTCATCCTGCCTGACCTATAATACTACAGCCCCATCTGGATGGAACCATTCAAGTTAACAAGCTTTGAGAAAAATAAAGGCTGTAAGAATTCACTCAACACTGTTAAATATTTTTACATCAGTGTATGTCAATATAAAAGAGGTAAAAATTAGAACAAAGCCTGTTTTAAATGCATCTAATTTTCAGCAGGGAGATTAAATCAGGTTCAGGTGGATGGTTTGATCTTCTCTGTTGTCTTATATGGGTCAATTAAACACCCAGTAGTTCTTGGCTGCTTTACAAGGCAGCTTAATTTTCTAGTAGCCTTGGGATGCCATAAATAGTTATAATTTTGATTCTTTCCTTCAGCAGTTCCATGTAGTGTTTGGGGATTTCATAGATTAGATCACCTTTCTGCTCCCAGATGCTATTCAGATGCTGACCGTTAAAAGTCGTTTGCTCTGTTTGAAATTGTTCTGCTGGCAGCAAGATCTGACTGCTGGCACAGCAACAGATTCTATTGCGAATCAGGGCTGTTTCCAAAGGAGGCAGAGGAGGACAGGTCCCGGGGCTTATGGAGCAAAGGAATTGGAGGAGGTTGTCAGCAGGCCCAGAGGGAGAGAGAGAAGCTTTTGGAGGAGGTGGAGGTGGAGGCAGCGTGCTCCAGGGGCGAAAAGGAGCCAGGCCCCCTTAAAGAAAAGTTGGAAGAGACAGGATCAGAAAAAGAAAAGGAGGCAAGGTTGTTGTGCAGGAATACAAGCTAATTTGAGGGCAAATCCACATGGAGCTCCATTTCCATCTGTCTTGTTTGCCATCATTTGCTCCCAAGAGACTAAAATGGACATTCTAAAACTTGAGCTGGCCATGAACAAGGAGGTGATGGCCCTTTGTGAGCTATATGCAACGAAATTTCATTTTGGTGTATGCCAATTGGTATAGATTCAAAGTGACAATAAAGATGATGATGATGAAGATGATGATGATTATCATTATCATTATTAAGCAAAAACAATGATCTGTTATTATTTATAGTGTGTCTAAGCAAGATGCTCTATACATAGCTTAGAGATTGTCCTTATTTTTCCTCTCTACTTGCTGTATTTTCATGTACCAACAGTAAATCTTGTCACTTTTACAGATATGTTTATATCACTTTCTCACATATCTTCCTCTTCTCACACTTTATAAGCATATGTTTTTAACTTAAAGTCCACACTCTTATATAATTAGTGGTGTGTGGTGTTTAATTTTACTTTTAAAATCAAATTTGCTTCACAAACTGCTTGATAGTACTTGGAAATTTGTACAGTTTTAAACCTTGCAATTTGTCATTAACTGAATCCTATTCTGTGGCAGCAGAATTTATTCTTAAAAATATGAAGCCTATGTTTTGTTACAATCAGTTGTAGAACCCTTGGTCACATTCAGAACACCATCATTTAATAAAACCATCACAAATAACAAAGCTTGAGGTTTTCCCCCAGTTAGCAAAATTTACAGAGAAATGTAACACAATTTACAAGAAAAGTCTTGCAGTCTTCTGTCCATAATAGTATACTTCATGGTTTGAAATTCTTGCTTTGGATATTTTAGAACTGTGATGCCTATGGTCAGATTAAAATACAAAATTGTACATGGTAGTGAATCATCTATAAATGATTTTTTGTTTGTTTTAATCGTAACATAACGCACGTGAACAACCAAACTTAATGCAAAATGCTTTAAACTTGATTATTAAAAAATCAATTTTTGTAATAAACTTGTCAAAGTCTGGAATATCTTCCCTGATTCAGTTGTCTCAGCTACTATCTTTCATAGTTTTAATTCTAACTTAACTTCTGTGGACCTAAATCCATATTTAAGAGCTTCCTAAGAGGGTGTGCATAAGTGCACTAACATGCCTTTTGTCCTTGTCACGTTTTAATTTTTCTCTTTGCGCACTCGAATTTGTACTCTGTTTGACAAATAAATAAAATAAAATAAAACAATGAGGAATTATTTATTAGTCAATAGACCATCCACCAGATTTGCAACAACTACAGCTTCCAGAATTTGGCTATGTGGTTCGTAATTCTGAGAATTACAATCTCAACAGATTTGGAAGACATCATATCAGCAAGGCTGCTATGGAGAAAGAATGACTTCTTAATGCATTTTGCCAGTTTACATATTTTATAGTGAATAAAGTAGGCAGAAAAAAAGATTTCACAATGATACACATGCTGTGAAACATTTTTTGCTCTTTTTAAAAATTCTTGTGGTGGAGTATTAAATGTTGGTTCCACATGAATAAGAGACATATTGTAGATGATTGCAGTTGGGCTACCTGAAATCACAGTATCCCTGCACTGAAAGGATTACATGATTTAGTGCTAATCATCCAATTCAACACACATCCAATTCAATACAATTTCCCCAAACATCTAAATCAGGGGTGTCAAACTCGCCACGTCACGTGATATGTCACAACGTACCGTGACTTTTTTTCCCATTGCCGGCAATGGGGTGGGCGCAGTTTTGGCATGACGTATTCGGCCAGCGGGCCAGCAGTTTGACACCCGTGATCTAAGTGACCCAAAACTTTATGATAGAAGTAGTCTGTCAATAATTGCATGCTGAAGTTCTAAATATTGTACACTGGGGAAGCTCTGAAAATTAAGTACAGGTAGTCTTCAATTGAGCTCAAAATTTCTGTTGTTAAGTGAGACATTTGTTAAGTGGGTTAACTGGGTTTTAGATTTACTCTTGGGGCTTGAATTTAATTTAATTGTTTCATTTGTTTTTAATTTTTTGTATTCATGGTTTTAACTGCCCTGTAAACCGCCCTGAGTCCTACGGGAATAGGGCGGTATACAAATCCAATAAAAGAAAGAAAGAAAGAAAGAAAGAAAGAAAGAAAGAAAGAAAGAAAGAAAGAAAGAAAGAAAGAAAGAAAGAAAGAAAGAAGTGAGCTTTGCCACATTTTATTACCTTTCTTGCCACAATTGTTAAGTGAATCACTGCAGTTGATAAATTAGTAACCTGGTTGTTAAGTGACTCTGGCTTCCCCATTGACTTTGTTTGTCAGAAGGTCACAAAAGGTGGTCGCGTGGCCCTGGGACACAGCAACAGTCCTAAATATGAATCAGTTGCCAAGCATCTGAATTTTGACCACATGATCATGGGGATGCTTCAAAGGTTGTAAATGTGAAAAATGGTCACAAGTCGCTTTTCCCAGTGCTGTTGTAACTTTGAACAGCCACTAAATGAACTGTTGGAGCCCTGTACAGATTACCAGTTATAGGAAAAGCTCCCACATTGATTCCACTAAAATGTGGCCTTTTCTGGATTGCAAAGCAAATTCTTTGCCCCCTTGTTTAGAAGCTACAAGGGGACCTGCTGCTGCCACACCAAGTAAAATGGGACCTGGGGTGAGCTGGGTATGGATTGCTATTTTACAGTCACAGGGCTTCAAGGAAAGTCTTGCATTCCAACCGCACTCCACTCACCCATTTATTAAACTGTCATGTTCAAGGAAAAGGTTAACCTCACAGTCTGCATGACTGTCCTCTCTTCCTTGCTCCATGCATGTGCAGATTTATGAACAGAACATTATGTTCCTTAGGAGAACCTTGACCTCTGGGAGGCTGCAAATTTATTTTTCTTGGCAGAGAAACATTGAAGGATTAGTAATGGGTAGTAGTCACCAAGATTGATTATATCCATGTTTTATAAATTAGCACACATCTTTTGAACCGGTGTGCCTTGGCAAATCTGTTTGTTTTATTTATTTATTTTTTCATTCCATCTAAGATGTATGTTGGGGGGGGTTGTGCGTGTGTTTGTGTGTGTGTGTGTGTGTGTGTGTGAGAGAGAGAGAGAGAGAGAGAGAGAGAGAGAGAGAGAGAGAGAGAGAGAGAGAGAGAGAGAGAGAAAGAGAGAGAAAGAGAGAGGGAGAGGGAGAGGGGAGGGGAGACGAAGAGAGAGGGAGAGGGAGAGAGAGAGAGAGAGAATTAAAAAGGAAAATACATATATTGCATTTCCAAATTCAATGTCATTGAATGCTAATCTAAGTCAACAGTCTTCTGGCTGTAATTTTCTTTTAGCACAATAAAGCCACGTAATTTGATTGCAAATTTTAGAAGCAGGTTTGCTGCAAATTACTTAACCAATGATGTAAATACAAGTACATCGTACTAAGGTACCATTACCAATTCAAAGGTAGTGATAAGAATATGTGCATATACATGGCTATACTGTACATCTGCTCAATATACTTAAATGCTGCTTTTAATTATTGTGCCTCTGTTCTTTAATACACATAAGAGACAGCCTACATGCAAAGAATTGCAGTTTAGGAATTTGGAACTTTGGCACAATCCAGCAAGCAGGAAAAGGAAAAAAACACACAGAATAACACTAAGTAATACTAACTCCCATGAGCCTTGTCATCCACAATTAGTGGAGACCTGGATTTCTAAGGGCTTCAAAGGGAAGATAGGGGGATGGGAAACCAACCAAGCAAATAGGAAGTGCAATTTTGTTATGGCTCTTAAACAGAAAAGATTTCAACCAGTCAGTAAAATACAGTGGGTTGTTTTTTTAAAAAATCATATTTTTTTCTAGCCTTGAAAACATCCCAGAAAATCTTTAATAATTTTAGCACTTTTTGATTTGCAAAAAAAAAAATACATTTCCGGAACAGTTAATTAGCTTCTTCACCTTCACATTTTTTTTCTCAAATTCTTGCAATTGCTTCATTTGATTTTTGACTTAAGAACAGAGGGAAAATATACTTTTGTAAACACAGTTCTTTCTCTCTATTATTACTATTATTATTATCTATTCAGAAGAATGTGAAATCTCAGCTGCCAATTCTTTAGTTGGTGTTGACCTTCAGGTGCATCAAGTTCATCCCAAGAAACTTGGATGTTGTAATTTATCATGATGATGATGATGATGATGATGATGATGATGATGATGATGATGATGGAAGATCTAGTCTTCTGATTGTGACAAAATATATGCTGTTCTTCCTGACACAATGCAATAATTTGCAGTGAATAGAAATAGAAAATAATTAATTATAAGGAATGATTGGAATAGCAGTCCAGGCCAATTTAACTTGCTTTCTCTTCATCAATAGCTGTCAATATTAATGTTATAACAATAAAATATTAATATATTGTTTTAAAAAGCAATAACTACTTTTGAATTATTATTTTTTTGTTTAACAGGTAAAATGATACAAATCCTTTCTGTTTTATTACACCAGTATGTCTGCCTCTAGGACATTTTCATGGTTTACAAAGATATTTTGTAGTTACCCCCCAAAAGCAAGAAGCTATAGTATAGGTCTCAAATTAAGATTTCTTGATATTATTGGTAACATAATTTGCCTTTTGCTAACTCTCTAATTAAATATAAAACTTTCTGAACCCTTTTGAATTGCCATCAAAATTTCAAAGAGATGAATGGGAAAATAAAACTGATTGGAGACAAGGTTAAGGTTGGGTTCATGAAAGCCTAGATACTTGAGATCATGTGCCTGGAAGAAGTAAGTCCTAAAAAATACGGGTGGAAGAACATAAAGCATTAACAGGATTGTAGAGAAAAATGAGGTCAGACTGGAAAATATGTGTAGGTGTGTGTCCATGGGCTTTACATACAAGCATCAGGAGTTTAAATTGGTTATTGGTTTAAATAGGGACCCTGTGAAGAACTTTAATGAGGCATGAGAATAGCATGGAAAGTCCAGAACAGCCCTACAGAGGGCTTGCATAACTGAAGCAGCAAATGATGATGATGATGATGAAGAAGAAGAAGAAGAAGAGGAGGAGGAGGAGGAGGAGGAGGAGGAGGAGGAGGAAGAAGAAGAAGAAGAAGAAGAAGAAGAAGAAGAAGAAGAAGAAGAAGAAGAAGAAGAAGAAGAAGAAGAAGAAGAAGAAGAAGAAGAAGAAGAAGAAGAAGAAGAAGAAGAAGAAGAAGAAGAAGAAGAAGAAGAAGAAGTTCAAAAAGTAAACCTCATTTAGGCTCATTTTTGCTCTTAAATACTATACTTCCAAAGTATCTCCCACTTTATAATATTGTTTAGCCAAGTCTTTGTTTCTCCTTAATGGGCCTATTCCTTTTTCTTTCTCTCTCTCTTAATAGAAACATAAGTTTATATCTGAAATGCAATTTAGGGTAAGCAGAAACAACAATCACAAAGGGTCTTATGGCGGTTGTTCAGTCAGTCACTTTCAAGTTTTTATGATCTGAAAGACACAATTTTCCCATAACTATCTGTTCATAACCAGTTTTTCAAACACTTGTAAGCTTATGCCTGGGTTATCATTGGTATAATCTACCCAATTTGTCTTCTGCTGGCTTCCTTTTTTTCCTAATTGTTGTTGATTATCAGAGTATTCACAATGACTGTTCTCTTGAAATTATGTGTCCAAAGGACTTAAGCTTTAGCTTCATGATTTTTTGTTACCTGGCAAAAATTATTACCCATTTACCATTTTTGTTAGATCCAATATTCACTTATGCCAATGTGCATTTCATCATACGTATTGTATCATCTTTGTATGTTTCAGTTAATGCTCTTGTTTTGTACATACTGATGAAGTCATTGTTGATTTTGTGAGTTAGTCCGAGAAATGTTTGGGACAACTGATGAAAATCTCAGCCATTTCCGCTTTGCTTTTAACATGCTTTTTCTTCTATTTAGAAATCAGGTGCAGAAGGGGGGGTTGGGATGAATGTTGAGCTCAGCTAGCCATAATAATAATGCTGCTCTGTGGGAACTCAAGGACAAACTGATAACGGTTTGGCAGGCTAAGGAGCTGGGGAGAAAGCCCACGTTTCAGGCTAACTCGAGAACGTGATTTATGACTGCTTATTGGGGGTGGGAATCACAATTTGTTGCTTTGTAACCGGCGAAGAAGGGAATTTAATTTTGGGTTCAACTATGTAGTGCCGATACTTTGTTTCCTGAATAAAATGTTCTTTAAGGAAGAATTCTTGCCTTGAAGTTCTTTTGATGGGTTTCATCTATCAGAACCATGACAGGCCCATTGAATCTTTCCTTTTGTTCTACATGACTATTTTAGGTAAAGGTAAAAGTTCCCCCACGCATGCGTGCTAGTCGTTTCCAACTCTAGAGGCTCATCTCCGTTTCAAAGCCAAAGAGCCAGCGCTTCTCTGAGGACGTCTTTGTGGTCATGTGGCCGGCATGACTAGATGCCAAAGGCGTACAGAACGCTGTTACCTTCCCACCGTAGTGGTCCCTATTTTTCTACTTGCATTTTTATGTGGTTTCGAACTGCTAGGTTGGCAGAAGCTGGGACACGTAACAGGCGCTCACTCTGTTATGCGGCACTCGGGATTCGACCCGCCAAACTGTTGACCTTCTGATCGACAAGTTCAGCGTCCTAACCCACTGAGCCACTGCGCACCCTTTTTGGCTATTTAAACATTCCTCCAAAATGATACTTTTGCTTCTTTAGAGTTGTCCTTCAGGTACTGTGATACCTGTTTTTAGCAATAAGATTTTTTTTCTCTTGCAGCTGGTTTGGTCTAGATGAGGTGCAGCTGTGAAACTTCCAATCTTCCAGCCTTTCCCTGCTAACATTTTGTCTGTCCCTTGTAGTCAAGGAATTGTGCTCAATCTTTAGCAGGGCTAGGCAATGTTTGACTTTACTCACATCTTGACCTTTCAGTGGACATTTCCCACCACCACTATTAATTGGAGGAGTTGACATTGATGATGCCATTTGTTACAAGTGGGATAATCATAATTTTGACATTTTTTTTCAGTCCATGCTTCAAAATTTTGAACATCTGGCATAATATTTCTCCCAATTAGCATGCATCTTTATTTTATAGTTACATTTTTTGAGCCTACAAAAATTATGTTGCTACTGCAGACCATCAAGACATTATTTTGGCAAAGTCTCATAGACTATTTTTAACATTACTAGTGGTTAGTCCAAGTATATTTGTGTAAAAGAAACTATAAACATATATGGGTCCAACAAAGTTTAATACATGTTAATATGGTTAAATAAATATCAATATTAAATATCAAAGCCTAGAAAACCAATCACAGCCTGGATAGCATACCTATTATCCATGGTAATATAAATCCTAACGAGAAAATAAATTTTAAGAATATGGGAGTTTAAAATCTGGGAGTGAATTTGTTGGTTTGGGAAACATCATCACATGTGAAGGAAAGAGGGATTGTTTGGAATTTGGCTTCCAATATTCCTTGGGGATGCAAATTTTAAATGTGACCAAATAATAATTTTTGGGGCTGTCAAATAAGGATATATTCAACTTATTGTAATCTTTACTCAACTGTTGGGCAAAATCATCACAAGATTCCAGCTTCTATATATTGTGCACATTTTTGTGATACCTTGTAAACCTGTCCTGAGCAGATGAAAGCATAGCTGTTAGATAACAAATAAATATTGGAAGAGTTTACAAATAAAGAACTAAAAGAATGTTATTAGTTACATATTTTTAGGACCTGTAAATTGCAGAATAGACAAGTATTGCATCTCTCTCATTGTGTAGCATAGACTGTACTATTTTTAACAATGTATTTCAATGGTTTTACCTAGAAAACATAGAAAATAACAAGTAATTATCTATTGTCTTTTTTCCCTAACTGTGTCCTGTGGCAGGGTATTCATGAATAACATTCAGGAATTCTTGTTCTGTTATTCATGTTTTATTTTGTTTTTCTTTCTTGAGTAAGTACGGAAGCTTTAGAGGGGCATAAGAGATATACTGGAGTTCTTAATCTCTAGTTAATCTAAGCAAATGTGATTGTATAATAGAACTTGGCTGCAGATAATAAATTAATTGGTATGTTCTTCACGGAAACGTCATGCAAGTATATGCACAGTGACCAGGAAAAAAATCCGCAAATGTCAGAAAGAAAAATGACAAGTCTCTATTGTTCATGAACTAAAGCGAAGGCTTTAAAAAAAATCAATCACTAAAACTTATCTTACAAATTCTCCTTGTCAGATATGTCCTCCATATCCTCTTTTGGATGTCAAAAGCTGCAAGGAAGGAGATTAAATAGCTGAAAGACAAAGATTGTGAAACAAATATAATCAGACTAGAGGAATTTGCAAGATTCGTTACTCACAAAATCATTTACTGTGGTAGAATTATTATGTGTAATTTTTTCCCCAACATGTTAGAGTACTTCACGTGCCTTCTTATTAATCTATCAGGAGTCCTCTTTAGACTATACTATATTTTTATTCACAATGTGGAAATGTATTCCCAGGATTTGTCACAGAATAGTAACTAAATCAAACTTTTGTTATGGTCAAAGACTATCGTAAGGAGAATCAGTACAAAAAAATTAAAAAACATAAAAGATACATAAAAATAAAAAAAACATATAAAAAGCTAAAAACAAAAATCTGAAAGGAATTTTAAAAAGATCTAAAAGGAAAAAGCATGGGAAACTATCACAATGCAATTCATTCTTAAATAATGAGCTCTGTGCTCATTAAAAATAGTTGATGGCACGGATCATGCTCTGGCAGATTTTAAGTGATGTTGTAGAGAACCTGGCAACATTGTATATTGGGTGTGTCAAGCTCGCAATGTAATCATAATAGTAAAGCTGGAAGGGACCTTGGAGGTCATCTAGTCAAAAACCCCTGCTCAAGCAGGAAACCTGATACCATTTCAGACAAATGGCTGTCCAATCTCTTCTTAAAAAATTCCGGTGTTGGAGCATTCACAGCTTCTGGAGGCAGGTTGTTCCACTGATTAATTCTGACTGTCAGGAAATTTCTCCTTAGTTCTAGATTGCTTCTCTCCTTGATTAGTTCCCATCTGTTGCTTCTTGTCCTTCCTTAGGGCGCTTTGGAGAATAGCTTGACTCCCTCTTCTTTGTGGCAGCCCTTAAGATATTGGAACGCTGCTATCCTGTCCCCCCTTATCCTTCTCGTCATTAGACTAGACATTCCCAATTCCAGCAACCGTTCCATGGCCAAGTCATGTCACGTGATGTGTTGTGATGTATTGTGACTTTTTTGCCATTGCCGGCAATGGGGTGGGCGTGGTTTTGCCATGACACGTCCGGCCCATGGCTCAGCAGTTTGACACCTCTGTGGTATATTATAGCAGAGTTGAGGTCTGAAAGCAGCAGAGAGGTATAAAATGGTCTTGTATACTGTGGATACTTATGCAATAATGGTGAAATAATGCCCTGTAAATAAACCATGCTGGGAGATTGTAGCTAAACCCTAAGTCCCACAGTCGGCTTTCATGATTAAAAGTGGTTTTGAACCGAGACTCACTGATCCTGAACCTAACCCCAGAATCATAATAGCACAGCGGCTCTTAATATGGTTGATCAGCAAAATCTGTGCTGGAATTCCTTTTCAGCTTAAACTATAGTTTATGTTTTTAGCCATATAATCACAATTACACTCTTTTTCTGGAATGGGACAAACTGCTGCAGCCAACTCGCCATGGCCAAGTCATCCTGGGACAACTCACCAAGGCCAACGTGCCACAGAACAGTTCAATAATTCAATTTAACTATTTAAAGTCATTTTAAAATATTTTAATTTTTATCATTCGTGTTTCATTTTGTCCCTCCTTTGGCATCCTTTCTTGACTGATTCTATTCCTCCACTACTTCAATATTAATGTAACTGTTGTCTCACAGTTGTCTCACAGTTGTCTCACAGTTGTCTCACAGTTGTCTCACAGTTGTCTCACAGTTGTCTCACAGTTGTCTCACAGTTGTCTCACAGTTGTCTCACAGTTGTCTCACAGAGACCAGAGCTGCGATATAAGGATATCTGCAAGAGGGATTTAAAGGCCTTGGGAATGGACATTAACAGCTGGGAAAACTTGACTTCTGATCATTCAGCCTGGAGGCTAAAGACGCAGCATGGCCTTCTCCAATTCGAAGAGACACTTGTGCGGCAGGCTGAGGCAAAGAGACAGTCCCAGAACCAGCAAAACCTGGGGGCTGGACAGGGGACGGACTGTATCTGCCCTCAGCGTGGAAGGGACTGCCACTCTCGAATTGGCCTTTTTAGCCACACCAGATGCTGCGACACCATAGTCTCTCGAGACTGCCAAGAAGTTGTCTCACAGTGACTTATCCTACAGCGAGTTGGCCATGAGGAGTTGTTCCTCAATGAGCTTCCCATGGCAAATTGGTCATGAGAAATTGGCCATGGAGAGTTGGCAGAAGCAAGTTGGCCACAGTGACTTGTCCTAGACCCCTCTTTTTCTCCAATATGTTTTTTAAAGATCTCTTCAAATATATTTATCACAATTTTCAAGGTTATCGTGTTTATTTTTGTCATTTTGTGCCATGTTATTGGTAGTACACACAAATATATCACAAGTGGGCATTACTAGATGTTGGCATTCCCTCACATTTATTTGCCAATCAAATTTCATGAAAGGTATTATTACAATGAAGTTTGTGCATTAAACATGAATATGATCTATTAAAGGTTCTATGTATTACTCGCTGTTTATGTTTGGGTACCTCTAATTTTACCAGGGTTTTGATTCCTGTCTCATTCACTCATACACTCTTGAATGTATTATTTAAGCTTTCACCTACATTTTCTTGCCTGTGAAACAGATCCAACTGCATCTTTTGCCTCTTCAGCAAAGGATGTAAAGAGACTCACAAAGTAATATTGCACAATGTTTTGCTTATTAAAATTGTGCTACTAGTGCCTACCCTCTGGAGAAACTAGTTATATACCCCATAGCTAATGAAAAAAAATATGTGAATTGTACAATGCCTTATAACTTTTTTCTCTGTGACTAAGTTTATTTCATGGGAAAGGTATTGACTTACAACTGATTTGGCTGAGTTACCAAACCATAGCAGAAACAGGAATTTGGCACACCTTTTTTATTATTATTTTACTTTGATAATGCTATCATTTTCCCACTATAATCCAGCATAATGCAGTACCAAATATTGATAGAGATCTGCCGTGCTTGTGGAATTTTTGGTCATACCTATATAAAATCGTCTTGGGTTTTGGCAAATACAAAAAGAAATGCACCTTTTATTCATCCGTTTTTTGATCCAAAAAAAAGACATGCAGCATCTCTATAAGGCCCCACCTCAGCTGAATCTCTCAAGAAAGCAGAATTCTTGAAACTGACATCATTTCAACAGGAACCTTTATTGAGAGTCAGTGAAGGCAAGAGAAGGCAGGCAGGATCTGAAAAGCCTGCACGAATTCGCTAGATTACACACCAAAGTTTAAAACCCCTCCCAACTGCCCAATCCATAGGAGCCAATCCAGAGGTGTTAAAATGTTGTGAGAATTCTGGATGGAGACAGTGCTAAGAAGATGTTTCCCAGGTGTCTCTTCCATGGTGAAACAGAGAAGATGGCCTCAGGTAATTTCTCCCCACCACCACCCCCATTACATTCCCCAGAAAGATACATCAAAGCGAAGAGGAACTGAGTAAACAAAGCAAAAGTAAGTACAGTACAGGAGAGCTCCAAAGACTCCCCCTCCCCTCACAATGGCGGCGTCCCGACAGAGATCTATAGGGACCTGACAATCTCACCTAAAAGGCATAGCATAGAATCTTTATAAGTGTGGACCTAAATGTTGGCATGCATATCACCTTTGGGCTACCATACTATGGTTGCAAAAGCCAAAGCATCCTTGGGTGGCAGCAGATTCACACGTTTATGAATCTTTTTTGCTGGTATCTAATCATTATCGAAGCTCTACAGTTGACAAATGGTCTCCTATCATGTCAGGAATGCAGGAGCTAGAAAAGGAAAATTATTCATTTAAATTTAAAAAGATTAAAAACTTTAATTAAAAAAAAACACATAGATTTGTATAGTTCGAGCCCAACACAGGGCCACATTGATGGCAGGATATTTCTGACATTTGTTTGAATCATGCCACATTTACAGTAAATATCCTTATCTTCAGAGGATTTAAGGTGCTGGTACTTACCTTTAAAGCCCTACATGGCTTAGGCCCGGGATACTTGCAGGACCATCTGCTACTGGGAACGAATTCCCATCGCCCAGTACGCTCACACAGAGAAGGCCTCCTCAGGGTACCGTCAGCTAGACAATGTCGGCTGGCGAACCCCAGGGGAAGGGCCTTCTCTGTGGGAGCGCCAGTCCTATGGAATCAGCTCCCCCCTGAACTTTGGATGGCCCAAGATCTCCAGTCCTTTCGCCACAGCCTCAAAACACTCCTTTTCCACCTGGCTGACCTGGACTGACAGGCATTTTAATTATATTTACAATTTTTAATTTATTTTAATTTTTAATTTTAATTTATTGCACAGATGACTTTAATTTTAATTTTATCTTAATCTCTGTACTTATTATATGTTATTGTTGTTAGCCGCCCTGAGTCCTTCGGGAGATAGGGCAGGATATAAGTCCCATTAATAAAATAAATAAAATAAAAATAAATAAATTTTAACATGTGGTCTTTAGTTCTAGCCAAAGTAGTGCACAGTCTATTTAAACATCTCCAAACCATCCACCAAATCTCCAGGAAGCAGTTCTATCTAATTATGAAGGTGTTTAACTTGAAAATTTCCATCTCTTTAATTATTCTTTTTGAGATGTAGCAAAAATCTCTTCAGTGCAATCTAAAAAGCTCCTTCTTCATTTCAATTTTTCTGTAGGGGATACTTGGCCAAATAATGGATGTGTCAGAGATGGTAACTCCTTGATTAGTTTCCATCCATTGTTCTTTTCTTGTCTTTTACTGCTTTGGAAAATAGGTTGACCCCCTCTTCTAATGCTTTCTAACGCAGTACTAGTACCTCACATGATCTTGACTCTATGCCTCTGTTAATGCAGCCCACTGGAAGTTATGTTCAGTGTAATGTATTGGGCCTTTTTACCTGAACTGTTTTCCACATGTCTTTGAATGCTGTTTGAGATTGCTTAATTAGGGACTCTGTGTAACGGTCGCAGGCTGCCCAAACATGCAGTCTCCAGGACCACCATTGGTTGGCTCTAGGGCAGGAATAGGTTCCTTCAAACCTATTAACCGCCGCCTAGTGGCCAGCTGTACAAATAGCTGCATAGAAGCCTTGGCTACCAGTTCAGTTCCTGTTATTCAATAAAGCATGTTCCTGCCTGAACTCTCTCGCCTCGTCTCCTGCTTGCAAGAAACCCAGTACACAACATTCACTAACACCAGAATCACATGTTCCTCAATTTTACTTTATATGAACTAGTCCTGTGAATTCTGCCTGTTTTACTGGGTTTTGGCCGGACCTCCATTGCTTGCCATATCTGAACTCAAAAGGCATACTTGTTCTGTTGACACTTCCAGTAAAAAAAATATTTTGGAAGGTTTTTTTTAATCTTTAATATATTATTTAATGTTCAGATATCCATATCACCATGATCCTGAAAGGGTAGGAGACAAATACATAATGGTATGTATAATCCTTGTAGATTACTTATATTGCAATATGAGGGTAAATCATTCTACAGGGCTTTCCACATTGTGGAGATCGTGTTTTGAGAAAAGAAAAATCAATACACATTTGACAAGAAAGAAATTACACTTTGCAGGAAAGTGGCAGGTTGTTTTTCTTTTAATAAGAAAACAGCACCAGGATCATGAATATTAGATCACTGTAAAAGGATTTTAGCTTTGTTGGCCAGGTCCCACAAAATGACACCTAGGATAAATTAAAAATGATATAATCTGCTAGGGTAACTAGCTAAAATGGGAAGCTGTCAACTCATATATTACTTCAGAGTGCAAAATCAATAAAACAAACAAGATCATTACTTCTTGCATGTCCAGTCTGGCAATTGATACCACACTATAGCAAAAACAACAACACTGTATTAGCCCTGAAGTCTACAACATGGTGGGTGGATACATTGTTGTTGTTACTTGCGAAGTCATGTCTGACCCATCGCGACGCCATGGACAACGTTCTTCCAGGCCTTCCTGTCCTCTACTAGGGTGGACACATAACCATATTTAATATCTGCAAGATTTCCTTCCCCTCTTAGAAAGTATTTATTTAAATAAGAAATTCTTGTTTTCTTCTTTTAAATGTGCATATTCTCATAATCTAGGTCAGATTATTCTTTTACCTGGTCTTTATCTATTTACTTTCTTGTTGATGAATGTTCTGGGGAGGTCTCTACCAACTTGTCTCATTTCACTACCAACATATCAATCATAAGGGACGCGGTGGCTCAGTGGGTTAGGACACTCAGCTTGTCGATCAGAAGGTCAGCAGTTTGGCGGGTCAAATCCTGAGTGCCACGTAACAGAGTGAGCGCCTGTTACTCGTCCCAGCTTCTGCCAACCTAGCAGTTTGAAACCACGTAAAAATGCAAGTAGAAAAATAGGGCCACTATGGTGGGAAGGTAACAGCGTTCCATGAGCCTTTGGCATCCAGTCATGCCGGCCACATGACCACGGAGATGTCCTTGGACAAGCGCTGGCTCTTCGGCTTTGAAATAGAGATGAGCACCGGCCCCTAGAGTCGGAAACGACTAGCACGCATGTGCGGGGGAACCTTTACCTTTTCCTTTTATATTAATCATTCCAGCTGTTTTGAGACAGAACTCACAACATGTTCTAAAAAATCCAAATGAATCTAGTAGCCCAAGAGAGTTGGGGACTGCTGCATTATTTTTGTTGTAAAATTCTGTTCAGGTCTAACATTTTGTCTTGCCTTTTAAAATCTTCAGGAAAGGACTCAAAGTTTGAATAAATTCATCAATGTTTGTGAAGTAAAGCAAGAAATATCCTAGAATCTATAGCTGTTATATACATTTTACCTTACATACATATCTTACATGTTCATTTATTCAGTTATTTTGCATAATGTTTTGATTCTAATAGTCTTACTCTGCAATATCTGGTCTAGAATCAGTTTAGTCTCATGATTAAGACACCAGCCTACAAAGAAGACCAAGTCCAGCCTTAGCCATGAAAGTCAGCTGGGTAGTTTGGGGCCTGGCACCTTCACTCAGACCAACTCACCTCATAGGGTTGTTGTTGTGGGGAAAATAGGAGGAGGAAAGTGTGTTCACTGCCTTGAGTTATTTATAAAAATAATAAAGGTTTGATACAAATACATAAAATAAAATGAACCTTTCTCTTAATGCAGAGGTCCTCAACTTTGGCAACTTTAAGACTTGTGGACTTCAACTCCCAGAATTCCTTAGTCAGCAAAGCTGGCTGAGGAATTCTGGGAGTTGAAGTTCACAAGTCTTAATGTTGCCAAAGTTGAGGACTCCTGCCTTAATGGATTTTCAATGGGGGCAAAAACTGTGTCCATCTGAAACATATTATTTTCAACAGCAATCACAAAAATATTTTTTTTATTTGAGAGGGACCTTAAAATTAAAAGTAATACTTTTGATATACAGAGACTAGGTTATGATGTCTCTTTCAAATCAATGATTTAGTCTAATTGTTCTGGTTTATTTGTTAGGGGTTCAACAATTTTATGCATAAACAAATCATTTTCATGAGACTTTTGTTGTAAAATTGCCTTGCTACATCTTGAAATGTCACCAGAGAAATGTTCACGCAGCAATCCTAAAATATATCATTAGCTAACCTTTTCTGTAACATTATTCTGAGAATATAATGAGAAAAGGGCCATGCTTTCAGGTCCTCAAAGGATTGTAGGTGAAATTAAAGAAATTGTACATATATAGTCCAGTTATATCCTTACTCACATTTCCAGGGCTTTTTTTCTCATAGAACGCTCAGAACGGAGTTCCGGCACCTTTTTTGGATGGAACCTTGTAGGGTAGGCAAGGCGGGTTGTATGACATGTGTGAGTTCCGGCACCTTTTTCTTTTACCAAAAAAGCACTGCACATTTCAGTTCTGGTTTTACCACTTTGGCTAGCCCAAGAGCAATAATATGGGCCTTTTGCATCTGTTGAACAAGATGGTCCAAGTCACCTTTTTTTTTTACTTTAACAATATGTAAAAATCTGTTTTTTCCAAGTTCTAAAATGTGTTTTGTGTTTTCTTTTGTTCCTTCATGCAAAAGTGACTTGTGTTTTTTTATGTCATTCTCAAAGGGGTCTAGAAAAAATAGTAGTATATTTAAATTTGTTTTATTGCTGTCAGGTTTTATTGTTGTCAAGTTATAGAATATGTTGGTATTAATACAATTGCTAGCTTTATTATTATTATTATTATTATTATTATTATTATTATTATTATTATTATTATTATTATTATTATTATTATTATTTGTCATTTCACAGGTATCCATCGTTATTATGCAGCATCCCTGCTGCTCTATTTTCCTAATCTGAAAAAGGTTAATGGGGGGAGTTTCTTCCTTTTATTTTCCCTTAGGATGTTATTGAAATATATAAGCCACAGAGCTTTTCAAAATATGGGTAATAGTATTCAGTGAAAAACAGGGCACTTATATAGAATATTCAATTTTTTTAAAGTCAAGGTGGATGCAAGAATTGCATTAATCTGTGATCAAGGTGAATGCAAGAATTGCATTAATCTGTGAAAAAAATATTACATTTTCTACTTTAAAAAACCTCAGAAATATATTTTCCTATTAATATTCTTATTTTTTTAAAAAAAGGAAAAAAAGAAAAAGCAGATTTGATTAGGACATCACTAGTTTAAATGGAAACTCATAATTTATTTTGTGGTTGCTTAGCAACCATACAATGCTCAGATTCCTCTACAGCTGGACAAGCCAGAATGGATTATGCTTCCATTTTGAGTTATATTATACATGTACTTTCTTTTTTCAAGGTCTTTCAATATCTCTATAAACCAAAAATTTTCAATTTTTTATTGTATTTGTGCAATGCATCAAAGACACTTAATTTTAGATATACTTTGTTCTCAAACCTATTTTCCAAAATAAATTATTTTTTCCTGCAGCATAGCCATTTTTCTGCAACAAAGTATTTTTACTATATTATAATTTTTGTCTTAAAAAGACTAACAATTCATGTTTGAATCAAGTGCTAATCAACAATTGTCGCTAAGCTATGTTTTTAAGTCATTCATGTAAAAGCTGCATGAAAATAACTGGTACATTGAATTATTCATAATTTTCCTTGGAAAATACAATCTAGTATGTACACCCATGAGTTCCCAATACAGACTGCTTTGAAGAAAAAGGGATCTTAAGTTGCTTCTATAGCATTCTATAGTCAAGGCTATGGTCTTCCCAGTTGCAATGTTTGGTAGTGAAAGTTGGACCATAAGAAAGGCCGAGCACCAAAGAATTGAGGCCTTTCAACTGTGGTGCTGGAGAAGACTCCTGCGAGTCCCTTGGACTGCAAGACGATCAAACCGGTCAGTCCTAGAGGAGATCAACCCTGACTGCTCTTTAGAAGGCCAGATCCTGAAGCTAAAACTCAAATACTTTGGCCACCTAATGAGAAGGAAGGACTCACTGGAGAAGATCCTAATGCTGGGAAAGGTTGAGGGCAAGAGAAGAAGGGGATGACAGAGAATGAGGTGGCTGGATGGAGTCACTGAAGCAGCAGGCGTGAGCTTAAATGGACTCCAGAAGACGGTAGAGGACAGGAAGACCTGGAGGAACATTGTCCATGGGATCGCTATGGGTCGGACACGACTTCGCAGCTAACAACAACAACATGGCATTCTGATGAAAATGACAATTTTAAGAAGAGAAAAAATGGATTTAATACTTCTTAGAGTAATCATTATCATCATCACTTAGAATTAGTTTAAGATTATCATTAAGCCTGTGCATTAAGCATCACTGCAGATGTCAATACCTATCAAGTTGGACAGATTTTGAAGAAGAGTCAGGGAGGGAGGGAGGGAGGGAGGGAGGGAGGGAGGGAAGGAAGGAAGGAAGGAAGGAAGGAAGGAAGGAAGGAAGGAAGGAAGGAAGGAAGGAAGGAAGGAAGGAAAGAAAGAAAGAAAGAAGGAAGGAAAAATGGTGTTGGAAAGCCATTTCTGTTTTGCTACAAGGTTACATTCATACACTCAATATGAATCTATGAATCTTTAAAACATTTAAAGCAGACATGCCAAACTCGCGACATCACATGACGTTGCGCAACGTATTGGGACGGTTTTGCCATTGCCGGCAATGGGGTGGGCGTGGCTTGTCTGGCCCGCGGGCTGGCAGTTTAACACCCCTGATTTAAAGGAAGCTTAATTTAATTGAATGAAGCTTAATCCACAGAAAAGAGATAACAGACTGCCAGCCAAGTTTGAGAACTTGAGATATATTAGTATTAGGATATTAGTATTTCTGCATTATGAAAATAGTGGTAATCAAATAAATAACTTGATTACAGTATTCTAATATAGGTCAGAGAGAATGAATATTGCAATTTTGCCTGCATACAACTTTGTTAATGATCCGCATACACAATAAAAAGCAGGTCTTGTGTAACATTGCTATTAAGTATCTTTCATTCACATTTGCTACTGCATATGATCACATGCAGTATAGCATATTCGGCGGTTGCTTTCCACTTTCCTCCTCATACAGTATTCCTCTATTTTATGATCATGATCGCTGGTGAGAATGGGACGGGAGTAGGGCAATCATCCTTGGTCTCCTTGACCTCTCAGCAGCCTTCAGTACCATTGATCATGATATCCTTTTTGGCCATCTTGCACTGCTTTGGTTTCTTTCTCCAAGGCCAGAGTGAGACATCTAGCCATGACTGCTGTCTTGTGGCTGGGTACTGTCTCAACTCCTTTTTAGCATCTATATGAAGCTGGGTGAGATCATCCTTCACCATCAGTTGAGGTATCTGCTGCCCACTGATGATACCAAACTCTATATTTCCACCCAAGTGATGCTGTTGCTGCCCTCTCACAGTGCCTAGAGGCTGTGGGGGACTAGATGGAGGACAACGGTCTTCGACTGAAGCCTGTTGAGATCGAATAGCTTTGGGTGTATGATGCTCCAAGAGCTGGAACTTTGACATTTTTGGTTCTGGATAGGGTGGCACTGTCTTAGACAGATCCTGTCTGCAACTAGGGGGTTCACCTGGACTTGCAACTTACTCAAAGAGCAGGTGGCAGTCATGGCTAGGACAGCCTTTGCACAAATTCAGGTGGTACACCAGCTGTGGCCTTTCCTGGATCAGGAGTCCCTGCACTCAGTCATTCAAACCCTAGTCATCTTGCATTTGGACTATTACAACAGGCTCTACATGGGACTATGTATGCTTGAAGTGCATTCAGAAGTTATAGCTGATGCAGAGTGTGGTGGTGTGGGAAGATTTTGGGACCCCTACATTGGCCCATGTTATACCCCTGTTTCATGAGCTGGACGGACTCCTGGTTTGCTTCCAGTTCAAGGTGTTGGTTATCATTTTTAAAGCCCTTCATGGCACGGACCCGAGATCATCAAATTACTTGTGTTTGGTGCACTGGTTTGGTGCACTAGTAATACCACATCAATAATAATAGAGGTGGAAAATTCATCTAATGTTCTAAGGGTTTAGAGCAGATTCAAATTGATATAATTACATTTAATCCTGTGAGAAAACGAGCATTGATGATTCACCAACTTGGCTAACATTACTCTACAATATCTATTTCCGCCCCCCCACCCAAAAAAGGGTTCAGGGGCCACATACAAATTGGTCAGATGAAATAGAAGGTCTGGATAAGGATTTTCAATTAATATTAAATAATACCATTCTGGAATTACACTCTAAAAGAGTAACTTTTATTGCATGATCACTGAAGCCCAATCTGTGGAAACAATTATGGAAATAAATGTAGCATATTCTACTTTAATTGCAATAACACATTCAAACTTACTGGAAACATTATTTTCAAGAGCAAAACTTGTTCAACAATGAGCAAAAATTTAATGAAAGACATATGCTACATATCAGTTCAGACTGGTAAAAGTAACGCTGAAATGTCAGTTCACAGTGGCTGCTGCGGAAGTAATTACAATCTTTCAGCATATTTATAGTAGCCATTGCCAAGAAGACAAAAACACAGCGGAAGCTATGTGAGATCCATTTCCCCTAAAGGGGCAACACAAAAAATATAAGTAACCGGAAGCAAATTTGTAGATCTTTCAAGTTTGATAATGCCTTTGGGTTGCTTTTCTTTAAAAACCTTGTTGTCTTAAGAATGAATATAAAATCGCTGCATTTCTAATTTAAAGCAGTGTGTACATGTAGTATATAAGTTGACAATAGGATTAAATATTAGCCATAGTAGAAATACAGAGATGACTAATTTTGTGAATACAGTAAGAAAAGAATTCTCCCATTTGCCATCCAGGGGAAAACATTGGATTAAATATTAAATCACACAGACTTTATTCGTTATCATTAGCTGCATAGATATTACTAAATAGATAGCATGACCAAGCTTGGGATCTCGAAAAGGGTTTAGATGGGAATACACAGAGCCAAATCCCAGCTTTGAGAAGTAATAACTTGAGGACATCTACCAACTCAGTGGATTACTGTTAACATAGATGGAGATGTTCATTCTCTAAAAATTATTTAGAATATTCTCTCTTGTACAAAGCTTCAAATGAAAGCGGGGGGGGGGGGGCAGGTACTAGAAGTTGATAGTTAATGACTGATTCTAGCATTGTGAATGAAACAGCCTGGTCCAGCAAAATCCACAAAAAATATAACCGTATAATCAGTGTTTTTTTTCTAAAAGAAAAGGTGCCAGAACTCTCATCTTGGTGGGCACAGGAGGCTGAGGGGTGGGGAGGGCGGCACTACTGTGGTCACTGGCACGAGGGGTGTTGGTGGTGGACTGCCCCCCCCCCCGGGGCTGGAGCTGGCGTGGCTGGTGCTGTGGGAGTAGTGGGGCTCGCTCTATATGGCAGGGCTGCGTGGGGCAGGTGGTGGAGGCTGTGCAGGCCAGGTGATGCAAGACGGCCACTTAGGCACACAGGGTGAGGTGATGGTGGCGCAGGTCCAGCACCAGGTAGGCCACCAGCCTGGCTGACATGGGTGAGCACAAGGAAGGAGTGCACATGGACTCCGCAGAACCCACCTCCCACTCCTTGTCCTCTCTTACTTACCTAGTTGAGATGGTGTAGTTGGGTAGTAGGGAGGGATGCAAAGTTCCTGCCAACTCACCTTCACTGCAGACAACTTGCCGGTGTAACATTTGCCGGCCGGGTCTTTTGGCATGCTCAGCAGCAATTCCTATTGGCTTTCGAAATCCTATAGGCTTTTGAAAGCCAATAGAGGGAGTAGCATAGCTTGTGCAAAAGCTTTTGTGTTTGTGTGTGTGCGAAAAAAGGTGCTGGAACGCCATTCTGAGCGTTCTATGAGAAAAAAGCCCTGCTTTTATGTTTTAATCTTATGATTTATTTTTTTTAAAAAATTTCTATTGTAAGTTGCCCCAAATCTCACCATGTGGATTGCATACAAATATTATATAATTGATAAATAAAGGTAGAACATATGTTAAATATACATCAAATGATAATATGCTTCCCTACAAAGTCAATTCTTGCTCAATGACAGACCAAGGAGTTAGCTCGGAAAGGCAAGAGGAAAATCTAGAAGAGGTCTGTGCAACTTGTAGAAGGGAAAGGCCCACACTGATAAATTAAAAATCTTTGTGGTCTGCAAAAGAATGCTAATCAATGATTTGGTGACTAGAGGAGCATCTACAGTGTTGGAGCTCGTGGTCATGGTAAGCCATGGAGGCACTAGGCAACATGACCTTCAGGGCAGTGGTGGTGATGATATTATTATTATTATTATTATTATTATTATTATTATTATTATTATTATTATTATTATTATTATTATTATTATTATTTTAAAAAGTCTGTGCTCTGTCCAAGGATGCTTGGTAAGCTGCATGTACAGGCCTGGTCTAGAATTTATTTATTCAACTATCTAGAGCAGGCATGTCAAACTCGCTACATCATGTGACATTGCATGATGTATCGCACTTTTTCCCCATTGCCGGCAATGGGGTGAGCGCAGTTTCATTGTGATGCATCTGGCCCGCGGGCCAACAGTTTGACATGCCTGATCTAGAGACATCCATTTTTTGCATTGCAAAGGGCCTTTCATATGTTGTATAGATGGTTTTATTTTTGTGTGCAAAAGGATTATAAATTAATTGAGTCATGTCCTGGTGTGAAGTCTGATAGCTTGAGTTAAAGAGCCTATAAAATCTCAAATGACTCCAGTTGTTTTGTTCAAGTATGCTAATGTTCTAAGGTAAATATTATTCATACTATATAATATCCAGATGAGCACCTCAGTAGCATGTTGTAGTTCTATGAGGTGTGGTGGGCTTCATAATTTGTTGACTGAAGAAACCACCATACCATATGTATATATGCAACTGCCATTATTTTTCAAGCTACATTACTTGAACACATGGCACACATCACAAATCAGATTCCTCTGTAATGCACTATTCCTTTGCATGACCGTAGGACATTTAGAAACACAATTACATTCTTATGCTTCCAAAGGATTCTTCCTTATCTTCCTGTTACATTGATAACCATAAAAATACTCAAGGTCTCTTGGGATAAGATAGAATAAGTATGGTATTTAAGGAATGTAATAGAAAGCATTCACAATGCACAATGTATTTAAATTTCATTTTGTTTGAGGCAACTTCTTATAAAAGAATTGCCATTAATTTGTTTTAATAAAATAATTTAAATCAATTTTTTACTTGATTTCAAATTAAATGAATTATATTGCTTGACAATGAGATTTTTTTAGTACAATTGCCAAATGTAATAAACTGGGTTTAGGTATATGTGTGCACTAATTATTTCAACAACAATACATTTTAACAACATATTCTATTTGTAAATGAATGCAAATGCAAATTATACAATTTTTGTGCAAAAATAAAACAAAATAACAGATTTAAGAGCTGTTATCCTTAGATAAAAAATAATTCCATCATCCAAAACTTTGTTATACTGTATTTAACAAACAGATGCTTTGGGATTAAAAAAAAAGACTGACTACATTTGATTGTGTATCACCATGGCATTAAAATAAAATTCAAACAGTGTATGAAAAATAAAGGTTCCCTAAACATCTGCTGGCTATATCTATACATTTTCCTTGATAGCACTCTATTGCCTTCTTTTTAGCATTTTTTTTAACTTCCCAGCTTAAAAAAGGCAAGGCACCGGCAGCTGAAAGTTATAGAGACTGTTTAAGCAGGTTGCTAGGCAACCTGTTCACACTTACCCTCCCACTTTTGAATTAGCCAGTACGGATCGCATTTCCTTCAATTTGAGCCATCTGAAGGTCCGTCGCTGTGATGCATTCTGGTGGTCTTCAACCTGGCTGCCTGAGGAGAATTTGGCTCTCCGGTAGAGTTTCCTTCAGCTTTTGTGTTTGTGTGTGTGTGTGTGTGTGTGTGTGTGCAAAAAAAGGTGCTAGAACGCTGTTCTGAGCGTTCCATGGGAAAAAAAGCCCTGACTATAATACAGTTATTTAAAATATAACTGTCATGGTTCCGACTAACAAAACACTTTAAAGAACTTTCAGGCATTGTTTATACTAAAAAGTCTTTAATTGTGAAAACAAAGCCTCGGCACAGCATGGTGGATGCCAAGATCTGAATTTCCCTTCCTTCAGCACCTAATATCTGGCACAATTCCCTCCTCCAGTTAGCAGTCATAAATCACATTCTCCAATCAGTTTGAAGGGCAAAGCTTCCCTTCCATTCTGTAATGCGCCATTTCTTATCTTATTAAAAACAACTAGGGAAAACATTCTTCCTCCTCCCCCTCCCCCATCATCTAATTCTACGAACAAAGCAATTTAAAGGAAAGGCAAAATCATCCAATGTTTGCAGCATTGACATCTGCCCCCCCCTTTACAAAAAGAATAGATCCTATAATGTAAACAAAAGCATATGTCAGGGATTATCTCTCGGTTAGTTGGGGTTTTTCTCATGAAACTTTTTGATGAGTCAGTCAGCCTTCACATCGCTAGATTTCACCCAAGTAGCTTCAGAACAGCAATTACCCCTTCCATTGCACTAGGTACTGCAATTTCCCTTTAAAAATGTTGTGTTTTGGAAGACTATGGTAGAGGAGGATCACTAAAAAAAACCAGGAAAAGTATGAATGTTCCAGTTATATTGTTAATATACAATGATACCTCGATATTCATCATTAATTGGTTCCTGGAGGGGAGATGAATAGCAAAAATGATGAGTACCAGCAATCTTTTTCACATAAGGAAGAATGAAGTGAGTTATAATGCAGCTGACATCAGCAAGTTTTAGCTTGTGCATTGATACCAAACAAATGATGAGTACCTGGACAAAATTTTCACGTCAGGATGCATTGAGTACCAAATTTGGTAAGTTTCAAAGCAATTACTCTATGTGCTTGAGTCAAACATTTTCATACAATCTTCTTTTGATGGAGAGATCAACCTGCAGAAAAGGGATTTGGAAAAACTACTATGTTTCTCAATCATGGGAGCACTGTAGGAAGATTACTTTTCTTATTATGAAACACAGCAGTTTGGATTACTTCCAGTACAGCCAATGTTGCTTATAAAAATGTTGATTAAAAAAAGCTTTTATCCAACTGTATCTAAAAGAGTGCCCTTTTTCCAGAATGCTTAACAAATCCTGCTGAATGCTATTTGTACAAAATTTCAAAACAGTTTTGGTTTCATTAATACTAAATTGTGTATTGAAAAACATTGTCCTTCTCTTTTTCAGTTGCAGATGAATTCTCAAATAAAACATGACAAATATTCAGATAGAAGAACATTAGAATATTGGTAGGGCAGAATGGAATACGGTATGTAGCTGTCAAAAATAAAAAATGTGTGGGTATATGGAATAAAATGTCTAAGGCTAGCAGTTGCTTCAATAAAAGAATAATCTGCTCCTTGCTGAATTTGGAAGGAATGGAAAATCAAATTAGATTCAATAACATCAGTAGCCTTAGAAAGTGAAGAAGGACATAATCAGTTTTTCAGCTGCTAGAGCTGAAGAATGCTTCATCATAGTGTCATAAAGTAACTGTGAAAGATGCATCACTTTGAGAAAATGGAAAAAAAACAGAAAAGCAGGAAAAATAGGTGCAATAATATTTTATGCAGAGATACAGTATAGACATTAGGCAAGATGCTTATTTAGCAATACCAATACAATCCATTTGGGTAGAACCATTATACATAAATTATTTATGCTTATAGGCTTCAGCAAGGTTATTCATCAACAATAGAAAGACTTTCATTCAGAGACAATGGATTTTCTTTAGCTTTTTGATTTCTAAATTTAAACAGTCATTTCTAAAGTATTTCTTCTAAAATGATTTTCTAGTCAGTAAATAATCTACCATGGGTAATTCTGACACATATTACACTGGTAAGGTGGCATGGAATAGCAAGCCATTTTTAGCAGGACCCATGCTACCTTGGTAATTGTAGGCATTGACCTAAGCTATCAGCACTTTACTATGAGTTTAAATCAAATCAATATTTAAGTCAATACATTTTGAGCTATATTTTAGCACAATTCTATTATAAAGAAGTGTAATATATTGCATTTTTTAAATTTTAGCACTCCTTTCTGATCATTGTCTCTCTGAATAAGTTACTGCTCTGCCTTTCCCCCACCCACCCACGCAGAGTCTACACTCATATCCTGATCAATAATTTACACGGAGCTATAGAAGTATAATGCTGTCTTAGAGGAAAATTCAAAGTAATAATTTGAGGTATAAGAGTGAATGGTATCTCCAACATTAATTGAGAAAAATATGATTCAGATTTTTTTTTCCAGTTACATGGTCGAATTCACAGTTATGAGATTTCCCAGCAGTATTCTCAGAATACTTATATCTATATTTAGCATAAAGATAGCTTTAGAAAAGTCAGTATCCATGAGGCTGTTCAAAACAAGTGAGAAGATAGAAGTAGCATTGGGATCCAAGCTCAGCCTATTACGTGTACGTACAAAAGGGTAAAGTGAACTCATAACACTGACTTGAGAAATGTCATTCAGAAAGCATTTATTAAAAAACATTTCACATTCATGCTGTTCCTGCTTTACAAAACAAATATCAAGCAAAACTGCATAAATGCATGATACATATGGTTTTGCACACAGTTTAATCTCAAGACAATATTGTATTAACTCATTATACTATATACAGTGAGATGTTCATTTGTTACCAAAGTCAAGTGTTATTAACAGAGGGATAGAATCAAGATCACGTGAACTATTAATACCACTTTATAATGCCTTGGTAAGGCCACACTTGCAATACTGCATCCAGTTTTGGTCACCACGATGTAAAAAAGATGTTGAGGCTCTAGAAAGAATACAGAGAAGAGCAACAAAGATGTTTAAGGGGAGTGGAGGCTAAAACATATAAGGAACGGTTGCTGGAATTGGGTATGTCTAGTTTAATGAAGAGAAGGCAAGGGGGGACAGGATAGTAGTGTTCCAGTATCTCAGGGGTTGCCACAAAGAAGAGAAAGAATGCCGACTGGTGGCCCCCAGGGGGAGGGCGTTCTCTGTGGGTGCACCGGATTTATGGAACCATCTTCCGGTCGAGCTCCGGATGGCGCCCGATCTCCGCTCCTTCCGGCGCGATCTTAAAACCCATCTCTTTAAACAAGCTGGCCTGGCCTGATGGGACGGGGTGGGATTTTATAAATGGACTTCAATTTTTAATCTGTATTAATTTATTATGGGCATTGTTTAATTACTTTTTAATAATTTTTAATTTTTGTATCTTGTTCTTATGCATTGCCCTGTTCACCGCCCTGAGTCCTTCGGGAGAAGGGCGGTATATAAAGTAAATTAATAATAAATAAATAAATGACTAGACGCCAAAGGCGCACGGAATGCTGTTACCTTCCCACCGTAGTGGTCCCTATTTTTCTACTTGCATTTTTACGTGCTTTCGAACTGCTAGGTTGGCAGAAGCTGGGACGATTAACAGGCGCTCACTCTGTTACGCGGCAGTCGGGATTCAACCCGCCAAACTGCCGACCATCTGATCGACAAGCTCAGCATCCTAACCCACTGAGCCACTGCATCCCTTACCAGGAGTTAAAAGCCAGTAAATACAAACTCAGATAAACAATGACACATGACATATTATACCCTGTCATCATTTATTTTACCAAAAAAAGCCAAAAGACTGCTCATGCTGCTACACTTTGTACCAGCTGAAGCTCCTATCTGTATTTGCTCATTTTTGTTATTCAGCTTTCCTATACTAAGTTTAATAAATAAAAGTTCATCTGAATGTTGTATTTATGTGCTTCTGATCTTCACCATGGGAGAGATATACTGATGCACTGAATCAATTATATTATTTGATAGGAGTGGCATGGGGTCAATGAATCACTACATTAATGAACTGCATTGAATCAGCATATGTCTTAGAGATAGATGTGTAAAATATCTGTATTTCAGATCATCATGGTTTATTATCTATTTGTCAAATAGCAACTTCAGGAATCGGAATTGTAATCAGATATCCTCCATGCTAATTTGGAACCCGTTAATTTTAAAAGGGAAAAAGACATTAGAAAATTTGGGTCATTTCCAATGTTAACAGCACCCATGCGAAACTGATTAGAAGAAAACTTTTTTTATTTATTTATTGGAAGTCAGAGAGAATATATTTGTGATTTGGCATCAAATTGGCCTTGGCACTGCCTTTCGGTGACCAGCCATGTTAAAATAAGCCAGAGAACAAACCTCTGAACTAGTTAAGCAGAATACTTGGAATTAAGTGTGAAATTGAAATATTTTATTTCATATGGATTGTGTAGTGGGTTGTGATGGATAAAAGAACGATAGCATTTGATAAGAATGCAAAATTACATTCCAGATTTTTACAGATTTGTAGAAGAGTTGAAATGGGATTAGGACCAAGGTTTTAAATCTTGGTGCCATGTGAAATCACTATACCAATGGAGTATGTGCAACACAAACATCTATTGGCATTTTCATTTCAGGGGGTGAACCTACCTGAATAAATACAATTACTGAAGTGCTGAAGTGGAAATAAGACTTTAAAAGAAAAGCACAGAATTCATGATAGTACATTGCTCAAAGTCCTGATTATATTTTACCCTGATGCAAATGGTGTTTTTTTAATTCTTGAACTTTGCAGAGCACATTTTCCAGTGCTCAAAAAGCAGCATTTCACTGGAAATTTATTTTTTTATTATGGTATGTTCTTGCATTACAATAAGTGGTTTGACCCTTTCATTAGCCTAGCTTAATTCACGCCAGTTTGCACATTGCTAAAAATCATTTCTCCATATTTTCCATATTGCTGTGATCCATAATCCAAATATGCTACATTAGTCCTTCCATATCTCTGCTAAAGTTTTGATGTATTGTTTGGCCTAACTATGCTGTTTATTAAGAGGTGACCTTTTGTTTAGATTGGTTGGCTGACTTCAGTACTAATAAGCTGAGGGATGAGGTGGTTAATGAATCCTGTGTATAGAAATAATGATAAATTGCTTATTTGAAATTCTACAAACACAGCATTGCAAAGCTACCTGGAGGAGTCTCTGGAACTGAACCAATTTTACAGCAGGAAGTTTTATTGATTACATTGAGAGAGAACATTTTAATCATTTTTACAGCACTGTATAGCCTGAAGTAGTAAAATCCATTAAACAAGGATTATAAACTTTGTTTTAAACTGGATCCTAAATTATTTCTTGATGTGCAGTCAACAGCATTCTGTATGATCAATCTCTGTTACCAAGGTGTATTAAAATCAAGGAGTTTAATTTTAATTGCCACTATGTCTGTCCTTCTATAGGAGGCAGATGCTCAAGAAGCTAAATTGCTATCCTATAAAGGTAAAGGTAAAGGTTCCCCCGCACATGCGTGCTAGTCGTTTCTGACTCTAGGGGCCGGTGCTCATCTCCGTTTCATAGCCAAAGAGCCAGCACTTGTCCGAGGACGTCTCCGTGGTCATGTGGCCGGCATGACTAGACGCCAAAGGCGCACGGAACGCTGTTACCTTCCCACTGTAATGGTCCCTATTTTTCTACTTGCATTTTTACATGCTTTCGAACTGCTAGGTTGGCAGAAGCTGGGACGAGTAACAGGCGCTCACTCTGTTACGCGGCACTCGGGATTCAACCCGCCAAACTGCCAACCTTCTGATCGACAAGCTCAGCGTCCTAACCCACTGAGCCACCGCGTCCCTATTGCTATCCTATAGACAGGATTTACACGAGGCTTTTTTTCCCTTCCTGCATCCCACTGACGCTTATCTTATTTTGCTGCCCCCTCCCTTTTGCCCACCATTGGCCATAGCTCCATACATGTAGAGAGCCTCCTGGCTGCACTTTCCATCTGTGCGGTTTTGATGATAAATCTACTTCAATAAAAGTAGTGGGATTTTTTAATTAGTGATTTAAAGTTATGGACTTTATATCTTAGGTGGTGTGAATTGGAGAAGCTAAAACATGCAGAGAGGTCTGTGAATAAGTCTTTCGGGATGAATTAGGCATCCCATTCCAAGAACATTCAGTCGCAGGAAATGGGAATGATCTATGTCAGTAAAGCATATACCTGTGGGCCAGGAGAGAAATGTTCCTCTAAAAGTGCAATGGAAATGTCTAGTGATTTTGTTATTGTGGTAAGTGCGCCTAATGCTCAGAATAATTAGAAAGAAGGATGAAGGAAATTGTTTATTTGAGCAATTTATTTGTACGTGAGACAGAAAGCCACATCCACATTCCTGATATCCAATGGTATTTTTTCCCCCCTCTGGACATGCAATTGAAAATTCTCATTTCTCTCTCAGGAAAATAGGTTGGATATATACTTTTTAAGGCAGGGAAACAGGGAAAAATTATTTGGGCTCACAGATCACACTAAGTTAAAAAGAAGTTTAACTTTAACTTGGTTTTAACTTGGCACTAAATGTGACTTTAACTACTGTGGTTTGTAAGGAATGTTTATAATTAAGCCTAAGATATTAAACATGCCACTGTGGTTTCTTCGGTTGGTTGTTTGACTTATCACACCTTTTCTCTAGGAAAGCTCAAAACCAGGAAAGCTCAAAACCTGATCTAAAGCTGTCTGTTCTCTAAATTCTATCTACAATAACCCTGACAAATCAATGTGACTGAGGAAATGGCATTGGTCTAAAATCACCTGGTGAGCTTCAATGGCTAAAAGGTGGGCTTAAAACTGAAGGGTCCAGTACAAGGCCAGCACCTTACCTACTGCACTGACATGCTCAGTGAGCTTTTAAACTATCAGCACAGTCACCCAGCAGGAGGCTGGACTAGAAGACCTCCAAGGTCCCTTCCAGCTCTATTCTATTCTATTCTATTCTATTCTATTCTATTCTATTCTATTCTATTCTATTCTATTCTATTCTATTCTATTCTATTCTATTCTATTCTATTCTATTCTATTCTATTCTATTCTATTCTATTTTAAAAATACAAACTGAGTATCCTGTCTGTTGTGTAGCAGGTTCTTTGGCGCAGGAATGAAGACGAGATAAATGAGTACAGGAAAACTCATGGTTTATTTCGTGCAGAGTCAGAACTAGGGAAATGGCTGCAACTAGCCGCAATATATAGTCCAGCCCCTAGGGGGCAGCCAATAGGTTTGAAGCAACCATTGCCGCCTAGGGATAGCCAATAGCAGCACTGGAGACTTGTAGTCTGGATTGCTGGAGAGCCGTTAGCTGCTCCAGCAACCCACGTGGTATTACTAATGAGCCCAGTACATAACACTGTCTGCTACCAAATGATGGGGTGAAGCTGTCTATTGCTCTGTATCAAGAACACACAAACATACTGCTTTCAAACTCTTACCCGAAACCTGAGCAACGCTATATCCAGGAGTCAGAATATCAGGGAGGTCAAGTTGATTTTTAACTACTTTTTACTTACTTGCTAATTTTACAATATCCAAACACACAGTTTTACATCATCAAAAGATACAAGCGTGTGTGTTTTTGTGTGTGTGTGTGTGTGTGTGTGTGTGTGTGTGAGAGAGAGAGAGAGAGAGAGAGAGAGAGAGAGAGAGAGAGAGAGAGAGAGAGAGAGAGAGAGAGAGAGAGAGAGAGAGAGAGAGAGAGTGTTGATGCAGAGTGTGCCTTCAAGCCAGTTTTTGACTCCTGGCCACTGCCTAGATCAGTCCCTGTGATTTTCTTGGCAAAATTGGCAATTGCTACACTTCCTCAGACTGACAAAAAGTAACTAGCCCAAGGTCACGCAGTAACTAGAGTTCACTGTTTCCCAATTCCTATCCTGATGCCTTAACCACAACCTCAGACTGGGTCTTGTATGTGCGTTTGTATATGTGTATGTAAAGGATCACAAATCCAATATTCAATATAACATTAAAACCACTTCCATATGTTGATATATTCAACATGTAGAAGACTGCCATAATTCTCCTGGTCAACATTATATAATTCAGGCCAAATATTGAAAAATGCATTGGCTTTAACTGGACATGAAGAAAAGTGAAGAATATTGCTTCACCTTTCTGTTGTGTCAATACAGGAGTTATTCTCAAGCCTATTCACTAAAGCCATTGTTTTGTTTTTCTATTGTTAACCATGTGCAGTTGGGCAGCAGTCAACAATATTTATTTTTAGAGAATACTTCTGCGTTGAGAATACTTCTTAATACAGGAATGTATTGAGTGGTGCAAGATGTGAGCACAAGTTATTTGATTTCTGATTTTGCCAGTTTCTAGAAAAAAATAGACCATTTACTTATCCCTTTTCTTCGTTTCCTTTTTCTTAAAATTTGTATCATTTTTATTTTGCAAAAAACTTCTTTAATAGAAATTATTTTTTTTTTAAAAAAGTTAAAGCTAGCATATTAGTTATTCTGGTGTCACTGGCATCTAATCAAATGTCTGTTTCTTTTTTATTTGTAAACTATTTCCCCACTTCCCTTTTTTAAGTCCATAAAATTTGTGTCTAACATAAACCCATCAACTATCTTCTGATAGTCAAGGACTTTTAATTCTAATTCCTTTATTATTATTTTTTAACATGGACTTTGCCCCATGTTCTTTGTGTTATAGTTTTAATTATTTTGATTTAACAGGAAAAAGGTTTTTTTAAAAATATTATTTAATGCATTTTCATTTCAAAGTGGCTTTTATGGTACTTCAAATAATTGTCTGGGAGTTACGTACACTAACATTAAAATGATAAAAAAGTACTAAATTATTAAACTATCTTACTTGTGCCAGTTTTATATAAATGGATAAATTCAGACACTATATTTGACTTTTTAGTCAGCTAAAATCTAGAAGATGCTGATAACTGAGCGTGGTCAGAGAGATTGATTAATCAAGCAGTGCCTTTTCCGATGTCCTTTCTGGAACATCATCCACTCCAGAAATCAGACTTGCCTGATCCTGCTGGCTTTCCACATGGAACTAAAACCTGGCTTTACTATCAAACATGGCTGCTTGATAGTATGAATAAGCACAATTTGGGATTAGTATATCTATAAGAGTTCTCAGTGGCTACTTTTTATTTTACTTTTTGATTTCAATTTTGGTTCCTTTTAGTTTATTTATCTACTTATTTGTATCCCACCTTTATTGTTTTTACAAATAACTTGAGGCAGCGAATGTATCCAGCACACTTTCCTCCCTCTGGTTTCCCCACACCAACAAGAACCCAGTGAGGTGAGTTGGGCTGAGGGAGGGTGCTTGGCCTAAGGCCACCCAGCTGTATTTCATGGCTAAGGTGGAACTAGAATCCACAGACTCCCACTTTCTAGCTTTGTTGGCCAAAATCTTCAACTATTTCACACTTTTGAGAGTAGTACTTGTAATTTCTAATTGTTGGATTACCTTCCTGCTAGGCGTCAAAGAAAGAGAAATGGATAAAAAACTTTCTTACCTCTATCTGCAAAATGCACTTTTAGTTGAGGTTTTAATCTAACCTGGCATCTGCCGTCCCTTTGAAATCCCACCTTATGTTAACAGATTGATTCTAGCAGGATGATCTATTTTAGACCAAGTGGAGTTGTCTCATAAATCTATAATGCAGAGATCTTATTGAGGGCGAGGGCATGTGAATTATTTACATCACTTAATTCTAAGAGATGACCCTGTAGTAGTTGACAATCACTCCTCTTATCCTCTAATTCTATACAGGAAATTGTACAATAATATCTTGATCCCTGAATTCCCCATTTCTTCCCCTTCTGCATAACCGTGATGAATTAAAAGTATAATCATCAGAAGGTTCTCACGTACCATCGTTAAAGCAGGTTAGGTGGTTCAGAGAGAGTCACTATGACTTTCTGGGGGGGGATTAAAGTGCGGAGTTTGTAACAAGAACTGAAAAATCAGTTCTCAGATAATGAACCAGCAAATGTGTGGAGAAGCCTGCAGAACATCACTGATTACAGAAGACTTCCTTCCCTTTCTGAAGAGAGTCGTCAACTGGCAGATGACCTGAATGTGTTCTACTGTACATTTGAGAGGAGGCCACTGTCACCTACTGCTACCATCCCCACCTCAAATACAACAACAGTAGCCAAATTTCACATGCCTATCTCCATCCCTCTGCCACCCCATCTGGTGAGCTTAGAAAAAGATATACGAGGTCTATTTAATAGACAAAAGATTTGGAAAGCATCAAATCGAGTGACTCCTTCTTCCTTTGTGCTGAACAACTGGCCTGCAACTTCAACCACATGTTTAATAAATCACTAAAGATGTGTTATGTACCTACTTGCTTCAAACGCTCTACTAGATTGTTGGGGGCAATTAAGCTGACTTTGTAATAATGCCACTTGTTGACCCAGATTGTTGGGGGCAATTAAGCTGACTTTGTAATAATGCCGCTTGGGGTGTGGGTGAAAGCCCTAATAAGCAGGCATATACATAGAATGAAGGCTACTGCTAAGCTTGTAAGCCGCCCTGAGTCTTCGGAGAGGGGCGGGATATAAATGGAATTAAAATAAAAATAAAATAAAATACTATCATCCTATGTCCCAAGAACCCCTCCATCAAATAGCAAAATGACCACAGATTGGTTGCTCTGATATCTGTAGTTATGAAGAGCTTTAAGACATTAGTGCTGACCCACCTGAAAAATCATCACAGACCGCTGTTAGACCAAGGATATTCAAACTTGGCCCTTTTATGACTTGTGGACTTCAACTCCCAGAATTCCTCAGCCAGCTTGCCTGGCTGAGGAATTCTGGGAGTTGAAGTCCACAAGTCATAAAAGGGCCAAGTTTGAAGACCCCTGCTCTACAACACCTTATTCAACATGATGCTTGATTTCACTGGGTTCCCATTAGACTTTTAGATTGTTTTATAAATTTTCATTTATGTTCCATCTTTAATTGTTAAATAAAGATGTCCTATAAATAAAGTTTAGGTTCGTAGAAACTGTTTTCTGTGGTCTATTTTAGGGGTAAGGATCACACTGGCATTTAGCTCCAGCCTTCTTTTCTCAAAGAATCTGAAACTGTAAAGTCCAAACTACAAATGCTTTGAGGCATTGTAAGCACATAAGAGATGGGAAAAGTCGTGACTCTTCATCTCTGTCTCTGTATTTATTTCTGTGAAGAAAATAGTAGCATAAGTAAGAGAAAATAAACAGAAATGTCATGTTAATTTATGTTACGTTAGAATCATAGAGAAAAGTCAGGGTTTATAAAATGAAAAATATGAAATGGGTTAAAAAAAAGACTTAAAAAAACCAAGCCGGTATCTAACAGTGTGCTTTGTGCCTCCCAATCTATCAATATATTTCTTGGTTTTATTTAATGTTGCTCAAGAACCATTGTATCATTTATAAGGTTTAATGTAAATAGATTCCTTTGACCATATCTCAGGAAAGGAGTAAGGAAACACCACAAAGCTGATATGAATGGTGGTGCTAGCAGAATTGCAATTCTTTTATTTGTTGCTTACTTCAAAGCTGATTACTAACTTGCTGTATTAAAATCGTTTAGTAACCCTGAAAAAGGCAGTCTTTAGTTTTTCTGTCAGATTCAATCCAAACATTTTTCTTCAATATTTTTGAAGTTCAGCTCATGACAAATTCAAAACACAGCATTTTCCAAAGGAGTACATCTCAAGATGTATCAACATATAGTAATCACTACAATTGCAAGTAATACAGGAAAAGTATTGTTCCTCATCCTTTCAATCAATATTTTAAGGACAAATGGAAGCTCCATTCTGAGTTAGTTCATTAAAGCATGAACGTATACAACTTTTGGAGGGATGAGTATGTCCTGAGTTATTGTACTTGAGCTAAACTGTAAAGAACAACAATTATTAGACCAAAGATAATCTTATACAAATCAAAGCTCAAATAAAATAGACTTTCTTAGTAGCAATCAAGGTTCAAGAACAAACACATTTCAATAGCCAGTTCAAAACAAGTATCAAACTTCCACAGATGGTACCACAACTTGAAGTAACTGAGCATGCAAAATTGGCCTTCATAAAGAAATGTTTCAGTGCAATGCTGAACTTGGGTAGAGGTTTAATTGCATTCATCGTCTCTGGTCACAAGAGCCTGTCACTCAAGAGCAATAGTTGATCTACAGAACCAAGCACTCCTTTTCTTTTCCCCTGACTTTGACATAGCAACAGTCATGGCAAGTAGGTGTGGGAAGTCAACTCTCCCAGAGAAAGAAATATTAAAAGGGCAAAATATTATATTTCCTCAAAGGATCCTAAAGAGGCAGAAAAGCATGCCCATATTTTTCTTAATAGCCCCAAATCTCCCTCCCCCAAGCAGAAACCAGCTCTGTAGAAATGCAGATGTAAATAATCCATTCAGGAAGGTTGGAGGCCCCCAGCTAGAAGCTTAGGAAGACAAAGACAACTAAAATCTACATACCCCACCCAAACTCTAAGACAAGACATAATAGGATTAACCCACAGATGCCAAAGGGGCACACTCAGACTCAGGTCAAAGTATATGACACAGGAAATACAACGCCTCAAACAGGAACAGGAAACAACCTCAAGAACCCCAGATGGTATAAAAACCCACTCCCTAAATGTGCTCTCTCTCTTTTCTTCCAGAGTCATTTTTCTGTCTGGCTTTCCTCTTCAATAAACTGCAACCTTCTTTCTAAAGCAGTCGCCATGTTGTTTATTCCCAGTTTGGACTGAACCCTGATGAAGACTTTTCCTTCAACATAGAGAAAATGGTGACTGAAATAAGAAACCAGAATATTTAGAGAATGATACAATAAAGAACCTTTTATTGGCATGCACAACTATAATGATCACTGGCTCCCAGCCCCAAAAAATGCAAATGAGATTTGAACTCAGCAGTGTTATGGGTTACATGCCTCCAGAAATGTTACATATGAATGACAAAAAGGAATTGTAAATCATACCTGACCTTTTCAGGTGCAATGTAATATCTAATAACACTATGGGTGACCTTACAATGACTATCCCAGCACATCTACCTTCACAGCCTCCCCATTTCTAGTCTGGTGCCTTAACCACTTTAACAAAGGGTTGTTGTCATTGTTTTAATTCAGGCCTGTTATAAGAAATTCAGGCCTGTTATGAACATTCCTGGCTTTCTCTGCCTGGTCATAGTAAAAGCATTCATTGCAACTTAGTTTAATTTCTCTCAGCCTGAAGAGTTGGTTTATCTGTATTTCATCATGAGGAACAAGTAGCTTTCTTAGATTTAAGAAGATTGCAGTAACATTCTGGGGGAAAATAGCCTTGCCCTTTTCATAGATACAATAGCAATAACTTTGGACTACCACCTGTTTATACTAAGATATAGTATATATAGTATATCTTAGTATAGTATATCTTAGTATAGTATAGCAATAACGTTGGACTACCATCTGTTTATATTAAGATATATTAAGATATAATATATAGATACTGAAGTTGAAACTCAATTACTTTGGCCACCTAATGAGAAGGAAGGACTCACTGGAGAAGAGCCTAATGCTGGGAAAGGTGGAGGGCAAGAGAAGAAGGGGACGACAGAGAATGAGGTGGCTGGATGGAGTCACTGAAGCAGTAGGCATGAGCCTAAATGGACTCCAGAAGATGGTAGAGGACAGGAAGGCCTGGAGGAACATTGTCCATGGGGTCGCGATGGGTCAGAGACGACTTTGCAACTAACAACAACAACATATATAATATATCTTAGTATAGTATATCTTAGTATAGTATAGTTCCTGATCATTTGAACAATTAATCAGTGGAACAACCTATGAATGCTCCAACACCAGAAGTTTTTAAGAAGAGACTGGACAACCATTTGTCTGAAATGGTATAGGGTTTCCTGCCTGAGCAGGGGGTTGGACTAGAAGATCTCCAAGGTCCCTTCCAACTCTATTATTGTTGTTGTTGTTGTTATTGATATGTCAGTTATACCTATATAACCAATATTCTATATTTATTCATTTATCTTTGGTGCCTTGAGTCATTCTTGACTCTGGCGACTGTCTGGGAAAGTCTTTGTGGTTTTCTTGGCAAGACTTTGAAAATGGCTTTCTATTGCCTCTTTCCTAGGGCTAAGGGACAGTGACTGACCCAAATTAGCTGTGAACCTAAGGCGGGACTACAATTCATGGTCTCCCAGTTTTTAGCTTGATCCCTTAACCACTACACCAAATTGATATTCATTCACAGTATATACAAGTCAAAATATATGACACAGAGTTTATGTAACTAATATACTAAGTTGCAGGAGCAAACTCTTATTGCCATAGTATAGACTTGTAAATCATTGATTGCAAAATAAGCAGTTTGCTGGTTGTAAAAAATAAAGATAAAGGGAAGTTCTGAATTATAAAATACATGAAATGATTTATAAAGAACTGACTTCCAAATAATCTTTTTTTTTGTTTCATTCCCTATTCAAGGCATATAAAATGCAAAAATTTGCTGGAAGCTGAGTAACTTATTAACTCATATATAAATTATATGGTTTTTTGATGAGATTTGAAAAAAGCCAGTTTGTGTTTCTTTTGTTTTCTGCTAGGTATTCTATAATATACATTTTCACCAAGTTTCCAAAATCACACTACTGGGCTTTTTCTCCTTCAAGTGTGATTAAAATGGAAAAAGATGTGAAAATTTTTCAAACTAAAATGTTTATCTGTGACCAAGAAATAAACATTCTAAAATGGATATTTATTATGAAATGTTAAATACCATTTCAGCTATAATGTCACAAGCTGTGCTTTTTAAATAAGAGATTATCAGCCAATAACAATATGATTTAGCATCCCAATAAACCAATTATGTGGATGCTTATTAAGCTTTAATTATTTGAAGGAGATTGAATCCTCCATTGAAGTCCTTCTGCTCATTTGTTTATGGATCTGGCTGCCAGTTGTCTAGTCTAATATGACAGTATTATGTGTAATCAATTGGAAGCTGCAAAATTTTCTTGTGTGGGAACAAAAAATAAACCTGAAGTGTGGAATATACTATTTATTTCCTAAGGATCACATAGGAAATAAGGTAGTGCTACATAAGCAGTTGGCAATTGGGAGAGGTGGAATATAATTTCTCCTGTTTATTTCAGTAAAATGTCAATATATTTGTTTTCTAGGAAAGCTGAATGCTTAATAATCAGAATCTTAATCAGACAGTTTTAATTTCTCTTTCATTTCTCATGAGCTCTATTAATAGAGTAACTTACAACTTATTATGTCTCCTCTATGCTTAACCTTTCACTATAGGTATTGATTAGTAAATCACCATATCCAAGGGCAACAGCATCATTAATTGCTAAGTGATCTGGAAAACAATTACAGACCTCTTGGATTTTATACAAAGAGATGAATGGAGCTGTCAACATAATCAGATGCTGTGGTAACTTCTTGATGAAGTAATTGTGCTGCTCATCTCACACTTTTCCATCTTATACTTTACACCAGGATACCCAGTAGATGTTTCAGTTTTGATTCCCATCAATATAGCCTCCAGGACAAATAACACAGTTCTGTGCGAGTTATTTTGCAGAAAATCTAGAAAATTCGAGGTGATCTCAGTAGGTTACTAATACCAGAAAATCTTAATTATGTGGTGTTGCACAAAAAATCTTCATCAGGGTCCAGTCAAAGCTGGGAATAAACAAAATGGAGACTGCTTTAGAAAGAAAGTTGCAGTTTATTGAAGAGGAGAGCCAGACAGAAAGATGGCTCTGGAAAAAAAAACTGACCAGAGTGAGTTTTTATAAAGTCTGCGCCTCTTGAGGTTGTTTCCTCTTCCTGTTTGAGGCTTTGTATTTCTTGTGTCATGTACTTTGATGTGAGTCTGAGTGTGCCCCTTTGGCATCTGTGGGTTAATCCTATTATGTCCTATCTTAGAGTTTGGGTGGGGTATGTAGATTTTAAGGGTCTTTGTCTTCCTAATGTCTTCAGTTTCTAGCTGGAAGGCTTTAACCTTCCTGAATGGATTAATTTGCATTTCTAAAAGCAGGCCTCTGCTTAGGGGGCTGGGCCTGATTTCTGGGGGCTGGTTTCTGTCTTTTTAAAGATCTTCTCCATTGTTCCTTTGGGGAAATATATTCTGCCTTTTTTAATATTCCCCAAAATATTTCTTTCTCTGGATTCTTCCCACAGTAGGGATGGTGATAATGATAAGAAGAGGAAGGTTGCACAAGATAAAATACATCTGTGAGATAACAAGCGGCCATTGAAAGCAGAATAATCTTCAAAAGTGTAGATTTTTAAAATGGGGCACATTCTGTTTAGGAAGACAATCATATTGTGAGGTGTGCAATTTTTGAAAGACAAAAACATCTGCTTTTTTCTGCATGTTTATATGCATCAGTTGAGAATAACTCAATTCAGTTTTTTAAAAAAGTAATCATGTGACATTTACATATATGTTGATGAATACCATGACTTTGTATGCTGGTAGGTAATTTCTAAAAGAAATGGCTGCTATCAATAATGAAATGTTTACAACTGCTGATTATTCTTATTTGAATCTTTTTTTTTTTTTTTGCTGACCAGTTCCTTAGGTGAGGCAAAGAACCAATCAGGTGATGATTCAATAAAGGTCTATTTGGCCCATTACAATTAACTGACCATTATTTGTATTTCAACAGTTTATTGTTGAATTATTGTTAAAATTATTTACAACAGTGTTGGGTTTGTTTTAATGGTTTTAGGAAGGGAACATGGATTAAAGAAAAGATTCAAATTAAATTGGATATACTGTGCAACACAACCAAACACCAAGGCCTTTATAAAATTATAAACACATTCAGGAGTACAAGAGGTACCAGAAGTCTTTATAAGCTTTTTTTGCAAGGTTGTGATTTATTAATATCTGAATAATGCTAAAAGGCCATATATTGATGTTCATGGACTTGTTCTGGGACACAGAACAATGGTAGCACTTAACATCAAGTGATATGTTGGAAACTACCATCTAAAAAGTAGGTCATAATAAAGAATGGTAAAGCCACAGTAAAAAAAAAAGTTGAATTTCATTCAAAATGAATCATGGTTAAATAAATCATTACTCCTTCCATTTTTAATACTTTTCTCCTTCTAAAAATTTGCAATTCACTGGCAATAGTTGGAAGGCCTTTTTATCATAATCAATTATCCATAATCATATGGAATCAACTGCCAATGGAACTCCGGACTGCCCCCGACCTTCGTTCATTTCGCCGGGACCTAAAAACCTGGCTCTTTGAACTATCTGGTCTGGACTGAGGGGTTTAATGTTTTTAAATTGTGATTTAATTTTTGTGGCTAGACTTAATTTAATTTATTTTAATTTATTTTAATTTTATATTGGATTGTTTTTAAATTTTGCCTTGCAAACCGCCCTGAGTCCTTTGGGAATAGGGCGGTATATAAACCGAATAAATAAATAAATAAATAAATAAATAATCATTACTTTCAGGGCCACATGCAACCCAGGTTTTGTATCTCTGATTAGCTTTATTTCACTGATGATATTCATCACAAGCACAACTGCCACTGATATACAGTATACAGCAGAACCACATTTGAGGGGCTTATATCTGCACAAGTCTTAAATAGCGCCTCTTCATTGGGAGCTGCCTGAATTAGGATACTCCTGGTAGGTCAAAACAGTACATGTATAGATGAAAACATATTGAACAGATTACTTGAGGGACCGTCTCACCCCACTGGCATTGCCCTGTCCCATTCGTGCTGGCAGAGGAGGCATGCTGCGGGACCTGTCAGCCCAATTATTCAGGTACAGGAAGAGGGCCTTCTCTGCTGTTGCTCCTGCCCTCTGGAACATCTTGCCCCCCTGTAATGTATTGGGTTTTGTTTTACTGTGTAAACCACGTGGGGTTTGAATGCTGGAAGTTTGCTTAAGCAGGGAGCTGGCTAACGGCTCCCAGCTCCTCAGACAACCAGTCTCCAGCACCACCATTGGCTGCCTCTAGGGCAACAATAGGTTGCTTTAAACCTATTGGCTGCCACCTAGAGGCCAGGGTATAAATAGCTGCATTCACAGCCCTGTTTCCCAGTTTGGTTCCTGCAAGCAAATAAAGTATGTTCCTGACTGAACTCACTCACCTCATCTCTTCTCTCAAGCAACGAACACAGTACACAACACCCCCTATATGAGCTTGGCCCCAACCCTTCTATCCTTTCATAAGGACCTAAAGACCTGGTTCTGCTGGTTGGCAAGGGGCTCCATTGGGGGAACAGCACAATGGGAGTGACTGATTGAGTAACAACAGATCCCCCCCCCCAGTCCTCCCCATGTGTCCTTAGATTTTAATCTTTGGTTAAAGATTAAGACCCTAAGTAGTTTTTTGCCTGATTAAGACAACTCAGGGTAGGTACATCTGCCTTTTGGTGAAAATATATAAAGGACAGCTCTGCTAGGTAATGTAAAAGGTTATTGGTTGTTGCTGCTGTCATGTGTGTGTTGGGCAGACTGAAAGAGCTGTATAAATCCATGCACAGTTAGATTTGCAGATGAAGATCAGCAGGTACAAGCAGGATCAGAGATTTGCACAGCAGATTGATGGATGGCAAAGACCAACCCAACATCAGAGAAGCTTTTAAAAGGTGCTGGAATTCAAAAAATTGAGGAAGAGATATTTTTACATTTAGGGGATTGGATGCTAAAACATATAAAGAATGTTGCTGGAATTGGGTATGTCTAGTTTAATGAAAAAGAAGGACTGGGGGTGACATGATAGCAGAGATCCAATTTCTCCAGGGTTGCCACAAAGAAGAGGGAGTCAAGCTATTCTCCAAAGCACCTGAAGGCAAGACAAGAAGCAATGGATGGAAACTAACCAAGGAGAGAAGCAACTTAGAACTAAGGAGAAAATTCCTGACAGAATAATTAACCAGTGGAACAACCTGCCTCCAGAAGCGGTGAATGCTCCAACACTGGAAGTTTTTAAGAAGAGACTGGACAACCATTTGTCTGAAATGGTATAGGGTTTCCTGCCTGAGCAGGGGGTTGGACTAGATGACCTCCAAGGTCCCTTCCAACTTTGTTATTCTGTTACAATATTCATTTATCTGTCTAACTGAAAGCAAGTCTGAGAAGTAAAAATACTGAAAATGTATGCAAATGAGCATATCTAAGGAACACCTATGTAAATCAGTGATGGAGGGAGAAAGACAATTAAGAAATAATCTTTAAGAACGTATTTCTATAGATGTGTCTATAGAGTTTAAGTTACAACCACTCTTTTTTATAAGAAACCCAAATGGTCTGTCTCCAATACTGGACTCCGTTTAGAGTTGTTATGACAAGCTTCCATTGACAACCTTCTATTATATGGATTTGTCTCTCTATAAAAGTCCATCCCATTCTGTAATTTGTCATTGCAGAACTTCTCTGTACTCTAAATGATTGTCAGACAAGATTTAGGGAACAAAAAGGGAAGAGCAAGAGAAAGTCTTCTTAAGTGAATAAAACTCAGCCACGAAATACTGAATGGACAAGACAAGAAAAAAAAAACCTCAAGAATCTTTCATGCTGAAATATTAATTAAATATCAAAATAATTGTTTGAGAAGGCATATAATTTTTGTACCTATAATCATTATTCTGGCAAGGACTAAGAGTTTCTCAGTTCAAATGCAGCCTGTCAGGAATCTCTTGCTCTAAATAATGACTTTGCAGTTTCCACAAACAAGTTGTCACACTGGAGAAGTTCTTAATTTGGAGAAATTATTGCTTAGCTGTAAGGACTGGCAGTAGGAATGACTGAAATTGCTGTTTCTCTGCAACATCTCTGTTTTCATCATTTATCAAGATTTAAGCAGCTCAGGGCAAGGGCATTAACTATTTTTGAACAAAGGAAAAACACCATTATTGGAAAGAGTATTTTTCATCACAGTAGGGGAGTTTGTGTTTCCAACTCACCTCAACAATACAGCTGATGTCATTGCAAAATGAGAAATTGCAGTCAATACAGCACAAAAATAAGTTCTCGTATTAAAATAAAATTGATCTGGAAATGCTTTTAAGGAATGTCTGTCATACTATATCCCAGCTACCATCACAATGAACTAAATATTAAGCAGAGACCTGGAAGTCAATGCTCTGATGGTTAGAAACTGGGGAACACAAGGAATAGAGAACATACCTTAGAGTGATTTTGTAATTCCTAAATAATAATTCGTACAGTATACTGTAACATTTTGCTTATGACTGAAAAAAAGGCAAATTAAAATTTGAGCAATGTGAATAATTACATTCACATATGACCATAAAAGGCCAAATCATATTTTTACGGCTTCTACTGTGAATTAATGTAACATGTTTTAATGTTTTGGAGTCTAACTAAGCACAATAACATGAAGAGAAATTGGATGCATCAGGAAAAAAACAATGCTTTTTAATGTAAAGGTGACTTAAGGCATTACAATAATCAGAATGTTATTGGGTTAGTTTTCAACATTCTTAAAGAAACCGTTTCTGGTATGTTGCAGCAAAAAAAGAAAGTAAGTAAACGAAAGGAAAGTCAATTGAACCTTAAAAACTATCAGGGCAATCTAATCATTTCTGATATGTTTTTCCTTCTGAATTATCTTATTTGTCTTTTATCATAATTATTTCAATTTTGGGGCTTGCAATTTCCATCAGCTACAGTATGTTATCAGTCAGAGTGGGATGAAGAGTAAAAAAAAATGTAGGGGACCAAAGTAGGAAAAGACTGGAGGTGTCAGCATTTTGTTCTCCCTTGACAGAAAGCTTTTTGATTCCTTTGATTTTGCAGTTCTGTGCTACCACTGAACATGGCTCAGGAGAAAGAGTTGTCTTACTGCTGTTTTTCCCCTGAAGATTTCACATGCTTTTGTGAGATTGCTCATACAATATTATAAGTAGTCTTATATCCTGAGTACCAAATTTGATAAGGATCCAAACTATGACTTAATCTTTCTCTCACCAATAATCTAACAGCTATTATAACAGCAGGAAAGGTAGAAGTAGTCACTGTGCTAGTACCAACTAGTATTCCAGTTGTCACTCTACTAGTAAAAGGTAAAGGTAAAGGTTTCCCCGCACATGCGTGCTAGTCGTTTCCGACTCTAGGGGCCGGTGCTCATCTCCGTTTCAAAGCCGAAGAGCCAGCGCTTGTCCGAGGACATCTCCGTGGTCATGTGGCTGGCATGACTAGAAGCCAAAGGCGCACGGAACGCTGTTACCTTCCCACCGTAGTGGTCCCTATATTTCTACTTGCATTTTTACATGCTTTCGAACTGCTAGGTTGGCAGAAGCTGGGACGAGTAACAGGCGCTCACTCTGCTACGCGGCACTCGGGATTCGACCCGCCAAACTACCGACCTTCTGATTGACAAGCTCAGCGTCCTAACCCACTGAGCCACCGCGTCTACTAGTACCACTACTCTACTAGTACCACTCTACAAAGCCTTGGCAAGACCACGCTTAGAATACTGCATCCAGTTTTGGTCAGCCCAATACAAAAAAGATGTTGAGACTTTGGAAAGAGTTTATACAAGAGCAACAAAAATAATTAGGGGCTTAGAAGCTAAAACATAATGATGAACGATTACAGGAGTTGGGTATACCTAGTCCAGTGAAAAGAAGTGACATGACAAGCAGTCTTTCAAAGTTGAAGGGGTGCCACAAGGAAGAGGGGGGGCAGCTTAATTACCAAAGCACCTGTAGGCAGGACAAGAAACAATGGATGGAAACCAAGGAGAGAAGCAACCTAGAACTAAGAAGAAAATTCCTGACAGTATATTAAGTGAGGACAATTAATTAATCAGGGGAACAAATTGCCTTCGGAAGTTGTGGGTGCCCCATCACTGGAGACTTTGAAGAAAAGACTGGATAGCCATTTATCAGAAATAGTATAGGTCTCCTGCAAGAGCAGAGGGTTGGGCTAGATGACCTCAAAGGTCCCTTCAAACTCTGTTGCTCTTAGTTTATTTTTAATCCTGCCTTGGAATATGATTAGCTGGTACACATTTTATTTTTTTTTAAATTAGGCTCCAAAAAAACCTTGGGACATATTGAAGTAATTTAATTTTGTTTACCTGCAATCAATGTAATAACATTAGTTTCAGGATCTACTCAGTCAAATTCTATAAATACTAGAGGTTGTGACTCATCCCAGGTTATCCCCTTTACAGTGGAGTATGAACTGAATATATGATAGCAGGAGCTGGTTATCTTTCATTAGAATGTGCCAGTGGCTGCATAAAATTAAGTGCAAAAAATAATAAACTTATCTTATAAATGCACAAATGCACACCTACAATTTAGCAATCTATTTCAAACAGCAGTTCTAGTACTGGTAATACATCCTTATTATAAATATGACTGGTATATTTGTGACTCAGCTGCATTGCACTAGGACTGAAAAATATACCAATTTTGGGGACCTAGAAATGCAAATAAGGGATTATACAAAAGAAAATTTGTTGGTAAGCAGTATTTCCCCTTCCCCTTATTTAAAGGACTCCTGAAAAGTAGCAGTTGGAGCCATCTGTCATTTCTCCAAGCTGCTCTTTCATCATCCTTCCCCAAATATACAAAAGGAGCAACACAAAGTTTTGACAGATTAAAAGTATCACAAAACACTGGAGAAGGTTTATAAATTTCAAACACTTCCCTGTTCCTTATTTCCTGATTCCTGACTCTTTGATCACCTTCCTATAATGGCAACTACATTAACAAGTCCATGCATGTTTTTTGGAAACATTTTTAAACATGATATGTCATTCCTTTTCTCCACTTGCAAATCATCCAGCTGGCATTGTGCCTGGGAACAAATTCACAATCACCCTATTTCTTTTTTTTTTGGAAAAATTTTAAATTAGTTTTATAGGGTTAAAAAGGAAGGTAAGGAAATGGGGATTTGGAATAGGGTAGCGGAAAGTTTAAGGGTAGGGGTTGGGGTATACACATATATTTGTGAAGCAATATGGTGGTTGGGTAGTCAAAAGTAACAAATAACAAGTTGTTTGTAGGTAGTTCAGGTTGCATCAATAAAAATTCCCTCTGATTCCCTTAATTTTCACATAGTCCAAGTAATTAAGTTAATACATTTTAGTTATGAGCTAGCCAATTAACAAAGTTAGGGTTAGTTAGGCTTCCGGTTTGCACGCACGGAGCTTTTGGATGCACAGGGGAGAGCTCCCTCCCTGCCGTCCGATCCTTCTTCATTGGAGGACCCTGAAAATGGTCAAAAGTCACCCTGGAGGGGCGACCACTGCTAGGAGACCCTTCTGTGATCATGGAAGGGTGGCAGCCATCCACCTGAATCCAGAGCAGCTCCTTTTGGCCCGAAGAAGAAGAGACCAGCCATCAACATGACCGATCACTAAGCTGCTCCCTGCCAAAAGCCAAAAGCACCATCTAGCATAACGAAGCAATCTGGAGGACCTGGGTGAGACCTTTCCTTTTCTATCCCCCTAACTGCCTGCCTGTGGGACTTTTCTGAGAATTTTCTCCCCCCTCTTTTTGAGAAAACGGCTTTTGTATACCTGGGGGATCAATATTTTAAGCCTTAAAGCGTTGAAGGAAAGAAAAAAACCCTAGCTGACTAAACAAAGAAACTAAATAATCTCATTCATACTTATTAAAAAGCTCCTATTTTGTGGGGATCTACTACCCTATTTTCTGTTTAAGATGTGAACTAAGGAAAACAGAATGGACTAATTATACAAAAGCTTTATATTAATTTGGAGGGGAAAAAAGAACTTTACAACTTATTCTATATCCTACTGATGACATCCTGTGGCTAAATCTGGAATTGCAAGTAAACCTTTTGCTTATTTTGAGACCTGAGAGCTGTCCTTGATATTATCTTTAAACACAAGTGTGGGAACACCTGGCACTGAATACAACTTTTAGAAACATTGGAGGTGGAAAATTACTGACTCTTATTAAAATAGCCTCCATGGAAGACTTAGCTGTAAACACTAACGAAATGGATGATTATATCCCACCACTTAACTACAAATTGATATTGGACACAATCTTGGCTATAACTGAACGAATTAAAGCCAAACTGCATGATAAACCTGACAACTCAAAGCCACCAAACCAAACTTTGACCTTAAATGATGAACTGACAACCCAAAAACAAATAGAAGTGGAAATCAATACTAAAATAGCAGACTTCAAAGAGCAACAAATGCAGCCTACAGAGAACTTTGAAGTCCAAACACCAACTTTAACTACAAAACAATCACCCTATTTCTAAGCCAGTGTGTTTAAACACTACACCAAAACGTTTTCCAAGTTGCATATTTCTGAACATGTCTAGTTTGTGTTAACAGTAAATAAAGATAATGTTGATGCAAAGCAGCTAGACAATCAGAAGAAAATTCAGACAATTTAAGCACAAAAAAGCTGATAAATTTGAATATAAACCACGCATACCAAATAGCTTTTTCAGTATGTCTTATACGTAAAGTTTTGACTGTATGTACCTATCACAGTATCTACTAATTCATGCAATTATTAACTGATAATACAAACAAAGATGTATGTAGGCAAACATACCCACAAATTATCTTATTTTAATTCAAGAACTCAAAGCAATAGTTATAGTTCTTCCATTTATTCTCAGTTTTCTGATATATATATATGATGGGGGGTGTAAACATTTTAAAAATAAATTTATTCATATTTTCCCTCCCATTCCCTCTTTGAGGAAAGAGAAATTGCTTTAGCATTTTTTTCAAGGGAGAACAGAACTATGGCCAAATTGTCATAGGCAGATGTCGTATTATTGCAGATCTTCATTTAGGAGGGACCCAAGAGATAACTTTATGTCTTGCTCTTTAATATGAGATGGTGCTATCCATTCAATCTTGTCTTATTGAGAGTGAGCATGTCATATTGGCATTCAGTATAACACAGACATAAGCAATAGAGTAAAATCAAACTAGTGTCTTAGACTTTAAAAGAGCTGATAGAAATCACCCATCCAATCTCCGCCCTCAAATTTGGTGGAGAATATTGAAAGTAATTTGTGCCCGGTTGTATTCATAGTAACCCTGTGAGATATACAAAGCTGAGGGAGAATAAGGTGATGTGTTTGCCTTGCTAAGAAATAGTGTGATTTTTGTCTGCTTTTGGCTTATCTTGAAAACAACAGAAAGACAACCTTGCTTAGTTTGCTGCGGTAGCCCAGTGACTAATTGCTTAGGAAACAAATGGTCAGGACAGGATCTGAATATTGGCCACCTCTTCTCCAGTACGATATTCTAAAAATTTAGAAGTTTGATGTTTTTGTTGTTGATGTTCTTCAATTCTTATATTTGATTTTTCAAATAGAAAGATTTAAATCAAGATATATGAATCAATTTTCAGCGAAACAGATAAAGCCTGTGAACACCAGCCAAATAGTAAGAAAGGAAATGCTGATGCAGGCCTCATTATGATATTGTGCATAGCTATAATGAAGCCTCCAACTGATGTTCTGACATCTCTTTTGTCGAAGCACAACTCATTGAATTTATCTGGCATTCAGAAAATTTACTGCAAGTGGCCAAAATGTTTATCCCTTCATTATCGTATTGACAATATTCCTTTTATCCCACAGGAGGCCAAATAATGAACAGAATTCAAGCAAATGTGTGAAGCATGTGCAGGAGTAGCATCTGTTATCTTCTTCCTTGGCAATATTGTTTCATGTGGGAAAATCCAGGCCAAATGTAAAAGCATTTTCTAGGAAGCAGTTGCTATGAATCAGTCATTATTGCCTTTTGTGTAGCTGCTAATGCTAAGTGTTAAAAAGTTTTTTTCTTCTTTTGATTCATTGGTTGGCAGGGAAACAAAGCATACTTGCATTTATGCATAAATCCATCATTATACTCCAGTTTTTCAAGTGAATGCAAATACTTATGCTCTTCCTGAAATTGTAAAGTGGCAAACAAAAGAAAGATATATTCAGTTTAACAGAAGAAGAAAAAAGCAATATAGTTTGAATCTAAAGAATCATAAGTAAAGAGAAAATAGTAATATTCTTTTGCTTATGCTAAATAATTCTGTTTGTTATTACATTGGCTGGGTTTGCATATACAATCATGTGAACAATAATTTATAACCTCATAACCGATCTGGTCAGGTTTAATACTTCATTCATGGCATATGAAAATCAGCACAATCCTGTAAAATTCTTCTCTGACTACCTTTCTCCCTACAATCACACTGGAAATCCAAGTCAGGTTTGTGCCAATGGCTAGGAGAATATACCTAGGATTTGGTAACTCTGGAAATTGGTTTAAATTTTCTGATTTGTGTCAGTTTGTTTTTGCAACCTTTTAAATTTGAGAACCAAATTGATGGTTCTCAGATATTTTGTAGTGAATAATACATGAACATTTACTATCCAGTAGTTTGAGGTTTAATAAAGCAAGCTATGGAATGGCTTGGAATCATCCAGCAAGGAGATTATCCCAGTCACCCCACCCACCCACCTCTCTTTCTGCTATATACAATGCATTCAGAAAGTATTCAGCACCCCCCCCCCACCTTCACTTTTGTCAATTTTGTTATGCTGCAGCCTGATTCTACAGTTGTTGAAAATCATTTTATCATTAATCTACATGCCGTACCCCGTAATGACAAAGTGAAAACAGAATTTTAGAAATGTCTGTAAATCTATTTTAAAAATGGAAGACCAGTGGCTATCAAATGTCTATGGAGATTTTCAGTCATCCAGGTGATGGCTGTCCCAAAAGTGCTTCTCAAAAGGCAACTGGACTTTCTTTGTTTTTCCTTGAAGACATTTTGCTTCTCATCCAAGAAGCTTCTTCAGAACTTGGATGAGAAGCAAAATGTCTTCAAGGCAAAAACAAAGAAAGTCCAATTGCCTTTTGAAAAGCACCTTTGGGAGTGGCTATCAAGCTACCAAGAGTTTTGGTAGGGAAGGGTTAAGGTCCTCAGTCTTACTCCATGGGCTTAGTTATAATGTTGTAAGCTGTGCATGACTGTAGGTATCAATTTAATGATAAAGCTGGCAGTAAGCAAACACCTACAGTATGATTTAAATAAATCTGAATGTTGTTAGCTATGAATGAATTTCATCACTGTTTCTTTCACCTGGTCCTAGCAATTTGTGGGTATCAATTTGCTCTTCTGCAAATGTATTACTTTTAAGTCAAGAAAGAAGACAAGCAAACATGCATCAGCAGCTGCCATGCATAATCCTTATGCATGGAGATTTTTGTGTCTCCTGAGAAGAATCTTAAGAATAGATACTAAACAATGCTAAAAAAGAAAAATGGTTCCTAATTGCAATGCCTGGCATTGTTACAGCTGATTGCAAACTAAACCAATAGTGCCTCCATTCTCCATGAGACATTTAATTTTCTTTCAGATAGCTGGATATGCCTGATGTCAGTACATATAAAGTCATTTGTCAGCACTGACTGCCCAGAGTGATGGGGAAGCATTGAAGTATTCCATGGGAAGATATTAAAAACAAGTCTTTTTAAAGCAGACCTTACACACTCTAAATTGAACACTATCGTACTGCAAGTTTTTGCAACCTTGCAAGAAAATCCTTTGTTGCTAGAAGTGAAATTAAGATCTGGGATTTTGAGCAACTTGATTCCTTACCTAATTATATGAATATATTGGAAGTATATTATAACCTATAAGGAACTTTCCTTTTAAAATTAGTTAAGATAAAAAAATTTTTAAAAGGAATTCATGCACCAAATAATTGTCATAGGAACAAAAAAAATACCTTCAAAATTAATGATCATCATCCTAATAATAAGAAAAAAGGGGGAAAGACTACAGAAAATTATATTAGAAGTAAGACTGTATTGTTCATTATTGCTCAAATGTCTTTTTTAATTGTGACAAGAAATGTTTATAAAAAGAATATAAAAATTGGGGAGAGAAAAAGTTTAAAGAAAAATAAAGATTGCAAAGCAAGCTAAGAAGAACATATGTATTTGTTCCTGTTATCTTCAGTTACATCACACAAAGCATTCCAAAATGTGACAAAACAGTTAAATAAATTCTTTTGTATTGTTATTATTTAATCAAGTTCTCTTTTCATTTGATGAAAAAGAATTATTTAACCATTTTTGCTATGCTGGAAAAAATATCCTCCCTCTCTTCAATTTTTGTCACAAGAGAAGAGCAGAGTAGAGAATTTCATATTTTTTTTACTAGCTGTTTGAAATTCTGACAAGATTTAGTCAGAAATAAGTACTGAATTGTTCCAATATATATACAAATGCATACCCGTACAGTGTGATCAATGGTATATATGCAAATTTCACCTAATGTTTAGCGAAAAACAAATTCTGGCACTTGTTATCAGAGCACAGACTTGGCAGAATTTAGCCACAACTTTGTATTCACAGGAATAATATTACTCTACTTTGCAGAACTGTTTTAAAAAATTACTAAAGCATTATCATGAAACACCTGTACAGATAGTAAAACCCACATGGAAAACCATAATTTAGATCTTTTGACTATTTACATTTTAACCTTCTTCCATATCATTGGTGCTTAATTCAACCTTTTTGCTATTGCAGGCATGTGATTGTACCTTGAAGTAAAGAATTGTAAGACAAATACAACAAATTCTGTGTTGTCCCTTTTGCTTTGTGCATGCATGTGTGCTGTGTGTGTATGTATGTATGTATGTATGTATGTATGTGTGGTGTTTGTCTCAGCTTTAGTAATGTTTCATGAGGAAATACTGTATCTTAGTAACATCCAATGATCCTCTGTGCTAAATATAACATAATATTTGTAACTGACTATTGCTTGAATTTTAATATTGATGACCATATTTTATATTTTTGATTGAGACTCAAATTATGATGTTTAATGTTTGGCTTCCATATTTATACTGGTCTTAGTTGGTAACAGAATCATAGCAATATTCCTTCGAAGTATTGACAGTCCAATAATGATATAAGTCTTGTAAATCTAATTTAAGACTCATAAAATCTATATTTACATTTATTGAGTTAAATATACCGTATATACTTGAGTATAAGCCGAATTTTTCAGCCCACTTTTTGGGCTGAAAAATTCCACTTCGGCTTATACTCCAGTCAACAAAAAAACTTACCGAGGACTTGTGCGCGGCCGAGGCTTTGGTGCTTCCGGGATCGCGCGCACCTCTCCCAAGCCACCGCCGTCCGGAGACCTGCCGAAGTTTGGGGAGGTTTGGGGAGGTGCGCGCGCACCTCCCCAAACCTCCCCAAACGTCGCCGGGTCTCCGTTCCTCCGCGCCCTGCCTGCCTGCTTCTTTCCGCTGCGGAAAGAAGCAGGCAGGCAGGGCGCAGAGGTCCGGAGACCTGCCAACATTTGGGGAGGTTTGGGGAGGTGCGCGCGCACCTCCCCAAACCTCCCCAAACTTTGGCAGGTCTCCAGACGGCGGCGGCTTGGGAGAGGTGCGCACGATCCTGGAAGCACCGAAGCAAGTCCTCGGTAAGCTCCGGGCGGTCACTTGCTTCGCGTCTCCTGAGGGAAGGGGGGGGCGACTGGAGCGGGCGTGTTTCCTCGCCTGCTGGGTGCCGCGATTTGCCCGGGGAACGCGCGGGCCCCGAATGGCAGCGTGGAGCGAGGAAGCGGACAGCCAGGGCTTCCCCGAGAGCCGCGGCCACACAGGGTATTCCTGTGTATTCAGGCTTGCAAAATGGCGGATCGAGCCTCTGCTGGCGGCAGAGGCTTGCAGAACGGCGGATCGGCTTATACTCGAGTCAACAACTTTTTCCAGTTTTTGGGGGTGAAATTGGGGGTCTCGGCTTATACTCGAGTCGGCTTATACTCAAGTATATACGGTACTTCTTCCCAACGTTTAGTTCCAAATGAATCTCACATCATAGCAGCCATATATGAAGATACTGGAAGTGGATGATCATTTTAGTGACAACCACTAAGGTATCATTTCATACTGGATAGGGGAAAACAATGGTAACTCCTGTATTTTACCAGGAAAATTACATGATGGGCAATATAAAGCAATTGATGATATAGTGCTGGATGATGTATCTCTCAGGTCAAATGGGACACACAAGTTGCAAGAGAGCTAAAGATCTTTTGGAGAACTAATTGTGTTAATGGTACACTTTAGATTAAAACTTTTGGGATGTCTATTGCTGATTTTGACAAGTAGGAAAGGAAAATCTGAAGCTGCAAAGATAGAATTCAATAGAAACATGAATAAAATCATGAGGAAACTCACTAGAGAAAGATTAATTAATTGACTACAGATTGATATCTAACAATATCTCAGGGGCTGCCCCAAAGAAGAGGGAGGGAGTCAAGCTATTCTCCAAAGCACCTGAAGGCAGGACAAGAAGCAATGGATGGAAACTAATCAAGGTGAGAGGCAACCTAGAACTAAGGAGAAATTTCCTGATAGAACAACCTGCTTCTAAAAGTTGTGAATGCTCCAACACTGGAAGTTTTTAAGAAGAGACTGGACAGCCATTTGTCTGAAATGGTATAGGGTTTCCTGCCTGAGCAGGGGGGTTGGACTAGATGACCTCCAAGGTCCCTTCCAACATCATCATCATCATCATTATAAAACTTTTATTCATAAAACATGAAACTCAGTCAACTGAACACTCAAATTGACTGGCACTAATGGTTGACACGGGTTGCTGCCAGCATCCTAGGTATCAACCAGGTACCTCCTTAAAATGTAAGATGTTCCAAGTAGAGCAGTTTTTTGTAGCTTTGCTGGAGTTATTGCAGGAAGCTGCAATTTCTTGATGTATTTTGCAAAGTTTTTGGACATAGTTCCCAGTGCCCCGATGACAATGGGTATGTTACATGTTTCATCCATAATCGTGCAGTTTTGAAGGCCAGGTCGCAATATTTTGTAATTTTTTTCCAGTTCTTTTTCTTCGACTCTGGCATCTCCTGGTACAGTGGTATCAATCAACTGTACGCTTTGATTCTCTATGACTGCGATCTGGCGTGTTGTGTTCCAAATGGTGATCTGTCTGTATTTGAAAGTCCCACAAGATCTTCACCTTCTCATTCTCGACAACTTTTTCCACCCTATGTTCCCACGACTTTTCAGACACAGGCAAGTCGTATTTTTTACACAATGCCCAGTGGATTAATTTAGCAACTCGGTCATGTCTAGCTTTGTAATCAGTTTGCGCGATTTTGCCGCACTCACATATTAAATGTGACACAGTTTCAACTTTGTCGTTGCAAAGTTGGCAATTTGAATTGTCAGTAGATTTTTGTATCTTCGCTTTCATGGCATTAGTTAGTATTTGTATTAGTTTGTATTATTATTATTATTATTATTATTATTATTATTATTATTATTATTATTGTTGTTGTTGTTGTTGTTGTTGTTATTATTATTATTATTTCAATGTCTATTAAAATAGATTAGAATTGAATACATTCAGTCAGAAGACCATACTGTTTACTGGTTAGAAATAAAATAAAAAACAAAGAAGAAATTGTATGGCTTTCATATCAGGAAGGATATAATTAAGAAAAAGCTTGCATAAAATGATTCAATAATATTTATTCATTATTAACTAATTAGTTAAACTAGTGACACCAACTAGCATTAGAATTGATAATAAAGATATTGAAGAGATGGATAGCAATAAACACTTTAGAAAAAAATATTCCACTAGTGAGACATGTCTGCAGCATGTAAAGGAATGGACCACCCTGTAGAAGATCTATGTATGGGTTTACTAAAAGTTAACATCAATTTGATGGCACATATTCAACAATTATTAGGAATATTAAGAATTGACCACAATTGAAAGTTTAATTTAGGGTCATTATCTGGACTTTCTTTGTTTTTCCTTGAAGACATTTTGCTTCTCATCCAAGAAGCTTCTTCAGAACTTGGATGAGAAGCAAAATGTCTTCAAGGCAAAAACAAAGAAAGTCCAATTGCCTTTTGAAAAGCACCTTTGGGAGTGGCTATCAAGCTACCAAGAGTTTTGGTAGGGAAGGGTTAAGGTCCTCAGTCTTACTCCATGGGCTTAGTTATAATGTTGTAAGCTGTGCATGACTGTAGGTATCAATTTAATGATAAAGCTGGCAGTAAGCAAACACCTACAGTATGATTTAAATAAATCTGAATGTTGTTAGCTATGAATGAATTTCATCACTGTTTCTTTCACCTGGTCCTAGCAATTTGTGGGTATCAATTTGCTCTTCTGCAAATGTATTACTTTTAAGTCAAGAAAGAAGACAAGCAAACATGCATCAGCAGCTGCCATGCATAATCCTTATGCATGGAGATTTTTGTGTCTCCTGAGAAGAATCTTAAGAATAGATACTAAACAATGCTAAAAAAGAAAAATGGTTCCTAATTGCAATGCCTGGCATTGTTACAGCTGATTGCAAACTAAACCAATAGTGCCTCCATTCTCCATGAGACATTTAATTTTCTTTCAGATAGCTGGATATGCCTGATGTCAGTACATATAAAGTCATTTGTCAGCACTGACTGCCCAGAGTGATGGGGAAGCATTGAAGTATTCCATGGGAAGATATTAAAAACAAGTCTTTTTAAAGCAGACCTTACACACTCTAAATTGAACACTATCGTACTGCAAGTTTTTGCAACCTTGCAAGAAAATCCTTTGTTGCTAGAAGTGAAATTAAGATCTGGGATTTTGAGCAACTTGATTCCTTACCTAATTATATGAATATATTGGAAGTATATTATAACCTATAAGGAACTTTCCTTTTAAAATTAGTTAAGATAAAAAATTTTTTAAAAGGAATTCATGCACCAAATAATTGTCATAGGAACAAAAAAAATACCTTCAAAATTAATGATCATCATCCTAATAATAAGAAAAAAGGGGGAAAGACTACAGAAAATTATATTAGAAGTAAGACTGTATTGTTCATTATTGCTCAAATGTCTTTTTTAATTGTGACAAGAAATGTTTATAAAAAGAATATAAAAATTGGGGAGAGAAAAAGTTTAAAGAAAAATAAAGATTGCAAAGCAAGCTAAGAAGAACATATGTATTTGTTCCTGTTATCTTCAGTTACATCACACAAAGCATTCCAAAATGTGACAAAACAGTTAAATAAATTCTTTTGTATTGTTATTATTTAATCAAGTTCTCTTTTCATTTGATGAAAAAGAATTATTTAACCATTTTTGCTATGCTGGAAAAAATATCCTCCCTCTCTTCAATTTTTGTCACAAGAGAAGAGCAGAGTAGAGAATTTCATATTTTTTTTACTAGCTGTTTGAAATTCTGACAAGATTTAGTCAGAAATAAGTACTGAATTGTTCCAATATATATACAAATGCATACCCGTACAGTGTGATCAATGGTATATATGCAAATTTCACCTAATGTTTAGCGAAAAACAAATTCTGGCACTTGTTATCAGAGCACAGACTTGGCAGAATTTAGCCACAACTTTGTATTCACAGGAATAATATTACTCTACTTTGCAGAACTGTTTTAAAAAATTACTAAAGCATTATCATGAAACACCTGTACAGATAGTAAAACCCACATGGAAAACCATAATTTAGATCTTTTGACTATTTACATTTTAACCTTCTTCCATATCATTGGTGCTTAATTCAACCTTTTTGCTATTGCAGGCATGTGATTGTACCTTGAAGTAAAGAATTGTAAGACAAATACAACAAATTCTGTGTTGTCCCTTTTGCTTTGTGCATGCATGTGTGCTGTGTGTGTATGTATGTATGTATGTATGTATGTGTGGTGTTTGTCTCAGCTTTAGTAATGTTTCATGAGGAAATACTGTATCTTAGTAACATCCAATGATCCTCTGTGCTAAATATAACATAATATTTGTAACTGACTATTGCTTGAATTTTAATATTGATGACCATATTTTATATTTTTGATTGAGACTCAAATTATGATGTTTAATGTTTGGCTTCCATATTTATACTGGTCTTAGTTGGTAACAGAATCATAGCAATATTCCTTCGAAGTATTGACAGTCCAATAATGATATAAGTCTTGTAAATCTAATTTAAGACTCATAAAATCTATATTTACATTTATTGAGTTAAATATACCGGTACTTCTTCCCAACGTTTAGTTCCAAATGAGTCTCACATCATAGCAGCCATATATATGAAGATACTGGAAGTGGATGATCATTTTAGTGACAACCACTAAGGTATCATTTCATACTGGATAGGGGAAAACAATGGTAACTCCTGTATTTTACCAGGAAAATTACATGATGGGCAATATAAAGCAATTGATGATATAGTGCTGGATGATGTATCTCTCAGGTCAAATGGGACACACAAGTTGCAAGAGAGCTAAAGATCTTTTGGAGAACTAATTGTGTTAATGGTACACTTTAGATTAAAACTTTTGGGATGTCTATTGCTGATTTTGACAAGTAGGAAAGGAAAATCTGAAGCTGCAAAGATAGAATTCAATAGAAACATGAATAAAATCATGAGGAAACTCACTAGAGAAAGATTAATTAATTGACTACAGATTGATATCTAACAATATCTCAGGGGCTGCCCCAAAGAAGAGGGAGGGAGTCAAGCTATTCTCCAAAGCACCTGAAGGCAGGACAAGAAGCAATGGATGGAAACTAATCAAGGTGAGAGGCAACCTAGAACTAAGGAGAAATTTCCTGATAGAACAACCTGCTTCTAAAAGTTGTGAATGCTCCAACACTGGAAGTTTTTAAGAAGAGACTGGACAGCCATTTGTCTGAAATGGTATAGGGTTTCCTGCCTGAGCAGGGGGGTTGGACTAGATGACCTCCAAGGTCCCTTCCAACATCATCATCATCATCATTATAAAACTTTTATTCATAAAACATGAAACTCAGTCAACTGAACACTCAAATTGACTGGCACTAATGGTTGACACGGGTTGCTGCCAGCATCCTAGGTATCAACCAGGTACCTCCTTAAAATGTAAGATGTTCCAAGTAGAGCAGTTTTTTGTAGCTTTGCTGGAGTTATTGCAGGAAGCTGCAATTTCTTGATGTATTTTGCAAAGTTTTTGGACATAGTTCCCAGTGCCCCGATGACAATGGGTATGTTACATGTTTCATCCATAATCGTGCAGTTTTGAAGGCCAGGTCGCAATATTTTGTAATTTTTTTCCAGTTCTTTTTCTTCGACTCTGGCATCTCCTGGTACAGTGGTATCAATCAACTGTACGCTTTGATTCTCTATGACTGCGATCTGGCGTGTTGTGTTCCAAATGGTGATCTGTCTGTATTTGAAAGTCCCACAAGATCTTCACCTTCTCATTCTCGACAACTTTTTCCACCCTATGTTCCCATGACTTTTCAGACACAGGCAAGTCGTATTTTTTACACAATGCCCAGTGGATTAATTTAGCAACTCGGTCATGTCTAGCTTTGTAATCAGTTTGCGCGATTTTGCCGCACTCACATATTAAATGTGACACAGTTTCAACTTTGTCGTTGCAAAGTTGGCAATTTGAATTGTCAGTAGATTTTTGTATCTTCGCTTTCATGGCATTAGTTAGTATTTGTATTAGTTTGTATTATTATTATTATTATTATTATTATTATTATTATTATTATTATTGTTGTTGTTGTTGTTGTTGTTGTTATTATTATTATTATTTCAATGTCTATTAAAATAGATTAGAATTGAATACATTCAGTCAGAAGACCATACTGTTTACTGGTTAGAAATAAAATAAAAAACAAAGAAGAAATTGTATGGCTTTCATATCAGGAAGGATATAATTAAGAAAAAGCTTGCATAAAATGATTCAATAATATTTATTCATTATTAACTAATTAGTTAAACTAGTGACACCAACTAGCATTAGAATTGATAATAAAGATATTGAAGAGATGGATAGCAATAAACACTTTAGAAAAAAATATTCCACTAGTGAGACATGTCTGCAGCATGTAAAGGAATGGACCACCCTGTAGAAGATCTATGTATGGGTTTACTAAAAGTTAACATCAATTTGATGGCACATATTCAACAATTATTAGGAATATTAAGAATTGACCACAATTGAAAGTTTAATTTAGGGTCATTATCTGATCTCAATGGCCAATCGTTCTAGGGCAATAAATTAGATTTCTCTATATAGTAATCTAGGAGTTGAGGCCTTAAATTAGATTTATTTCCTAATTTAAATATAAATGAGCTCAGGATAAGCATCTGAGTTTAGCACTTACTTAAACCATCAAGACTTAAGATGCTATGTGTATTACAGACACTGAGACATTTTTGCTTTAAAGATCTAGAAAAGAGGAAAGAAACAGAATAACTCTCCTCTAATTTATGGACTCCAGAAGATGGTAGAGGACAGGAAGGCCTGGAGGAACGTTGTCCATAGGGTCGCGATGGGTCGGACATGACTTCGCAGCTAACAACAACAACAATGTATGGAAAGTATTGTTACTGGAAAAAAATGAGTGGATTATATAGTGGAAATGTACTCTGTCCGCTTTCATTCATCATTAAGATTTCAGCAGAAAGGATTTGTCAAGTATAGATCTTACGGATTTGTCAGTAAAACTCAAGAAAAATAAATGTGTTCAGCCATAAACACTGTTTCAAAAAAAAACTACTGCAGAAATATATGTGCATCGTGCAATTTAGAAACAATCAAAGCAAACTGAAGCAAAGGAAATAAATTGTCACTCTAAAGTAGGCACACGAACTTACTATATTGCACTTAAAATAGGTTTTATCCTTCTAGTAGGCAATATTTTAATTAAAAAGTCTTCAAACAGAAACCTCTGATCCACGAATAGGAATACCTACTCTAGACATTTCATTAAAAACTATAATTTCCCTTGTTGCCTGGTTCAATAGCTTTTGATCACTGGCTCCATCGCCTGCTTCTTGCCCCACTTTGCAGCCTTTTTTCCCTAACTGATTGGTCATTTTCAGACATGAAGATGAGCTTTAATTTAATTAGTTGATTGCCCACAAAGAGATAAACTGAGAAAAAAAAAGAGGATGGTTGTGAATACTAATACTGAGTTATTTCTGGTTATCCTTTCTCTTCCTGCAGCTCATACATATCCCTGATCGGCACTAAAAAAAAGATACAGCTTTCTTAAGATTCAGCATAAAATCCCGAATATCTCTAGATGAATAAAAAGTAGGGGAGCAATAATAAGTGTAAATTAGATGAAGTGTGAACCATTCCTGCAGAACTGAAAGCAAAAAAGGACACAACAATTTAAATGAGTTTTCTCTTGCCAAAAACCATCAGCTGAGATCAAAGAAAAAGGAAAGAATCCTTCAAAACTTTAGGAGCAAATTACATTTTTCTTCATCTTTAGAAAATACTGTTTAGTGATCTCCTGAAGGATAAAAAAATGCAGCGGTTTGCGGACATTCAGATACACAAGTCACAAAACAGTGGAATCTAAAAATGTTAGGCTAAAAGATGTGAAAGTCATAATAGTTCTGAAGGTTAACAACATGGAGGATTACTTGTGTGTGCAAGCATGGGAATTCAATTTCAGGTGAACTGAAACTGCATTATTACCCTGGAGACAAAGGCAGCAGATAATGGTATAGGAGCACAATAAATGGCTTTGCTTATGGTCCATAATGTTAATATCTATGATTAAGGAGGGCTGGGTTAGCCCTTTATTAGAAGAGATATAGAGTCCTGTAAAAGGGATGCGGTGGCTCAGTGGGTTAGGACGCTGAGCTTGTTGATCAGAAGGTCGGCAGTTTGGCAGGTCGAATCCCGAGTGCCACGTGATAGAATGAGCGCCTGTTACTCGTCCCAGCTTCTGCCAACCTAGCAGTTCGAAAGCACGTAAAAATACAAGTAGAAAAATAGGGACCACTACGGTGGGAATGTGACAGCGTTTCATGCACCTTTGGCATCTAGTCATGCTGGCCACATGACCACGGAGACGTCCTCGGACAAGCGCTGGCTCTTCGGCTTTGAAATGGAGATGAGCACCAGCCCCTAGAGTCGTAAACGACTAGCACGCATGTGCGGGGGAACCTTTACCTTTTTAAGTTGTTTAAGTAGACATTTGGGGCTTCATATGATAGTTTGTTGTTATGGTGGAAGCACTTAGTTACTGTTTTACCGGTGCTAGGACTGAGCCTCCAGTCAGTGAAGAATTTTCCCAAGATTTTAAGATCTTTGGATAGGAGGCTGTCAGCCACATCCATGTTTTTTTTGTATTGCTATGGCTAAATTATTAGCCTATCCATAATATCCTATGGTGTTATCAATATTATCAGATGCTACATTCCAGTTGTAGAGGACATCGTATGAATTACAATATTTTCTTGATCCATTTTCTCCTAAAGATAATGTCAGGGATTGAAGACTTCTGAAAAGAGGATTTAGCTTTCCATTTCCATTCAAATTATCATATAGGAGCAGCAGGCTCTTGGAGGAATACTCATACCATAAAGTAGGTAATTACTAATTGTGGCATTACATTCTGCATTAGAAGAGTTAAATCACAGCATTAGATCTGTGTTCTTCAGGAAAGGAAGGAATGTTCCCTAGCAACTGTTAAAAATAATTGCTTAAATGAGTTGGTCTCTCTCGTCCTTTGAGACTTTGCAATATTTTTCTTATAAAATGTATTGTTCTAACAGGTTCTAACAGGTTGTTTAGAATCATAGCAAAAGTAAAGTGATAGCTTCAATATTTCTATGTCTGATACCTTCATAATCAGTGGTGGGATTCAAATACTTCTGGGCCTCTGAGGCCTAGAATGAACTTCTGGAAGTGGCATCCATGCACTTCCGGCGGGTCGTTCTAGGCCTGGGAGGGCTCCTCCAGGCCTCCAAGGCCTAGACTAGACTTCTGGAAGCAGTGTTCATTCAGCCGGTTCTCTGAACTCAGCAAAATTTAGCTACCAGTTCTGCCGAAATGGTGCAAACCGGCTGAATCCCACCAGTGTTCATAATGATAAACTGTGCTAAAAGCAGCTACACCTGATGAATACCAAAGTGGTAGAAGAGGGAAAGGGTCTAAATTAAGAATTATCCCTTTTCTTCTTAATGCCCCCAGCTTAGCAGATGACAGGCACAAACATTTGCAGGCAATCAGACATTCCCCACAGATACTCATGAAGGAGACATGTTTTTGGTCATGTAGACAGAGAGGAAAATTCTCCCAGCCCGATTCTTCTGATATTGAAAAAGATTTTATTTCTTTTAAACCAAGATAGATGCTGGGAACAAAAGCCAGGAAAAGGACTGAGTTTCGTTTGTCTGCTTAGAAAACAAACTTACTGAAATCTCAAGAAGCGGATAGCCCAAGAATAATTGACTCAGATGGAGTATCTGTTGTACATAAGGGTGAAGGAGTTGTTGAAACATGAATTGTTAAAACATTGCTTTTGTTCAATTTTTGATCAATAGTATCCACCCTGTTACACCAATAACTCACCATCTAGTCTACTTGGATTCCCAGTCTACTTGGGTTTACTCTACTATGATGTGATAAAATTGACCAATGTGATTTCATTTCTCTAAATGTGGCTACATTTTGCTTTACAGTTTGTAAACTACATAGTACTTTGACTACAAGAGTTTTATAATTATGTAGTTTGATTTGTTGTCCCAGAATATGCTTTATCTATTCTGAATTGATCAATAACTGTAATAAAGTTTATTCGTTTATATCAACTGTAAAGCACTATCTTTGAAAAACATAAAAAATAAATAAATCAAAAATTAAGAATTACTGATTCTTCTAGGTAGTATTCAGTCAAACATTATTGCTTAATGGCCTTTATTTCTCTAGTCAAGATAGGCATTTTTATCTTTAATGTCTACTTGCTTTCATTTATGAAATATTTTAATCATCTATCTTCCTCTTCAAATTTCTTTTGAAGACTTTATAGTTGTGACTGGAACACAGCATCGTCTTATTTTAAAGCTGTTTTTTTTTAAAAAAAAATAAACAGTCTTATTTGGAAATAGTTATTTATAAGACAAAACTCTATTTCTTCTGTTCAGAAATGAGTGTTTGCATTTTAATACATGAAAATGAACAAGAGTTATTACATTTCATCTTTCATCTTAAACAAAGGGTTAAATGAAGGATATTTTTAAAATTTCTGGTGAGATTGAGTTATCTCCCAAGACAACAAAACAAGTGTTAAGACTTTTAATGTCTCTATGCCAGGGCTTTTCAACCAATGGTACAGGTACCACCTGTGGTACATTGGCACCTGGCAGGTGGTACGTGGCTCTCCTAGAAAATTGGTAGCGGGGGAGGGGAATGAGCTGAATTGGTGGCAGCACCACACAAGCCTGAGCAAGAGACGGCTGGAGCTGCAGGGCTGTCAGGGCTCAGTGGAAGCTCCAGGATCAGCGCCAGGCTCCAGCTGGAGCTCAGCACTGATCCTGGCACTTCTGAGCCCAGAAGAAGCACCGATCAGCTGGAATGTTGCAGCATCTCCAGGGTCTTGTTATTTACATTCAGATGCTTGGCAACTGATTCATATTTATGACGGTCACAGTGTCCCAGGGTCATATGAAGTGACTAAAACCTGCTACAACCACCCAGCAGACAGGGGGGGAATAAAAAACAAACAGCCCACCCCCACCCAACCCCTGCTGCCAATCCTCAACAGAAATGCTCACAACAATGAAAATCTGGGACAGGAGGAAGAGCACTGCTGGGCGGGCAGGCAGGTGTCTTGCTCGGCTGTGGCTTGGAGGGCACTTTTTTCAGTGCCACTGTAACTTCGAACAGTCACTAAGCGAACTGTTGTAAGTCGAGGACTACCTGTACTTCATCACTTTTTTCCTTTTTTTTTTTGGCCATCAAGTTTTTGACACCTTGCTAGGCGACTGGTGGTACTCGGATGTTGCCAAAGTGGTACAATGGGTGGAAAGGTTGAAAAGCCCTGCTCTATGCTATGCAGCAGTGAGGTATAATTATTGAAATTATTTTCATTTTTACTTTCAATTACACCTAAGATAACACAGATTGTCTTACTTCTCACATGCATCAGGGTTAGGAAAAAGATTTCAAATCAAACCTTTCTAAAACACATTGCCACTGCAAGATGAGAAATATTTCCTTTACAATGAAGTTTCTTGAAGGTTAGAGCTTTTAAAGGATTATGTTTAAAGGGCACATAACGTACACATTTTCATTTCAAATCTTTTTTAACTATATGATAATGGATTTTGCTCTATCCTGTCTACTGTGCTTTTACGTCTGTAGATTGCAACCAAATTAAAGCAGAGAAAAATCCAACGGAAAGGACCATTGCAGTTTTTTGTACTGAAAGAAATGTATTTTATATTGTGTTTCTGCATTTTTAATTTCTCTTTCTTTTTCTCTGTTTTATGAATAAAGGAAAGCAAACAAAACACAACTAATCAATCTCATTGCTATCCACTATCAGACTCTTCAAAACATTGACACATATAGGAATTTACAGTCAGTTCACATTCTTCATGGCTCTATAATTTTTCAATAAACCACTTAGGAACTCAAACTACTAGTTGCAATTATCACCTTCTAAAGACAAGTTCCTAGGAAATACGCTTAATTAACAGCAGCATCCGTAGCACACTATAGTAGTGCCAAAATGATGACATTTACATGATGGTTTAATGTAAAGAATAAAAAAAAATCTCTATGCCTAATCAAAAGTTGCACAAATATAAATAATCCCCTTCCAATTTTCCATTGATTTACTAATAGCTATAAAGTGGCAAAGTTAGAATGGAAATAAGGATTTTCCCCTGACCATATCTAGTTAAATTTTTTCACCTGTATCACTTTTCATCCTTGTTCAAATCATAGGAAATAATGTTTCACTTTCGCTATAATTTAGAACCTGGCAATCATTTGTTCTATAAATATTTTGTCTCTTTCCCATTGTTGAGCTCCATTCTTCGTCCATGATACATCAAGAGCCTTGGTGGAGCAGTGGGCTAATGCCTCCTTAAGTAACACCAGCTGCCTGCAATTAGTACAGGTTCGAGTCCCACCAGGCTCAAGGTTGACTCAGCCTTCCATCCTTCCGAGGTAGGTAAAATGAGGACCCAGATTGTTGGGGGCAATTAAGCTGACTTTGTAATAATGCTGCTTGGGGGCGGGGCGAAAGCCCTAATAAGCAGACATATACATAGAATGAAGGCTATTGCTAAGCACATTTGATTTGTGCTTAGATTGTAAGCCGCCCTGAGTCTTCGGAGAAGGGCGGGATATAAATGGGATTACAATAAATTAAAAAAAAATAAATCATCACAGAAATGCCACACCTTATACTGTGTATTTACGTCAGATATCATGGCACAAGCATTTAAGTGTTGTAATAAGATTATCAAGCACAGGTAATCACAAATCTTCATGTAATTTTGGTGGCTTTCTAAGTCATCTATTAGTACTACTGAAAGCCTGGTCCATTCAGATTAATCTAGAGGTCCACATTTACAAAACATATAATTTGCTATTATTTACTGATCTGTCCATTCTTGCTCTATTTAAATCCCACCACTGCATCTTTAACAGGATTACATAACTTAGTTGTGCAGATGCCTTTGCTATGAAATAAATAGATACAATCCATTAGAAGGGATGAAGAATAAGGCAATTAAACACACTACTGAAAAGTTGTGTGATGTATGACACTGACTTTTACAAGCCTCTTATTCAGTATGAAGATTGCACAGAGATTTCTTTGACAAATTAGCATCATTTGACTGGGTAACAGCTGACAAGGGATGCTAAATAAGGTTATAATAATAAAAAGTGAATAGCATCCTTTGCAACCAAAATGTTCCTTTCTCTGCACACTCTTGTAGCTGAAAATAATAAATAGCATTAATCATGCTAATATAATGCAGTATTTCCTTGTGCCCTGACATAATCCATTTAAATATTCAAGACCAGTTATATTCTCCTGAACTTTAGACATATCATATCATATTAATTCTGTACAATTAAGTAGGAGTTGGCAGAAGCACTCTGAACAAAAAAAGCATCTTCATCAATGGGATACTTATCTTGATGATGCTCTAATTCAGGGGTGTCAAACTGCCGGCCCGTGGGCCAGATGTGTCATGGCGAAACCGTGCTCACCCCAATGCTGGCAACGGAAAAAAAGTCACGATACGTTGCAACACGTCAGGTGATGTTGCAAGTTTGATACCCCTTCTCTAATTAGACCTTTTGTGGGGATGGGGTAAAATATATTTTTCAAACACTAGACTCTTGCTCACTGCCTATGTATGTATGTATGTATGTATGTATGTATGTATGTATGTATGCATGCATGCATGCATTTCTTCAGGCAAACATGTTCAGTTTCATTCTGAGTCTTCCTATTATACGAATAAAAATATATTAGGAACATCAGTATTTCAGCTGGGTGCCGTGAACATTGATTATGTATTGCAATCAACAATCCTGCAGTGGTGATGTGACTTCTTTGCCTATTACATATCTAATCAATACATTTCTGGGAACAGCAGAAGTCAGGTAACTTTGCATGTTCTTGTGTCAAATTAGCTGAGCTGAAATGGCTGACAGCTCTGTCTTGGGTTTTCATGTAACACAATGAAATATTACTCACTTTTTTCTTTCAGTCCCTGAAGTCTAAAAGAAATTTCAAACTGCTGGATACTTAAGTCATGGCTCTTCATTAGGCAAAAATTTTGTTCTGTTTTCATGGAGAAACTTATGCCAGATATAATTCTTGACTTATGACTATTAATACATAGGCTTTTTGTCAATGAATATAAGTTCAATAATTATGGTTTGTTTATTATCCTGGTATACAGTATTCTTTCTCATTTTGTGATCTTATTATCCCACCTCAAAATTCTTATTCCAGCTTCACTTTAGATGTGACCAGAATTGAATGGAACATTGAGCTAAGAGCCTTAAGCTAAGAATCAGTAAAGGCTTCCATATTAGAGAGATAATTCATCTGGGTATCTTCCTTTAATAAAACAAATCACAGCAGAATCATTGATCTGCTTAACGTATCAGGTGGTAAAAATATTGTTGTTGTTTTCATATATTATACTATAAATACAAGCTGAATAATTCTAGAAACAGAAAACAGATCAGGAAACAGATTGGACACAAAATATGAGAAGAAAAGAATAAATATTTTTTTAAAAAATATATATACAGTATCTTCATATTTAATCTCTGAAGAATTTTAGAATATATGTTCTTGATGTATTTTATGTGACATCCATAAAATTCATAACATTATTACTGCATCCATTTTATTATTTCTTTCTTAATTTACTCCACTTTTTTATCTTTTCCTAAAGTCCAGTTTTCTACATTTACTTACTCTCCATTCTATCTTCAGCTTCTTTTTTTTAAGATATCTGTTTCATATATGTGAAACCTAATCTGACGGTAATACATTATTTCAGAACTTAATTCTGTTCAAGAAACAATTCTTTCTTTGGTCACTAAAGCTGAATTGTAAAGATAGTTTCCCAAGCAGTTAAATAGTATGAAACCATATGAAACCATAGTACCAATTTCAGAATTGTCCTACACTATAGTTTGCAATTTATGTGCGGCTGGGTATGCTCATTCAAGCTTCAGACATAACATATCCTTGATTTTTTTTTTGTACTTCTGACTATACACTTAGTGAAACAAGGGTGTAGCCTTTAGCGAGTTGAAAAACTAGCTTATAACCTGTAATTACCAGTCTTGCTCAAACTAACAATATTATTCTAGATCAGACATGTCAAACTCGTGATGTCACGTGACATCATACAACGTATTGGAGTTTTTTCTCCAATGGGGTGGGCGCAGTTTCCTGGTGACTCGTCCGGCCCATGGGCCGGCAGTTTGACACCCGTTCTACATTTCTTCTGGAGTATCATTTTATACATGGTTTGTCCAGATCTTGCAGCACGTCAGACTAGAAGAACCTAGTTTAAATCCCTATTTTAACCACACAAAGAAAGCAGTTAGAGTAAGCTTTATTACAGTGCAATCCTACATTTATTTATTGTTGCTTGTTTAGCAAGGTTTACACCTAAGGAAGTGCATTTTAGAGAGAGCATAGAGAGCAATCTAACCTATTGCATTTGTGTGTAGTTTGCTTGCTGAACAATAGCAGATAGGAAAGCTCTCAGGGTCATTACCATTGCCCAGAGGATTATTGGCTGCCCTCACCTCCTCCCCCTGGACGAACTGTACAGTTCCTGTTGTCTTACGAAAGCTCAAAATATTCTTAAAGACTTATCTCATCTCGGACATTCTTCTTTTGAACTATTACCACTGGCAGATGTTACAGGATAATAAAAACAAAGACAAATAGGCTGAAAAATAGTTTCTATCCCAGAGCTGTAACCACATTAAATACCACTGTATAATGCAACATTGAAGTGTAGTAGTAGGGACAGCCCAGTGGTGAATAGAATGTGAAGAATGTGTGTATATGATGTATGTTCTTATTTGTGGTTTTTACTGTGTGTAATGTACACTGTGGACAGCACTTAATTTCTCTGTGAGTTACACAATGACAATAAAGATAAAGATATTCTATTCTATTCTATTCTATTCTATTCTATTCTATTCTATTCTATTCTATTCTATTCTATTCTATTCTATTCTATTCTATTCTATTCTATTCTATTCTATTCTATTCTATTCTATTCTATTACAAACTTAGTCTTAGGTTGACTAGGACTGCCTCCCAGTATAAGATGATTTTAATGATTTTAAAACCCATTTTGCTTGAACATTTCCCAGCTACCAAAATGCAAAACATCACCCAATACTTCATTAAAATAAATATAAAATTCTCATTTCAAACATAATCACAAAATTTCATACTTCCCTTTTTTTAATCAACAGAGATTACACTGCACACAACCTATCACATACCATGTATAAATATGGGACCAGGTGTAGCAAGTCCTTTTCGCATCTCCTTTTAGGGCCAATGAATAAGTTCTCCAGTAAATTATCCTTGACTCCATGGGGTTTCATGGGCAGCCAATAAATTTAATAAATAACTAAAAATAAAATAAATGGGCAAACAGTAAGATAGGGAGAGTGGGAAAGAAATGGCTAGCAAAAAAATAGAGAAAATTAGCAAGAAAAGAGGGATGCTCAGTTGCAGAAGCAAGAAAGTAGAAGACATGAGCAACCAAGGACATATGGCAGCAAACAAGCAAGATGACTAAAAAATAGCAATCAACAATTAAACTAGCAAGTGGAAAAGTGGATAAGGAACAGGTGGATGTTACATCACAATATGTTGCCAAATACTCAGCACAACTTTACTAGGCTTAGGACCTCAAATCGAGACTGTCAGCTATATGACACAGAATCTTTCACCAACAGCTATAAATAGGTTCAAAACAGGCAAATCAGTGGATATGATCAAAGGCCCACCTTCTTTTATATATGCCATTATAAGTAGCTGCCATCTTGTCTTTTTTGACCCCTTCCATGGATGACGCCAGTAGAATTAGGTCAGAACGTTATTGCATACTAGAATGAAAACACTTAAATTGTTGACTGGACCCCACAAGTAGGCATGCAAGTTGCACACTGCATAAAAGTGCTATGACATGGGGGAAGAGTCACCAAGTTAAGTTTAAAAAAACAGTTATCCATTCCAAATACTAACCACATCTGCTTGTTTCCGTCAGATTTCACTTTTTCCAAAAGAAGAGCTTTCTATGGATTTAAAAAAACTTTATGAAAGTTTCAATCTGAAACTATCAGCTCTGATGACATCCTAGGTCTTAATAAAAAAAAGTAGCTTTTGACCTAATTTTCATACCCAAAGCTGCTTGAAGCCTGGCAACATTACAGACATACACAGATTTTGTATATCTAACATATATAAAGACTGTGATGATGATGATGATGATGATGATGATGATGATGATGATGATCATGATCATGATCATGATCATGATCATGATGATCATGATCATGATCATGATGATCATGATCATGATCATGATCATGAGATGGATGGATGGATGGATGGATAGATGGATGGATGGATGGATGGATGGATGGATGATGGATGGATGGATACAGAGTTGTCTTAGATGTTACATTCCACTTTTAATATCCATCCCAAATTTTAAGAAATTGAAAAGACCTTAATGAAGGAGCATTATTGGAACAGAGCAGATTTATCTTTCTTCTCTCCTGGGAAATTTAAAATCTATTCCAAATAAGACTGAGATTGAGTCTTAATCAAATTTTTAGAATTAAATATCTTATCAGCCAAGCCTTCATGCATTCTATGACTTGTTTTCTATAGATGTTTAAACATGCCATTTTCGTAACATCATATTTGCAATTCAGATAATCCAGGGTTTTAAGAAGCAACGCTCCCAAATAAATCTTGGGAGCTTTGCTTAAATTTTAAATATCAGAGGCAATTATTCATCCCAATACGTTCTAGTAGAAAAGGCTGAAATTCATAATAAATTATTTCTATGAAGTCTGTGTTTGCATTCAGATATTTTACAGGAGATGCCATTTTCACAGAAGCATTTAGCAAAGATCACTTTGAGTATTCTTGCACTTGAACCCAGCCATGGCACAAACATGGGGCAGTAATATTATTTTTCTGTAATAGCCCCATGCCATTGTTTTCAGGTTGTCTACAATCCATAAGTGAGACACCTTTAAATTATCTTTATCTGTATCAGATTGAAACAGTATTTTAGTCCTTTATACTGATAATGTCAGAGGTTCCGTCTCAAGATATATAAAATCTCTTAGACTTTATCACCCATTCTTTTGAAGAAAATTCAGGTGGTTGCAGTAAATTGAAATGCAGGCAACAGAGATTGGCAATGGGAACATCAAATGTCATGCTATTATTGCTTTCTGTTCACTCAAAGATAAGAGTAAGTGGGATTTTGATATGGTTTCGGAAAAAGACACTCTAATAGTCTCATTGTCAGCCTCGGACTTACTTTCAGATCTATATGTGGATTAATTTCAGCCATAGATTCCCAGTGTTATTTGAATGAAATGATTGCAGTGCTGTATTCTTAATAACAGGATATCGTCATCAGCTTCAGTGATCTAAATGAATTAGTTGTCAGCAAAACAAACTTGGAAAAATATTTTAAACTGCGACTGTATTGCAGCCTCCTGAACTTGCACCATTGCGTTTCAGTTTTTCTCCTTTCCTAAGGCACATGGATAACATTCAAGCCTTGAAGTTTTTCAGTGAGATTGAACATTGTATGCCTCTTATCTGTCCAGGAAGGTCCTGATCCTTTGATAGTGCAGGGTGGTTTTAGAATTGCCTTTTTTTTTGCTATTAAATAGGTAGGCACATTCTGTATCTTCTAAATTTGCTTAATATAGACCCTGGAGCTTTATCTGAAAATTTCCAGAATTAACATCTGTGTGTCTTTAAGTATATTCTGGCAATATACTTAGGACAAATGAATAACACTATAAAATCACAGGCATGTTAATCAATCAGTATTAAATAGTAATTTAATACTCTACACAATCATTCAATTTTTATTGCTTATTTGTTGATTTCATCATATGCTTTACCTAATCCATGTCAAACCATTCTGTGTCCTCAACAATTATTTGGCCTGAAAACAACGGCCTTTCTAGCCTCAGCTATTTATTTGAAATACTATCTCTTTCCATCCATCTCACCTACAAAGTACATTGTTTCTATCTTTTTTCCCTCTCTTCCCTTCTCCCCCACTTTCTTCATGACTTCTTTTCAGAAGAAAACACATTTCCAATAAAATCACAATGAGTTAATTTCTCAATCCACTTAAGAAATATAGGGGAAAGCTGTATAGAAGATGTTATGTATCCAAGTCATCTGCATAGCAACAGCCACCTGGGGGCGTTGGCCTGGACGGTTTTGGCGGGAAACCTAGTTTTGGCGGGAAACCTAGGGCCAACCCCATTGGCTGGTCGCCTACCTGGCTGGGTATTTAAGGAGGCCAGGTAGCCCTTGTTCCAGCAGTACGCTACCCCCCCAATAAAGAGCTGAACACGTACTCAGGCTGGCGTCTCTTTCTTGCATCGGACCCACTACATTACAGAAGACATGCATTTAAACTTTATTTGAATCTTCTATTCACCAATATTGTTGCCATCTTTCGCTAGATATATTGCTCACTCTGGACATAACAAGCAGCTGAGGTTTTGAAAGTAAAACCAATTCTACAGCAGGCGAAATAGTCAGTTCCAGTTTCCAGCTGAATATATGTATACCTTAAGTATATGTATAAATGCTGGCTCCATCAGAAAGAAATTCAAAATTGGTCATTTTCAAATAAAAGAATAGTAAAAGAATTAGTAAATTAAATAGTAATTTATTTGTTATGCACTTGAGTTGTACAAAGCAGCCTTAGGATTCTGCAACATTTTATAAAGATAGTTGTTTCTAACCATGCAGTGGTGCAGTTCTTCAAGGAAAAGTGGGAATTCAAAAGTGGGATCACTAAATAGGTTGTTCTGTCTTCTAGATGATTCCTGTTGTCTACTACAGAAAGTGATATGCGTGGATCCTACATGTTAAATGTTAAATTTAATTAATCACTTTTTCTTCCTTTTTATACACTATTTTTTTCTCTTTTGTTGTTGTTAGGGTTGAATGTATGCTTTTGTTTTGTTTCATTTTGCTTGTTTGTTTTATTTTTTTATATTTTATTCTCTATAATAAAACTATATATATATGTGATATGTGATATGTGTTGTGCCTTTTGTACTGAGTAAAAAAAAAGACATTCAGAAGGAGGGGGGAGGGGGTTGGTGATGCAGAAATTTCCAGAATTAGCTTCTGTGAGTCTTTAAGTATATTTTGGCAGTTTGGGATAAATGCAGTGCTTTTTTTGTAAAAGAAAAAGGTGCCAGAACTCACACATTTCATACAACCCGCCTTGCCTATCCTACAAGGTTCCATCCAAAAAAGGTGCCGGAACTCCGTTCTGAGCGTTCTATGAGAAAAAAAGCCCTGGATAAATGAATAACAATATAAAATCACAGGCATGTTAATCAATCAGTATTAAATAGTAATCTAATAACCTTCGCAACAATTCAGTTTCTACTATTTATTTGTTTATCTCATCATATGTAAGTGATGTCTCAGACAAGAGACTCTTGTCACAACAAAAGACAAGTTTTGGCACCTATAGAAGTTGGGAAGTCTTGGATATATCTGGAGATATAGTCTGGGAACTTATATGGAAGTTATATAAAATCAACTTCAAATCATTAACAGAATTAATATTATTATAGATGTTATAATGCTTTCATTGCCCAATACAGAGTTTGATGTAACAACAATTGAATCAGTTCATAAAATGTCACTCATTACAGGTTTATAGTGAATGTGCTCGGCTTCAAATAGTATCAGTTACAGGAGCAATCAGTGGTATGAGTGGAATATAATTGCAGATATATAGTAAGATAGTGCAATTCGCTCAAAATGTGGAAATCACTGCAATTCTACTTGTAGCTTTCAACAAAAAAAATAGTTAGGTAATACACTGAGACCAATCCATTTTGAAGCATCCTTGGGGTATTTATTAATGTTCTCATCACCAAGAATACATTTTTGGCTTATGCAAGGGTAGTTTTATAAATTTTTGCTGCTCGTTATCAGCTTGCAATCAGTTCTCAGACAACTGGGATGAATAAATAATAAAACTTTTTTATTATAAAATTTATCTTTCCAGTGATGGAACAGGAAAAAAAATACTAGGTGCTGGATCACTGAAGTATAAAATAAACCCTACAGTGTTCTTAAAATACAGGAGAATTCTAACAACTCAGTTCAAGCACAGAATCTAATTCAAAGCACATGCATATTCTTTTGGAAAAGAAAATCAATTCAACTTCATCCCATTAGCTTCTTATTCTTCTATTTTTTGCAATTCGAAATACGTCTACACTTCGGAATAGTAGTTAAAGGTGCCAGACTAGAAACCAAGAGACTATAAATTCTAGTCCTGCCTTAGGCACAAAATCAGCTGGGTCACTCCCTTTATTTTAGCTCTGGAAACAGGGCAATGGCAAACCACTTCTGGTCAAAAGGGGTTGAAGGTTTTGTTTGGGGACAGGAGTAGTTCTTGTGGATCTGACTAAGATAATATAAAGTGGGGAATAAACCTGGTCCCTGTCATGTTTGAAAGAATAAAGGGAAATGTCCAGGATATATAAACTCTGATCTTATTTCAGCCATATGATGTGGGTTCTACAATTGCGATGCCATGCCATCACGGGTGCTTTTTTAATCCACAGTACAGTATATAAGATTGGAGCATAAGACCCCTAAAACCTTAACTTGTGAGGTTAATTTAACTTATCCAGGGACAATTATTTATGGACCAGAAAATGTCCTGTTGTGTAACTATAATCTTTCATTTCCTGATGGTTTGGCACTGATTATATATTTTTTTACCTCCTAAGTGTTTCTGTATTTCTGTATAATTAAAAGTAAAATCGTTCTTGTTTTTTAAACCTATTTCAAAAAAAGTGATTCACCAGCAGTTATAATAATCAATATGGAAAGCTGCAATCATTTGTATTATTCTATTTTTTCAGAAATAGAAGAAAAGTGTTGCTTATTTGTAAGTTGACTTTAATGAAGGCACCAGGGGCGAAAAACATTATATAATAATAATAATATGTGGGCATGTTATGAGTAATCAAGTTTCTATACAGAAACCTGGAGACACACTTATATATTTTTGTGAGTTCTTCCCCTTTAGGCAGGAAGCCATTTACACCAACATCTCAGCCAGTTAAAGTTTGCTAAGCTGTTACCCATATGACATATATTAATACAAATATAAAGTAGCTTCTACTTCTACACTTATGGCAATGTCATTCTTTTTTGTTATATTAAGCCATATACATTCTAGGAGGCCTTCATCCTTGATTTTATGTATTTCTGTAGAGATGTAGTGATCTCCTACATATAATGCAACTCCATTTCCTCTTTTGTTAGGTCCTCTTTTGGACAGTTTATATCTTTCTATCAGTCGATTCCAGTTGTGACTTTCATCCCACCATGTTTCAGTAATGGAACTATATCATATCTGGAATCATGTACCAGTACTTCTGGTTCACCCTGTTTGTTCCCCAAACCTTGAGTCCTTTATGACTGACCCTGGATATGCTTCCTACATCTCTTGCTTTATATCTGAGTTTTTCTTCTTTCCCTCCACTCCCTACCTCCTCGTTTGACTAGATATCTTGGGGTTTACGCTTGGGATTAGGTCCTAAGGATTGGCCTCCCTTCCCCCTCAGTTTTAATTTAAGGCCCTTCAGATAAGCTGAGCCAGTTATTTTCCAAATACATTCTTCCCAGTTCTTGGGAGATGCAGCCCATCCCTTGCCAGAAGCCCTTCATGTAGGCAATGCAGACTGTGGCCTGGGAATCTGAAGTTTTCTTGGCAGCACCAGCCCTTAAACCAGTGGTTCCTTTTTAAAATCCTTTTTCCCTCATTGGATATTGACCTTCTGTTGGAAGTACAGATGAAAACATCCCTTGTGCTCTTAACTCCTTAGCATTCTTGCTGAGCGGCTCATAGCATCTTGATATCATTTTCAGTCATGCATCCCCGTATGAAGGAAAAGAAAGGAATAGTAATCTGTGGACTTGATTATTTGATACCTTTGATATCTTTGATACCTCCCTAGATTGATTGTCCTGTCTACAGGCTACTGATTCTTTAGATACTGGGAAGGAATACTGAACTTTCACAAATTGGTGAACTAATTAAAACAAGTCCACAAGGAAATTTTTGCCACTGACAACATAAAAAGAATTCTACCTCAATTTACAGTGATGCGTACAAATGTAACTGGAGAAGAACAAACTAAGAGAAAATTTGTAACTGTGAAAGCAGAAAGGAAGAAAAACTAAATTAGATGATTTAGAATAAGTGAAATTTAGTTGATTAGAATAGGAACTTTAAATCAGTTTATAATTTTGTACGGTATAGCAATAGCAATAGCACTTAGACTTATATACCACTTTATAGTGCTTTACAGCAGTCTCTAAATGGTTTACAATGTCAGCACATTGCCCCAAACAATCTGGATCCTCATTTTACCAACTTCGGATGGATGGAAGGCTGAGTCAACCTTGAGCCAATCAGGATCAAACTCATGGTAGTCAGCAGAGATGGCCTGCAATACTGCATTTTAACCACTCTGCCATCATAGCAATTCATAAATATTTTCCTAATATATTTACAAATCCTGTATACCTAATGATACTTTGGAAACTCACCATGGCCAACTCATCATGGCCAACTCATCATGGCCAACTCACCATGGCCAACTCATCATGGCCAACTCATCATGGCCAACTCACCATGGCCAACTCACCATGACTAAATCATCATAGCCAACTTATCATGGCCAACTCACTATGGGACAATTTGCCATGGCCAACCAACTGGAGGACAAATCACTGTAGAACAAGTGTTACACTAATGTGTAAAAGAAATGGTGGAATAGAATCATTAAAGAAAGGATACAATTGTCCCGTGGCGAGTTGTCCCATGGTGGGTTTTCTGTGACGAGTTGGCCACAGCAAGTTGGCTAGGGCGAGTTGTCCCATTCTGCATTCTAGATGCCTTACTGATGTTTTCCATTTGTAGTTTATTTTTGCATTCTTTTTATTCTTTCTACATGTCTTTGCCTTGTTGTTTATACAGTTTTTCTAAATTGTTTGTTTTAAAACTAGAAAAACAGTTTTTGATTTGGTAAAAAAATAATTCTGGAAATACTGTACAATGCATCTCTACGGTTGCTAAGAGCTCTGCATTAAGCTATCCTTGAAACTTCATTTGAAAGCTTCAGCTAGTGCACTTGTGCCACCCAAATAACTACTGTATGGGCATACCAAAATGTGCTCATATAGCCTATTACAACAGCTGCTTTGATTGACAGTTAGATTCTGGATAAAGTTCAAATTGGTGAGTGTCTACTTTGTAGAAAGCTGCATGGCATACAACCTGGATATTTTTGAAATTGCCTGCTCCAACTCTAACTGAATCTAGTGTGATCAGGGACAAAAAAAGTGTGCTTTGGTGCAAACCATGAAAAACAAACAATTTGCAGGAATTCAATTAAGGTGGAGGTACCAAGGTGAATGTCATCTATAGCATCAATAGCCCTTCTCCTCTGGAATAGCCCAGGCATAAATATTCCCTCTTTATTAGATTTATATCCATGATTTCTTGTAAGGCAATCAGAGTTTGCAACCTAAAGCAGCATACAAACAGAAGAAAGTAAATAAAAAAGTTTATACATGAATTAATTAAGTTTTCCAATGATAATTCTTTATTCATCACCAACAGCTGTTTCAGGTCACATTAATGCAGATCTTATCCCTGGGCATCCTAGATGAAAAAACATTATTTGTATTGTTTTATTAATGAAGGAGAATATTTGTAGCTCAGGGTTGAAATGAGGGGGTCCTTGGTGCTCTCTGAGCTTGTTTGTTTTCTTGCAGACATTTCATTACCCTAACTAGGTAACATCATCAGTGCTAGTAAGGAGTGCTGTTTGCTGTTTGTTTAGATTCTGGTGTCTTGCCTGTCTGGATGGGTGGGGGCAGTCTTAGGGATTCTTTGGTTAGGCTGAATAATAATAATAATAATAATAATAATAATAATAATAATAATAATAATAATAATAATAATAATAATAATAATAATAATAATAATAATAATAATAATAGAGTTGGAAGGTACCTTGGAGGTCATCTAGTCCAACCCCCCACTCAGGCAGGAAACCCTATACCAGGGGTAGGCAACCTCAGCTCTTTTATGACTCATGGACTTCAACTCCCAGAATTCTGGGAGTTGAAGTCCATGAGTCATAAAAGAGCCTAGGTTTCCTACCCCTGCCCTATACCATTTCAGACAGCTTTCTTCTTAAAAGCTTCCAGTGTTGGAGCATTCAGAGCTTCTGGAGGCAGGTTGTTCCACTGGTTAATTGTTTTAACTGTCAGGAATTTTCTCCTTAGTTCTAGGTTGCTTCTCTCTTTGGTTAGTTTCCATCCATTACTTCTTGTCTTGCCTTCAGGTGCTTTGGAGAATTTACTAATGGCTGTTTGGCAGTTTCTTGATTGGGGTATTGCTTACTTACTATATTGCTTACTCTGAAGGTGACCTTGGAGTTAATCGATGGATCCCCACCACCCAAACAGGGAAGACACCAGAATATAAACTGACAGCCAACATCACTCCTTACTAGCACTGATGATGTTACTCAGTTTGGGTAATGAAACATCTGCAAGAAAACAAGCAAGCTCAGAGAGCACCAAGGGCCCTTCGTTGATTTATTAACACAGTTTTACAAAACCTATTAAAACCAGATTGGCTACATAGTAGAAAACAAACGTGAAAGATGTGCAATCTTCCAAGTGGAGTTGGGAGAAGAGATTGTGGATTATTGATATCAACTATACAGATTTTGAAAATTAAAAACAGTAGCACGGAAAACAGTGAAATTATAAGGTTAATGTAAGCAGCAGATTCAGCACACGTGCAGGGGACAACCTGAGGAATCAGGAGAAAAGATAAGAAACATAGTGGACATGGATGCAGGGGGGGAAAAAAACCCGGAAATTTCAAAGAAGAAAAATTATAAGTGGTTTTCAAAACAAGCTTTGAAGATACCAAACTAGAGAAAGAGAGAGGATTAAAGCACTGGACAACAAAAAAGACATAAGACTGAATGAAGACATTTGACATTTAAAAAAAAAATCTAAGAAAAAAAAAAGAAAAGCACCAGATGAAATACCTCAGGGGTGTCAAACTCAATTTCATTGAGGGCCGCATCAGCATTGCGGTTGCCCTCAGGGGGCCGGGTGGGTATGGCCTGGGTGGGCGTGGCCTACTGGGTGGGCGTGGCTAGAGTGTGTATGGCCTACTGGGTGGGCGTGGCCAGCTCCGCATCGTTCGCATCAAGGGTGCCTATGGGGGCCTGGGCAGGAGTGGGACAGATCTGAGGGTCTCTGGCAGAAGGAGGGTCTCTGGGCCAGGGCCAAGGCAGTGGGGGCCGTTCCCTCACTGTTTCCAGGATGGCTTCGCGGGCCGCATGAAACCACTTCGCGGGCCGAATCCGGCCCCCGGGCCTTGTGTTTGACATGTCTGAAATACCTGTTCAATATTTTGGTTAATGTCTTTCCTAAGAGAAAAAAAAACAAAGTCCTGAGACTGATAAAAAATATAGTTAAGGAATGCTTCTTTACTCTGAAGGAGTTTAAATCTTCAGAGTCAAATTAATTTCCCTCTAGCATACTGAAGGAACTAACTGATAATTGACCAAATACTTAAGATACTACTTTTGAGAATTCTGGATAACTGAAGTGTCAAGTTGTAAGGTCACTGGTCCTTCTTACTTAAATCTGAGATACCATTGAACGTCTAATCAGGCAACTCAAACAGAGGCTTGTTTGAGGAATCAGTGCTTTAATTGATCAAATAAAACAGCTGGGTGGCAAGCAATCTGGACCGCTGGTAGAGTTACGTCCAGAAGTGCCACGCATCAGAAAGTTGTTAGCATTGCTTTATAAACTTTGTTAGCCAATGAAAATCAGACAACAGGGCCATAGCATCATCAGGAAGACATCAATCATTCCTGTACATTCCTTTATTCCCTCCTTCAGTACATCCCATCCATGTAGATGTTTCCCACCTTTGCATGAAATTTGTCCCTGACACAAACGCTGATTACAGAAGCGAGATAAGCAGTAGTTAGGCTAAACAATTTCTTTTTGTTCCAGTTGCAGAACCCTTCAAAGTGATTGCAAGAGAGGAAATATCCCATATTTTAAAATAGGGGGGAGGGGGAGGAGGAAAAAGAATCTACAGTCTATTCAGCATGAAATTGATGCCTGGATGACTGTAGAGCAGAAACAGATCAGCTTGTAAGTATTCAAAAGCAAAGCAGTAATTACCAGAAATCAGCAAAGATTTGTCAAGAACAATTTTTGCCAGACTTAACTGTATCTCATCTTTTGATTGGGTAACATCCTTAACAACAAAAGGAAACGCTATGGATACCATATCTTCTGATTTCAGCAACAAAATACCAGATTCCTTGCTGGTTAGCAAGTTATTTAAATGCAAGTTGGACCCTGGATGCTAGACAGCTGGTTCATAAGCATAGGCAAATAATGCACTTCAATGATTCTTCATTAAATTGGGGAAATCATATTAGTGACCGGTCTTGGGTCCTTTGCTTATCAATATTTTCATTGAGGATTTAAAGGACAAAGTGATTGGGATGTTTATTCAATTTACATATGAAAAATAAACTTGAGCATGCTAATTAATTGAGCAAGCTGATTGATATCTAGAAGACAACAAATAAAATTATAATAATTTTTACACTACAAGAATGGTATAAAAGTGATCCGATGAAATTTAACAATGTCAGGCGCATTCAAATTCCTTGCCTTATGAAACAAAGAGGATGTTTGTTTGTTTCACAACAAGCAATGTTATGCATTGTGTGCTTAACAGTTTCGGAAAACCTTATTAATTGATTACAAATGGAATATGACTCAGCAAAGTTATATGGCTGCAAAAGGGAAATGTACGTTAGACTGAATCATCCAGTTTATCTTTCAAGATTAGAAAGTAATTGTTCCATTTTATTCTGCTTTGGTTAGAGTTCACCTCAAGTACTGTATGCAGTTCTGGGGACTGTCCTTAAAAACGGAATCTGGGAAAGTGGGACAGGTGTCGGTAAGGCCAGGAAGAATGATCAGGGATTAGAAACAAAGAATATTATTTTAAAAAGATTAAAGAAAATGGGCATGTTTAGATTTGAGAGATGAATACTACAAGTAGATAACACAGCGCTCTTCAAAGATCAGAAGATTATGTCATAGGAGAAAGTCCGGTTCGGTGTCCTTCCGGAGTGAAGGATATAAAAGATTCTTCTCCCAAGGATCTTATCACCATATTCTTGGAGATACTACTTTTGCATTAGTCACTTGCTGAGGACCTATGGGGAACATAGTGGAATCAATAGGTATAACAAAAAATCTGTTCATGTTCATATCTTTCTGAATTATTTATTCATGATCAGTATAATCAACAGATGCAAAAACAGAATGTACTGGTGGCCCAATATCAGTCTTATAAGGTAGAGTAGAATAGGAAATCAACTCAGCAGGAAAATGAGAGCTATACTCTATTGAAATAGGGTATAATAACAGAATTATAGCCTATCTTGCAAGTAACTTGGAAACCATTGAAAAATGCTTATAAAATATGAAATTAGGTGGGTTTTTTTTTTAAAAAAAATCTTAAATACTTAATACAATGCAACATTTTAGTTCAGATGTATTAGATACCTTGGTAAATGTTTAATTAGGATTGGATGACGATCGGTTTTACTGGAGAAGTAATTTGGGAATTTAAACATGTGATCTAGTTTTTGTCTTATTATTGTTATGTTTTTATTGAAACCTACAGGAATGTAACTTTGGATTATAGGTTAAAGATGCATACGGTATTTCTGCTTGGTTAAATTTTCATCTCTCTCTCTCTCTCTCTCACACACACACACACACACACACACACACACACACAGACACACACACAGACATCTTTTCTAACTCTGGTGAAGCTACTTGATCATCACTGCTGCCACCATCTATTTTATAACAGAACCATTTTATCTAGCATCTGCCCTTAACCCCTATTTGCGAGACAAAAAGAAATCTTATAGCTTAGGCTTTATTGACGAGTGTAAAAGAAAAAAAAAGAGAATGAAATAAGATTAAAATGATAAAAATGAAATAAATTCTAAAGTGTTACTCACCCCCTGGGCATTATACTTTATTTGTGACTAGGGAAATTAGTCTTCTCACTCTCCACCCTTTGGAAGTAGATGAAGCTCACAGGAGATGAAGACAGGTTTATTTAAAAAAGAGAAGAGAAGAGAAGAGAAGAGAAGAGAAGAGAAGAGAAGAGAAGAGAAGAGAAGAGAAGAGAAGAGAAGAGAGGAGAGGAGAGGAGAGGAGAGGAGAGGAGAGGAGAGGAGAGGAGAGGAGAGGAGAGGAGAAGAGAAGAGAAGAGAAGAGAAGAGAAGAGAAGAGAAGAGAAGAGAAGAGAAGAGAAGAGAAGAGAAGAGAAGAGAAGAGAAGAGAAGAGAAGATGCAGACATGCACCTTCAGATTGGAGGTAAAACTGTTCCACAGGAAAGGAGATTAAAATACAGTGCTGCTAAAATTAGTCCCATAGAGAGCTACCGGAGAGAAAATAAGATTCTAGACAGGGTTAAGATGATAAATCTGCTAGTAGAACAGCAGCAGCTCTGAAAGGAAAATAAACCAGATTGTATAAAACAACCATAATTCACTGAGGGTGTAGAAAGAGTAAAAAAAAATTTCAGAGAACAATAAATATCCAAGACTATAAAGCTTAAATAGCTAGACACACATTGCAAAATAAAGAAAATCTTACACATATTACTAGTAAGGCGTTTATTTATTTATTTCAAATAAATGTCACCTGGAACAGCTTTCTTGATATCTCAGTTGTCCCTAGATCTCTCCTCCTTGAGGATTTCAGCCAGATAATATCTAATACTGTTTTTCCCAGCCTTGGTCCCCACCATGCTGGGGACCTTTCTTTTCTCTGTGCCTTTGAAGTTTGAAATTTAAAAGTTTAAAAGAATTTAAAAACCAAAACAACAAAAGGAAGTAGCTGAGGAATTTCACTGGCGAGTGGACAGTTAAGCATCAAGTCTCCAACTTGTGTCCAAGTTGTACAATGGACAGAGCCTACTTGGTGTAAGTTGCTGGCCTAGAAACCAGGAGACTGTGAATTCTGGGTCTCTTTAGACCTGAAAAGTGGCTGGGTGGTGCTGCTCACCTCACCTCACAGGGTTGTTGTTGTGGAGAAAAATAGAAGGCAGGGATATTGGATATGTCTGCCAGCTTGAGCTTCATATACGTATAAAAGGTGGGATAAATATCTAATCTCATGATAAGCCTGGACTACTATGTGGTGGAGGAACTGAGACAGATTTGGATTAATCTGAATCTATCTGTGAGGTGCAGAAAGAATTTGCTTAGAAAAGCATATATTCCCTTCCCCCAACGTTTCCCTTTTTAATTTTTCTTTGTTTTTGAATGTTTTACTTTTTGTGGAAATTTAATAATGGGAGGGGGAGAAAAGCATGTGTTCGTTTATACAGTTACTATATTCTAACAAGCGATGTATCTAATTTTATTAAAGTCTTACCTTTTTCTCCACATAGTATTTAACTGATCCCGACCAAAATGGAATCAGCTTGTCAAGCACCAGGGAAATCAAAATATCCAGGTGGTTCAAATGGATACAGAAGGTTTATTGCAAAAATCTCTACAAGAATCTGAACTACTAACAGTCCAAGCAAATTCACAGTAGATAAGAGTCAATCGAATTCAAGGTGGGCTGAATGTAAATTTCTTGTGGGCGTGAAAGGACTCATGACTGATGATGCCTTTGACTCCTCCCCCTCAGGCTCAGCCTGGCTACAACTATTCCCATCAGTTAAGCCCCATAGATTAGTCTGAGTCTTACACACCCCACTTGTGCACAGAATTAAAGTAACATCACTCAGTCAGTGATATAATTGGAACATTTAAAGTCAGTTAGTTGATGCGCTTTGCCCATATGGTAGGGCTGTGCAACATTTCAACTTCAAATGATGTTTTGGGGCACATGAAAGAACAAACACAGCAGTTGTCAACAACTCCTTAAGACAGCCATGCATTTTCTTAATAAAAGATGCAGAGGGTCAAAGGCAGACATGTCAAACTCGTGACATCACATGACGTCGTGCAACGTACTGGGACAGTTTTGCCATTGCTGGCAATGGGGTGGGTGCAGCTTCCGGATGACGCATCTGGCCCACGGACTGGCAGTTTGACACCCCTGGTCTAAGGTGTTGCCATCAGACACAACACTTCACTTTTTCATGCTCCAAAGCACATCTTGGATATTGATTTCCAAGCACCGTATGATTCTAATATCTAGAATTCAAAGGGGGGGGGGAAAGGAAAATATAAGTGGAGAAGACAAGGCTTTCCATGGCAGAATTATCTGCCAGGGACATTATTCTCTCTGCTTCAATTGCCTGCTGTGGCTAAAGCAGGGCTCTCATTGTGATTAATTAACGATGTAATGAAGCCTTGGCACAACTTTCCTAAGACAAGGAGTGTTGGAGTACAGGTAGTTCTCCACTTATAGCCACAATTGAGCCCAAAATTTATGTGGTTAAATGAGAAATTTGTTGAGTGAGTTTGTCCCTTTTTTTGGCTTTTCTTGCCACATTTATTAATTGAATCACTCTAGTTGTTAAATTAATAATGCGGTTGTTAAGTGAATCTGGCTTCCTCATAGACTTTGCTTGTCAGATGGTCACAAAAGGTGATCACATGACCCCAGGATGCGGCAACCTTCACAAGTATGAACTGGTTGTCAAACCTCCAGATAGCAATAGCCATAGCACTTAGAATTATATACTGCTTCATAGTGCTTTACAGCCCTCTCTAAGCAGTTTGCAAAGTCAGCATATTGCCCCCAACAGTCTGAGTCCTCATTTTACCACCCTCGAAAGGATGGAAGGCTGAGTCAATTTGAGCCAGTCAGAATCGAACTGCCAAACTGTTGGAAGCCGGCAGTCAGTAGAAGTACCCTGCAAGTACTGCATTCTAACCACTGCGCCATCACGGCTCATGTATGTAAATCAATTGACCATGGGGATGCTGCAATGATCATAAGTGTGAAAAATATTCATAAATCACTTTTTTTCAGTGTCGTCGTAACTTTAAACAGTCACTAAACAAACTGCGGTAAGTCAAGGACTACCTGTACTTATTTGTGAGCAGATGTTTCCCAAAAGGGATTTTTGATCCCATTATAACAGTGTGATTGTGTACTGCAAGGACCAAATGTAAGCAAATAATATTCACCACCATTCAAAACTTTTCTTACCTGAAAAATCCTCCATTGATTTTAGCCAATAGCAAAAGGTTTGGTTCTACAGTACTAGGAGTCAATGTTCTAATCTAGAGAATTGTTATACACATCATTTAGACAGTTTCTGTAAGAAATATTTCTAATGAGCCTCTGAACAAAAGACATAAGGAACTGTAGTAATAATGCAGTGGATCAGAAAGAAAAGAAATGTTAATGCTAACATGAGCGAGCTTTGGATTTGATGACTTGAGAGGAGTCTTTTTTAAAAAAGGGATTGTCTGTTATTTATCAAACATCAACAGTTTTCATTGATTTCAAAAAGCTGCATGACAGAAAACAATGGTACCACAGGTAGTGACCGGTCTAAGTGTTCTGTACCAGCCTGCTACCGGCCCTGCAGAAAAGGCAGGGACAACCCCTTTTACAAGAAGGCAAGAGGCTGGAATTACGCCTGCCAAATTTATTGCTACAAAAACAAATAGAACAAGACACGAACCAAGAAACAGGAGCTTTTCAAGCGGTTGCCTTCAGCAAACCAACCCTCCCACGCATTCCCCCTTAAATACAGTTCAGGGCATGGCTTCTCTTTTTCTCCTTCTGAGGAGCCCCATTGCCTTCCTCTGTTTACTCCTGATTGACTGCCTCCTGCGTCGGGCGTCCTTGAACAGGGCCAGCTGTGGGTCATCTTCATCCACGCTGTCAGGCTCACACAGCTGGGTCTGCGTCGTGACCAGATGAGAGGGGCCTGGCTGAGGGCTCTCATCAAGCTGTCCAATCCCCTCAGCAAGCTCTTCAACACCCCCCTCCTCCTCCTCCTCCTCCTCCTCTGAGTCGTCCGACCCAACTGCCGAACCCACAGGCTGACCCTGAATCACAACACTAAGTTACAATGGCATTGGAAAACTCACAATTGGTCCTCACATGTACAACCATTGAGCATCCCCATGGTCACATGGTCAAAATTCGGCACTTGGCAATCAACATGTGTTTTACAACCGTTGAAATAGCCCAAGGTCACATGCTTGCTATTTGCAACCTGGCTTCCAACAAGCAAAGTCAATGGGGAAACTTCCACTTCATAACTGCGTGTAACTTAACAACTGGCAACAACAACAAAAAAAAATCCGTAAAATTGGGTAGAACTCAATTGTGCTCGTAAGTCGAGAACTACCTGTACTAAAAATTTGAAGGTCAGAAAAGTTTTGAGAACTGCCAAATGGAGGAGTTCAGGACAACGCTGTCGTTTCTCTTGCCCGAAGTGGGCTCAGTGAACTACAATGCTCAGCGCTTGGAAGCTGCTTTATACTCATACTGATAAAATTAATTTGAAATGCCTATATTTGGCACAGCACTGCAAACGTGTAGCAGAGAGGTATAGACTTCCAAGTCCTTTGTCTGCATCACATTCCTTCGACTGAAATTGTTGCAAACTAGGACAGATGGGAACCTTGTTTAAATTTAGAAAGCGTGAATGCCACATGCTGACTTAGGCTGAATGACTGCAGACGGTTTCCTCTACATAAATGTTATTTAAAACTGAAGTCAGTGTAAAAAACACTGTAGTGATAGTGTTGCTAGTCAAGGCTTAGAAATTCCTGAATTTCACAATGGGAAACCTGCCCTGATGCTCAACCTACCCAAATGTGTGGCCAGACAGCAGCTCCCAAGTATTCATTGCCCTCCCACCAGAAATCAGCATTCTGTTATTTATTTGGGGGCTTTATAGAGGCCCTGCAACAACCTCAAAGGACTGGGGATCTGTCAGGATTGTTAGGATGGAAGTTATCTAGAAAGCAATCACAGAGGGTTTTTTTTTGTTTGTTTCAACTCATCACTGAAGTTGCAATGGGCAGCAGCTAAGAGTTTGAGTTTAGATGTCAGATTTTTCCCTGCTTTGCTATCCTTTTTAGCCATTCATATATATTCAATTATTTTTTTTCTGGCCCTCCTTCTATATTTTTTTTATATTCTTTAGAATGTGACTAAATGCTGTACTCTTTCATCTCCGCTTCATTTCATTCCCACAGCTTAATGCTTGTTTCTGAGTACTCTAGGGAAAGATATATGCTTCTCAGTGAACATGCATCAATCATCACATTTTCCTTTTGTTCAAAAGAAAAGTGGGCGAGGGTGGGAAGTATAACAACACATTTCAAAGTCGCCTTTCGAAATCATCAGCAGATTAATATTCTGCCAAACCAAAGCAACAACAACACAACCCTTTCCATGAAAATTATGCAGCTGAGAGCAAAACAATTGCAGGCACTACTGGGAACACAACTGGCTGCTTGTTTCTCAGCATCTGGTGCCTGTTTACTACTGACATACTAAATGTATTTTCTCTGGTGAAATGGCCCATGCATCTGTAGAAATGTCTCAGAAAGGGCTTGCAGACCATATATTTAATAAATTCATTGATGTCAGAGAGTTAAACTGTGCATGAGTTGAATTAATATTATAAATTCAACCAAACTGAAAGAAAAAATTGCATAGTGGATAGAAAACTCTTCCCTTCCTCTTTAGTATCTCCCTCTACCTATTAAGACAATTAATTAGTATATCTGAGACCAACTGGGGTATTGATTCAGGTGGTCTAGGAAATATAGTATGCTATCTCTATATCCACAGCTTGTCTTGACAGAACAGAGAAGGAACATGGACAAAACCTGCAGTATGACTAAGAAAATGAACACTTGATGATGATGATGATGATGATGATGATGATGATGGTAATGTATTGGCCATTTTTCTGTGTAAAATCACTTGCTTAATGTCTGATCATTTGTTTAATGTCTGACCTACTTTTGTCTGTGTTTTGTAACGGTTGCTGTACTGAGCCAGACTTGCTGTCTCCAGGCTGATAATGAGGTTTGTGGCAGGAAACTGCTACTTTGAACCTATTGTTCACCGCCTAGAGGCCAACCATATAAATAGCTGCATAGCAGCTATTAGTTCGCTTCTGTTATGTTCTGACACTGAATAAACTTGTTGCTGTTTGAACACCTCGTCTTGCTCAATGCCTGCAAGAACCGAAGATCTAACAATGATGTTTAGGATGATAATAGGAACCAGCTGCCTGTAGAGCTTAGGACTGCCCCTGACCTTCGCTCATTCCGCCGGGACCTGAAGACCTGGCTCTTCGAGCTTTCTGGCCTGGACTGAGAGTATTAACTGGGGTTTTAATTGTATTTTAATTGGGGTTTTTATTTCAAGGTTAATGTAATCATTTTAATTGTTTTTAATTTTTGTAATTTGCTGTATTGTTTTTAAAAAACCTTGTGAACCGCCCTGAGTCCTACGGGAGAAGGGCGGTATATAAGTCTAATAAAATAAATAAAAAATAAATAAATAAATATTGATAATCATTCAGTAATGTCCACTTATAGATGATGGTGATGATGATAACAACAATGAAAAATCAATTCAGTCATGTCCAACTCCTGACAATTCTTTGGGCCAGGTTTCCCATGACTTCTGATTTTGCATTACTTCTTTGAATTGTTCTATGCTCTGGTTGGTGTCAGCTTTTATGGCTTCCAGCCACCCTGTTCTTTTGCAGCCTGGTTTCCTCTTACCACTAAGTCTTCCAAACATAATTGCTCTCTCCAGTGAATTCCTGCCATCACATGGCCAAAATAAGTGAGACACTGTTTGGTGATTTTTGCCTTCTAGTGACTTGTCTGGCACCATGTGCTCCAGTACTTGCTTTGCTGTCCCAGGATTATACAGGAGCCTCCTCCAGCACCAGAGCAAAAATGAGTCAATTTTTTCCCCATCTTGCTTTTTTAAGGTCCAACTTTTACAACCATAGGTAACTATGGGGAACACAATAGAGCGAACTAACCTACATATAGTTGCCAGGCTGATATCCTTGCTTTTAATATTTGACTCGTGTACATCCTTGCTATATGACCCAGTGTGCCATCCAACATTTTATTTCTGTGCTGCATTCATTGCTTTGAGCTATCTGCGATCCTAGGAAAGTGAATTTTTCCATTATTTCTATCTCTTCACCATCAATTTCTATTTTGGTGTTTCCCTTCCTTGCAGTGGTCATGTGCTTGGTTCTTTTTGATGTTCAGAAGGAGATCAAAATTCTCACCTTCGTCTTTGATTTTCTTGGTCAGATGTTCCAGGCCTTCTTCGGTTTCTGAAAGGAGAGTTGTATCATCAGCATATTGAAGATTGTTGATGTTTCTTTCACAAATCTTTACCCCAATTTTTGATTCTTCAAGATTTTGACATACAGGTTGAATAAGAAAAGGGAAAGAATGCAACACCCCCTTATCTTATATCACTTGCTGTCTCCATATGGGCAAGTAACAAAAAAGACAGACTTCTGGAATCTATAAGATTATATTTCTTCAGTGAGAGGACCAAGAGCATGCTGACCCTGCTGGATCTTATCAGATGGGAAGAAACAATAGAAGAGAAGCAATCTTGCAAATAACTAATCTCTAAGCCATGAAGGATTTAAAAAATAATTATCAGATGCTGTACTTTGAAAAACACCTACAAGACAGCTGCCAATCATCATAGCTCAGGTAGTAATGATGTCATATGGGCATATCAAGATATACTCATACTGGTTGCACCATCTCACTGTGGACCGATACATAGACTGCAATATTCCAGAGACTTAAGCTGTAAGCATGAGCTTCCTCCCCATGTAGGAAATTGAGCAGTTGGTTCATTAGATGAATGTATGCAAAGGTCCTAGATAATCTGCCACTTGCTGTTCAGTCAAGAGCCATAATTTTCTACTTAAATGGAAAAGATTTATGCTCTTCTATCATATTCAGGAGGAATCACATAGGTTAAGGGAGCAGTTTTACTGAGGTGGGAAAAACAGAATGTGACAAAGCGCTGTGTTAAAATTCTGTTCTCAAATCAAGTACAGTAATCCCATTTTGGAAACCTAATATGATCACATACAAAAAGCAGCTGTATTTTATGTGTTGATCCTATTTTACTAACATAACTGGTGGAAACGTACAAGGAGAAGGACAAAGGAAAGGTAATCTAAACCATAGGGAATAAACATGCTGAAAGATTTGTCTGTTCTATTCAGTCCTGCTTGATTGCATTTTACCTCCGTATTTTTTCCTGTTGACAAGCAAATCTTGAAAGTAATAAGTGCTGCATGAATTAAATACATCATAGTTGACTGCTTGGATACTGGAGGAGCTTCAAACCAATCTGGGCTCTTTCAACGTGCCGCTATTGATTTCTCTGCCTTGACAGAAAATGACTAAAAAACAAGTTATTGGTGGGGGCAGCCTAATAGAAGTTAATTTTCTTGTGACGTCTCTTTCTCATCCAGCTAAAATAATGCTGAACTTGTAGACAAATTTACACTTGAATTTTATCAGCAACATCAAAACTCTCATTCAAAGGGTGAGCCCTGCGTTGTTGGAAATGGGGCTTTTTGCCTTCAAACTATGTAAATTTGATTTTGACATGGTCCCCAACAGAAAACATTTTTTTTTGCTTTTTTTCTTACAAGAGACATTTCGGGGGGGGGGACATACTATGATGCTTCTTTTTATCTATTATCTATCTTCTCTATCTTAATGGTAGAAAGTCAGATCTGTTCTGTAGTTTTCAAATGTGTTTCCAGACAGGGTGGGACATACAAGAGTTCTTTATCAGAACAGTCTTGTGTCAGTTCTGCCATTTCCAGCTTTCACCTGGTAATATTTAACCACACAAGAGTTTGGGGCACATTTTATATTAAAGTTTTATACTTTAATAGTAGAGGTGGAGTCTCATTTATTTTGGCATGTCATGTGGGAGAATTCACTGAAGAAAATGTGGAAGAGTTAGCAGTAAAAGAAACCAGGCCATCAAAAAATATGGTGGCTGGCTCCATCAAAGATGACACCAGCCAGAGCACAGAAAAACTCAAAGAATTAGTGCAAGATTGGAAGATGTGGAGAGACCCGACCCATAGAATCACCAAGAACTGGACATCACTGAATGGATATCATCATCATCATCATCATCATCATCGTCATCATCATCATCATCAGTAGGGGTGGAATATTATTGTAAATTCACTAAATCATTCTGGATTAATTCAATGCGGCTTATTCAAGGATGATCTCCTAATCCTCACAATGAAAAGGAAATTGATCCTTCCAAAGATAAGATGTAAATTTGTAATTTATTGGAGCGACCTTTACAAGCATTATTTTAGATGCCAAAAATAATTGCCTCAAATCTTGCAAAACAGATACATTTCATGAGGTTTTAGTTATCTTCCTTTTGTTTCCCATATGGGATTGCTAAAGTAAAGAGTTTCAGAGTTGTAGAGAATGCTGGCCTGCTTCTTTTTTTCCAAATTATCTTAAGCTAATTAACATTGTCACGTCTACTGTTTGTCATTGCACTGATTCCTTTGTCAACAATACTGAATAAGTCAGGCCATGAATAGAAAGCATCAAAAACATCTGGCAGACTATCCTATCTCCTTTACGTGAACGATCTGAAGCTGTATGGAAAACACCATGGGAAATGGAATCACAGCTCAACATTGTCCAAATATGTAGCCAAGATATTGCAATGGAGTTTGGCCTGGACAAGCGTATCATATTTAACATCAACAATGGAAAATAGTGAAAACTGAAGGAATCAAGAAGCCTTATACACATATGATTGTGTATCATCTGACCCATCTACTGCGATAATCAAGTTCGCAGATGATACAACTGTGGTGGGTCTTATTACAGGTGGGGATGAGACAGCATACAGGGCGGAGGTACAAAAACTATCCATATGGTGTAGTAACAACAACTTGCACCTAAACTTCGGCAAGACGAAAGAGATGGTGTTAGACTTCCGGAGAAAAAAGGAGGAACCTGCCCCACTTTACATCGGGGAGGACTGTGTGGAGAGAGTTTCCTCCTTTAAATTTCTGAGAGTCTACCTCTGTGAAGTTCTGACCTGGAAAGTTAACACAACTCAGGTGTCTAGAAAGGCCCAACAGAGGCTTCACTTTCTTAGGGTGTAGGGAAATTATTGCAGGCTGCAGAAGCGCAGCTGAAACAATTGTTTTTCAGTCTCCTGAAACAAGCCATGATAAACCACCTGTTCAACACAAGGTGAATCAGCTAATTGTTGGCTATTAAGATGCAGCTGACATAACCAAGCCTGGGGACTACCATGGAGGTTCAGAGCCAATGGGAAAGTAGGATTTTTTTGTTATACACGAGCTCAATCCAATGAGTGTGATTTCCTTGTGAATAAAAGGGAGCTTTGGACATTGCTCTGGGCTCTCATCCCGAGGCAGGAAAGACTCTGTCTTTTTTTTCATGAGAGACCACCACATTAGGGTCTTGCGGAAGAACAGGGTAGAACAACGGCTTATGACCCTCTTTTACCGGTCTACTATAGAGAGTGTCCTCTCGTATGGTATTGTGGTTTGGTATGCTGGTCTGACAGCCGCGGACAGGAAAGTATTACAGAGGGTGGTGAGCACAGCACAAGACATTGTGGGCTGTTCCCTGACACCACTGGATGACATCGCCAGGGCTCGTTGCCTTGGAAGAGTGAGGAAGATTCTCAGGGATGACTCACACCCTGGACGGTATCTCTTTACTCTCCTACCATCCGGTAGGAGATATAGAAGTATAGCCAGCCATACCAACAGGCTGAAAAACAGCTTTTATCTGTGGCCTGTTAGGCTTTTGAATGGGATATAATCTCTGTGAACTTATGCAGAATTGACTTGGGAGGCCGGTGTGTGGTGTAGTTGGTTCACATAGTGTGGTAGGATGGAGGGTTTGTTGTCACTGTGTGTTGGGGGGTGGGATCACGGGGGGAGGCTCAGCTAATCTCAATGTACACATGTTGTACTTTGACAATAAAGGTTTATTATTATGGAAATAACATCAAGAGTCTGAATGAAGACAATCACTATGAAGAGCTAAGCATCCCTCAAGCTGAAAACATCAAGCACGCTGAAGTCAAGAAGATGATTAGATGTGAATACATCATGAGAGTAAAGATTTTAATGTCCAAACCCATCAAGGCAATTAACACCTGGGCAATTCCAGTCATTAGATATACTGCTGGAATTTTGAACTGGACTCAGGCAGAACAAAAAGCCCTGGATCAGAAAAATAATGGAAATGAATCATGCCTTTCATCCATACACCGACGCTGACAGATTTTACTTGCCAAGGAGGTAGGTGGGTGTGGAATCCTACAAGTACACCAAATAGTTGAAGAAGAAAAAAGGGCATTATAAAAATATCTGAAGGACAGTGAAGAAAATACACTGAAGCTAGTATACTAGGAAAGCTTAAAGGTAAAGGTAAAGGTTCCCCCGCACATGTGTGCTAGTCGTTTCCGACTCTAGGGGCCGGTGCTCATCTCCGTTTCATAGCCGAAGAGCCAGCGCTTGTCCGAGGACATCTCCGTGGTCATGTGGCCGGCATGACTAGACGCCAAAGGCGCACGGAACGCTGTTACCTTCCCACCGTAGTGGTCCCTATTTTTCTACTTGCATTTTTACATGCTTTCGAACTGCTAGGTGGGCAGAAGCTGGGACGAGTAACAGGCGCTCACTCTGCTACGCGGCACTCGGGATTCGACCCGCCAAACTGCCGACCTTCCGATCGACAAGCTCAGCGTCCTAACCCACTGAAATGGCCTACAAGAAAGATGAAATGAAGAATAGAAATGACACATGGCAAGGCAAAGTATTACATGGTCAATACATTAACAAAAAATAGCAGACAAAGCAGATAAATACAAGACCTGGCAAGATCTAAGACAGGGGATGGTGAACCTTTTAGAGACCGAGTACCTAAACTGCAACCCAGAACCCACTTATGTATTGTTGGGTGCTGGGTGGGTGTGGCCCATTGGGTGGGTGTGGCCAATTGGGTGGGTGTGGCCCATTGGGTGGGCATGGTTGCGGTGCTAACGGCAGACTGGGTGGGGCTAAAAAGTTCAATCAATCAATTCCAACTTTGCGAGATCTTTTTTTTCCCCGTGAGAAGTTGAAATTGATTGATTGATTGATTGATTGATTGATTGAACCTTTTTTTTGCACATGGCGCCAGAAACCAATCTGAAGGCCTAGGACTGGGGCAACAGCGTGCCACCTGTGGCACACGTGCCATAGGTTCGCCACCTCAGGGCTAAGAGGAGAAAAATTGAAGAAAGAGACAGAGGAGCTAATTTTAACTGCAGAAGTCCAAGCCTTAAGAATGAATGCAAACAGAGCCAGAATTGAGAAGACAGATGAAATAATAAATGCTGCCTCTGCAAAGAAGCTGAAGAAACAGTGGTTCACCTGGTTAGCTGTTGAAAAAGATTGCATAGATTTGACTACAACAGCAGAATGACAAATTAGCAACAATGGTGCATGGCAATATCTGCAAAAAATACATTCCCTTCAAGCAGGAACTGGTGGGACCATAAAATAAACAAAATCATACAAAATGAAGCCACAAAGTGCTCTGGGACTCAAGAATTCAGATAAATACCTGCCTCATAACACCCCAGGCTTAACAATTGTCAATAAGAACGACATAAATGTGTGGCAATACCTGGACACAGTCGAAGAGAAGAGAAAGAGCTTGAGAAAATCACAAGACCTGCAAATAGAACAACTGTGACAAAAAAAGGAAATGGTACCAGTAGTAATAGATGCTGGAGCACCACCTGAACACCACTGGCGTTGACAAAAATCACTATCAGTCAATTTCAAAAAGTAGCTTTATTTAGAACAATGTACATCCTACAATGATACATTTAACACCATCAAATGGCAACATCTGCCTATGCCAGATCCTTGGGAAGGACTCAGTAAGTGGATAAAAAGTGCCAAATCAGGTCAAAACATATACAGTAGCTAACTTTTTTACTACTATACTTAAATCTTACACATTATACTTGAATGTGTAATAGAAGACATCAAGTGATCTATCTGTTTGTCCCAAAGCAACCATAGTTGCACAACAAAAGTAGTTTTTTCTGATCTAGAATTGTCCAGTAATCCAATTTATATTCATATGACTTTCTTGCAGCTGAAGAAATATAAAAAATATAAAATATAAAAATATAAAACATGCCCAGTTGAAAAAAGCTGAAATAAAGGATGCTCTTAAAGCAAAAAAATTCCCCTGGCATCAGTTCTAATAAAGGGCTATAAAATAGGTCACATGACCATGTTCATTTTTTTCATGTAGGAGTACAAAGGATTTCAGAAAGGAAAATACTAATGCCCCCCAAAATTATATTATCAGCAGTTCCTACAATCAGTACCTGAACTTCCTTGATATACAAATAACAGTTTAGTAGCCCACAAGATTAAAACAAGGATTTTTTTAAAAAAAAAAAAACACAACCTCTGCATTTGTTCAGACACAAGGGAAACTATCAAGTATGGCCAATTTCAGATTAATCTAGTTGAATGGCTTTTATTCTAAAATAGATCATATTTTAGTTTTCAGTTACTCCGTCTTTTTTTTTCTTTTTAATCATATAATTTACCAAACCTTCTCCTAAAGAAAATGTTGCTCTTATTGTGGTACGTTTTTGTAGTTATTCTTCCAGAATGATGCTTCTTAAAATGCTTTATCAAACTTTACTTGCTAATTTTCCTGTAAGAAAATTGCACAGTCGTCAAAACATTAATTTGTCTAGAAATGTTGGGTACTCTAAAGGTTTGACAGTTGAAAAGAAATATTTATTTACATATGATAAAACCTTTAAACCAGCTTAAAAATCTTTCAGAATTAAAAGCCTGGCTAGAAATTTTAAGAAATGATGTCCATCACATCTGGAAAGCAGTTGACAGAAGAGATTACAGGCAATCCTTAAAATGACTTTAAAAATACTGGTTTCTCTTTAGACAAGTTGGATAAGATCAAATTTATATTACAATATCTTTTTTAATAATGGGTCAAAACAAACTGGAGGACAGAAAGCAGATGCCATGAAATAAGCATCAGGCAAGTTCAGTTCCCTAAGGGCCCAGCAGGTGGAAGCAGATGGCTAATCTTGACTGGATTTTGAAAGTAAGAAGAACTGTCAGGTTAATGACTAAAAAGGAGACATCCATGTGACAGCAAGGCTGTACATGTATTGGGAGTCAAAAGACTAGGAAAAGGTAACAGTAAAGCACTTCCAAAGATCTCCTTAAATATCGATGTGAATTTGCTCATGAACTCAGAAAGATACAAGTTTGACTTGAATGAGATGTCATTTTTACTATTGTCCAATGCAGTGCTTTTTTTTGTAAGAAAAAAAGTGCCGGAACTCACATCTTATTAATCTTTTATTTACCTTTCGCACGTAGTCAATCACTGTACACACACCCACACAAGTCAGTTGTGTAATGAAAACATAATGGTTGCCGCCCGCAGTAAGCACTCAGTGTGCAACCACACAACCAATCACAAGCCGTGCCGTGCCACAAGCCAGCAGCGCCATCACAACCAGCACGGACAAAGTATGCATGCATCGGACTCGACACACAAGCAGCCCCCATGCACCGTTTTAATGATTTTGCCGCCAACCTGCTATGCTCGACAGGGCGATTCAAGTCCACATGACCAAATATCAAATTTTCAAAAGTTACTTTTAAAACTTGGAAAATCCGTCGAAAAAAGGTGCCAGAACTCTGCTCTGGTGCATTCTATGACAAAAAAAGCACCGGTCCAATATATTCTTTAAGCAAAACTAAAGTCCTAATTCAGAACAGAACATAAGTTGAACTCTTCCTTCTACATGCAAATCCAATTCACATGTTGATAGGGCCCGCAACCTGGGTGTCCTCCTTGACTCGCAGCTCTCCCTGGAAGATCACATAGGAGCTGTGACCAAGGGGGCCTTCTCCCGGGTTCGACTGGTTCGCCAATTACGGCCTTATCTGGACCTGGATGCCTTACGTACAGTCACCCATGCTCTTGTGACCTCTCGCCTAGACTATTGTAACGCTCTCTACATGGGGCTGCCCTTGAGATCCACTCAGAAGCTTCAACTGGTGCAAAGTGCAGCGGCACGGACACTCTTGGGAGCCTCCCGATACTCCCATATCACACCTCTCCTCCGTGCGCTGCACTGGCTTCCAGTTGCCTTCCGTGTGAAGTTCAAGGTACTAACAATGACATACAAAGCCCTGCATGGCATGGGTCCGGACTACCTACGGGAGCACCTTCTGCCAATGTCAGCACCCCACCGTCCTGTGCGCTCCCACAGAGAGGGCCTCCTCAGGGTGCCACCGCTCAAGGAATGTCGGCTGGTGGCCCCCAGGGGGAGGGCATTCTCAGTGGGTGCGCCAGCCCTCTGGAACAGCTTACCAACCGAAATCCGGATGGCCCCCGACCTCCGCACCTTCCGACGCGAATTAAAAACTTACCTGTTCCAGCAGTCCGGCCTGGCCTGATAGCTCTAATTGGGGTCCCAGTTTGTATTTTACTATTGTTTTTTCACTATTGTTCATTCTGTATGCCTACCTTATTCTGTACACCGCCCCGAGTCCCTCGGGAGAAGGGCGGTTTATAAAAACAAATAAATAAATAAATAAATAAATGAAGATTATTGGCAGCAACAGATTTGATGAGTTGCCACCAATTCAAGGCTGGAAAGTAATGATTCAACTTCCACTTATCATGTGCTATGATTCTGACCTGTTGTATGAATAATAGAGTTGGAAGGGACCTGGAGGTCTTCTAGTCCAATCCCGTGCTCGAGCAGAAGACTCTATACCAGGGGTAGGCAACCTCGGCTCTTTTATGACTCATGGACTTCAACTCCCAGAATTCCTGAGTCAGCTGACTCAGGAATTCTGGGAGTTGAAGTCCATGAGTCATAAAAGAGCCGAGGTTGCCTACCCCTGCTCTATACCATTTCAGACAAATGGTTGTCCAGTCTCTTTTTTGAAAGCCTCTAGTGATGGAGCATCCACAACTTCTGAAGACAAGCTATTCCATTGGTTGATTGCTGTCACTGCTAGGAAATTTCACATATATTTTAGCTAAAAAAATCACTTAGAAAGTGACGCTAAGCATCTCAGTTTTTACTTCCAAGACGTTTCTGATTAATGGCCAAGAATGCCAATACATCACAGAAGTCACAGCAGATACACAGTCATGGTTTTCTGTTGTTCCACAACCAGGAAGAAATTCTGTTGCCCTAAATCTTATTATTCATATTATCATTCTTATCCCATAATATCAGAAACAGAAATATGCTGTGCTGACTTCCACACAGTGATTGGTGGCTTCATTGGCTGAAATTTTATTGTCACCAATGATGGGAAAAGCTGCCACTATACAGAACATTTGCTAGGACAGTGCTCTTACTGATTAGGTGCTCAGACTAATAATATGTTCCCCAAAGAAGTGTTAACCACTATAAGGCATTAAATAATTTGTCTCTTTTAATTAAATATAGTGGCTTCTTATATTTTTCCTGTCTGTTGGTAGTGTATCCAATGCCTGTTCTTGAGATTTGGGTGGGGAGAACATGTGTTGTGATTCCTCACCAGCCAGTGAATCCCGCAGCTGAGTCTGAGGACTCAGAGGACTCAGAGGAGGAGGGGCCTGGAGTGACATTAGAGTCAGAGGAAGGCTCTGAGGAGCTCCAAGACTTACAGCCTGACGAGGAGCCTGGCCCCTCTACTCGCGCTCAGGCTGAGACACAGCTATGCTGGGAGACTGAGGGGGACAGTGATGAAGCGCAGCTGGGAAATATCCAGTATCCGTGACAGCGCTGGCATGAAAAGAGAGCAGGACAAAGGAATGCAATGGGTCAACTCCAAAGACAAAGGAGCAGGCGTTAGGAAAGCCATGCCTTGGCTGCATAATAAAAGGGAAGGTGTGAGAGGTGCTGGTTGCCAAAGGCAACCATTTAGGTTGAGGATCAGGTTGCTATGAACATTGTTTGTTTTCCTTGGACACTGACTCAGGTCTGTGAATAATAAAAGGGGTTTGGGTTTTTCCTGCTGTTTCTGTCTGCTTGATTGAAAGAGGGGTTTGTGAGCACAGCAAGGACTCACGTGGACAGGACAACATGTAACTGTTCTCTTAAATGCAGGTGGAAGGAGAATTGGATTGAGACTATCATTCTTTGTGTCATCTCTTTTTACATGACTTTTATTTATAATAATACAAGATATAGGCTCGCCCAAGATTACCTAGGTGGCTTCATGCCCAAGGAAGGACTAGATTAGAACATATGATTTCCCAATTTCTGGCATGATGCCACAACCACAAGACAAAATTGGCTCTGTATAGAAGCTAGCCCATGGCAATTACAGCCAGAATCTGATTATTATTTTTTCCTGTTAAGCTTCTGCTTTCTATCTCCTATAATCTTCTTATAATAGTATTCCTTTTTAGGCACTAAAATATAACATTGTATTTATTTAGGCTCAGATCCTTCCAGCTAGTAACTTTGAATGTCCATGCTATGTTTTGGAGACCAACCTTTTTAGTTAATTCTAGGAATTATTCCAGTTTTAAAAATCAATACGACTGCAATGATCTGATCTTGCCTTCACTTTTTGAAGTTTTGCTTCTGCTGTTCATTTTTCTGTCACTCCAGTGGCTTTTGGCTTCCTCCTTTACCACAGTCTCTTGAGACATGAAGCCTTTTTGTTATTTTGTAGAAATGACAGTAACCTGTTCTCCTGTCTCTGCAGCACTGGTTGAAATGTCAATTGCTTTCTACACTTCTATATATTTACGTAGCCACTATAAACAGCAGCAAGGTAGTGAAATGTGATGGTTTATCATCCAAACCTTGTTAGCCCTGCAAAGTAAAGTTACCATGAAACATAAAAGGCAACAAATTGATCAAGGAAATATGCTTGGTCCTTGCTAAATTCAACACATGCGCGCGCACATCAATCAGATTCTATAATGGTGTCCTTGGCTCCAGGTCAAGAAATATATTGCTATATTAGATTTCTAGAAACACGGTTGGTGAATGAAACAATCAAAAAGCAGGGTTTCCCTGGAAGCAATCTAGATAAGTAAAAAAGGCATCAGCCAGCTGGAATCACCTAAGAAATTACCCTGACCGGTCATGGACATTAGATGTAAATGAAATAGGGCACTTGGCACTGCCACCAAGTTCAGTTACCAAATTCTCTGAGCATTTTCAAGACATTCTGCAACTGTCTTTCTTACAAAGGAAGGGATAGGGATAGGGATAGGGATAGGGATAGGGATGGGGATGGGGATGGGGATGGGGATGGGGATGGGGATGGGGATGGGGATGGGGATAGGCAGGACTTTTTTTCTCATAGAACGCTCAGAACGGCGTTCTGGCACCTTTTTTTAAAGGATTTTTTCAACTTTTGCACAAGCTGTGCTACTACCTCTATTGCCCAATAGAGTCTTCCTTTGTTCTCCTTCCGGAGAGGGATCTGGGGAGGTCTGGGGAGGCAAATACTGTTGCGCATCAATCCCGAAGAGCGGGGGAAGAAATTCAGAGGAGGCAGCTGCTGCTGTGGTGTTGGCTGCGCACAAAGTTCAGAGGAGGTACGCAAGGCCGCCCAAGCCACGGCTTAGCAGCAGGTGTGAAGGAAGAGGGCCTGGGGGGAGGGGGAGGTCCATTAAAGTTCCTGTGAATTACGACACTGGCTATTCCTGTCCGTTGCTGGATCCCTGCGTTTAGGTTCTGGCTGTTACTTTGCGTCAGGGCATGATTACATTGGCCCGATCTGGGGAGGCCAGATTTATAGCAGGGCTCTTTTTGAATTGTTTCTTTGCCAGTTTGGTGAAACCGCGGTGATGTTTCGATTCGTCCTCGAGGCGAAATAAAACTTTCTTCCTTTGTTTTTGCTCAGAAATGAGATCTCGGAATGTGTGACCAATAATATGTTTTTATAAATGCTCATTAAAAAGCTGTGTCTTAATTCATTTTCTAAAAAAAGTTGAGGGTAAATGCATTTCTTAATTTTAGAACCATGCAGGATTAGCAAGGTAAACTTTTCTTCAGTTAAAGTCCTCTGTTGTTCATTTCATGGAGACATCTGAGTAGCCTTTATTTTTGCAACAGTATAAACTGGTTTGCATTGTCTCCTTTATGGTGTGTCCTTATGTCCCCACCCCCAACTCCCCAATCTAACCTACATCTCTGAGATTTCCTGACAGTCAGCCATCCAAGCAGTATGTCAAGTTTCCGACGTATGGGCTTTTTTTATTGAAAAGTTTTACAAAGTTTTAATGAAACCCCCCCTCCCCACCAACCCTCCCCCCCCCGGGAATTCCCAAAGCAGAATACAGGATATTACATATAGCAATCTTAAGCAAACATATGCTAAATATCTATTACAACGTTAACAAACCTTCCACCCTTTAACTCCCTTATAACAAAACTAAAATAATTATAACAACACTTCTATAATTATTAAAAATTATTCATATGCTATTTGAAACTTTCTAGTCCCATATTGGTTTTGAATATAATCAATCCATCTTTTCCATTCCAAAATATATTTTTCTTGTGACTGGTCTTTCAAATATGCTGAAACTTTTGCCATTTCAGCTACTCCCATTACTTTAAGTATCCATTGTTCTACTGTAGGTAAATCTTCTTTCTTCCAATATTGCGCCACCAACAATCTGGCTGCCGTTATTAAATGTAACATTCAAGTGACTCTGAGGCATTGTTTACCTTAAAAGTCCTTTATTAGCCTAGGTAAAAGGTAAAGTTTCCCCGGCACATGCGTGCTAGTCGTTTCCGACTCTAGAGGCCGGTGCTCATCTCCGTTTCAAAGCCAAAGAGCCAGCGTTTGTCCGAGGACGTCTCCGTGGTCATGTGGCCAGCATGACTAGATGCCAAAGGCGCACGGAACGCTGTTACCTTCCCACCGTAGTGGTCCCTATTTTTCTACTTGCATTTTTTTATGTGCTTTCGAACTGCTAGGTTGGCAGAAGCTGGGACGAGTAACAGGCGCTCACTCTGTTACGCGGCACTCGGGATCTGACCCGCCAAACTGCCGACCTTCTGATCGACAAGCTCAGCATCCTAACCCACTGAGCCACCGCATCCCGCGTTATTAGCCTAATAAACCAGCAAATGCTTGCTTGAAGGAAGCGGGAATCTGAAATCTCCGCCCCTTGTGCAATATATTAAAACACTATTCTCCACCTTTCAAATTTTGTCATTAATCATATTCTCCAATTAATTTAAAGAATCAGTTTCCCTTCTGTTAGAAGAATCGGGGAAGCCTTATCTTCTTTAGAGAAACAAATGGCCTTGAAAGTGCATTCCTACTCTTCCCTCCTCCCACTTTAAACTAAAGCAATACACTAGTCTTAAAGCTATACACAAGTTTAACATGTGAAATAGCTACTTCTTCCTCTCTTGTCAAGCAATAACATTCGATGTTAGCAGCATTGACACAGTAACTAGATTTCTGACCCTACTTAGTTCCAAGCTCAGGAGGTGGTCCTCAGTGGCCCCTGAGAGTGAAAGTTAGCTTTCTAAAAGATAGTCTCCTTTACTCCCTCAGCCAGGAACTGTGTCTCATGGCTGCTATTTTAGTGGTTATCTGGATTCTTGCAGATGTTGTACATCTGAAGTAGTAAACTTAAGCATTTTTTTTCATAGATTACTTAAGGATATGCAACTATATTTTCTCATAATAATAATAATAATAATAATAATAATAATAATAATAATAATAATAATAATAATAATAAGAAGAAGAAGAAGAAGAAGAAGAAGAAGAAGAAGAAGAAGAAGAAGAAGAAGAAGAAGAAGAAGTTGGAAGGGACCTTGGAGGTCATCGTCCAACCCCCTGCTAAGGCAGGAAACCCTATACCATTTCAGACAAATTTATCTAATGTTACTTGTGCATCTACTTTTTTCAATCCATTTTCTTTCTGTCATTAATTCCCCAAGAATAAGAAATGTAAATTGTAAGCTCCTCATACCACAGTTCTATATCATTGTTAAAATACACTGGGCAATTATGGACATATTCATTCATACTCATAAATAGATTGAATTGTAACACTTTCCCCCTCACCTAAATCTGTTCTCTTGTGTGTATAATTTGAACATAGCCAGGCCATTTTTTATCAGCAGTTGTAAAGAAATAGAAACAAAATGTTTAACTTATGTATTAATAACAATTTCTTTGCAATTCATTATCTTGTCAGTAACATGACTCCATCAATTAAACACATATATGTTGAAGGCACCATATGCACTTGTATTAGACATCTATTATCTCCCACTGCTAGTCCTCCCAAAAGGAACTGAATATATGTCATTCTATGTATGCAAACATTGTCTCCTCCTCTATTAAAGTGCAACACATCATTTTCAAAGTAGACAAAAAAATAATATTCCATCTTTACTATACCTACCTGCAGTATATAAACATGGAGGATGAAAATAACTATTTTGGCAGGGATGAATTAATAGCATGCATTTTGGATTATAGGAGCATCTCCTTCACTTGAACCAATGTGATCATATATTTTAAATGGTATGTACAAGCCATCAATAATGTGGTTACTAAAAATTACTAATATAGGTAGGTCCGGCTTATGAGCTGTTTGTATTTAAGGAGATGCTCACAACAAATTCTAGTTTATTTGGTGAATGCCTGAAAGATGCATTAAGAATTTGAATATATACACACACACACACACACACACACACACACACACACACACACACACACACACACACACACATATATATATATATATATATATATATATATATATATATATATATATATATATATATATATATATATATATATATATATATATATATATATATATATATATATAGTGTTTTGAATACCTTGCCAGCCCAAATATGGGCCAAAAAAAAAAGATTTGGCCCGTATTTGGGACAGCAAGGTGTTCAAAACACTCAAGACATATCTCCCCTGCCTCTTCCCTCCCCGATGCAGCTGACAAAGTGAGAAAGAGCCTGTGGCCTAGAGGTTACAACAACTGCCTAATGTGCAATCAGCCCAGGTTCGAATCTCAGAAGGGTGTGGCTGACTGATGAGAAGAAATAAGTTTCAAATAGCTATATCAGTCTCCCTTTAATTCTTTGTTAGCAATCCAAAACATTTATGCAATTATAGATAGATAGATAGATAGATAGATAGATAGATAGATAGATAGATAGATAGATAGATAGATATAGATATGTTGTTGTTGTTAGTTGCGAAGTCGTATCCGACCCATCGCGACCCTATGGACAATGTTCCTCCAGGCCTTCCTGTCCTCTACCATCTTCTGGAGTCCATTTAAGCTCACGCCTACTGCTTCATATATAGATATATAGATATATAAATAAATATATATAAATAAATGATTAACAGGATGAGAGTTCCGGCACCTTTTTTTTTTTAGAAAAAAAGCACTGGGGATAGGGATGGGGATGGGGATGGGGATGGGGATGGGGATGGGGATGGGGAAAGGAAAGGAAAGGAAAGGAAAGGAAAGGAAAGGAAAGGAAAGGAAAGGAAAGGAAAGGAAAGGAAAGGAAAGGAAAGGAAAGGAAAGGAAAGGAAAGGAAAGAAGGAAAGGAAAGGAAAGGAAAGGAAAGGAAAGGAAAGGAAAGGAAAGGAAAGGAAAGGAAAGGAAAGGAAAGGAAAGGAAAGGAAAGGAAAGGAAAGGAAAGGAAAGGAAAGGAAAGGAAAGGAAAGGAAAGGAAAGGAAAGGAAAGGAAAGGAATATATATACAAACACACAGAGGTATATATATACAAATACACAGAGAAAGAGCGAGGCAAAGGCAGAGAGACAGAAATTGATTGATTGATTTATACCCTAATTTCATTCAGGTGCTCTTTCTTCCTATTTTTCCCTCCTACAACAACAATCCTAATGAAGCCAGAATAAACCCTAAGCAGGGTGTCAAAAAGCTTAGACACCCTACCAGGCGATGGAAACCTTCCTGTTTTATTTGCATTCTGTCTAAAGGGGTAGGACTTTAACCATGCACTGTTAGCCACCATCTTTCATTTTTCTGATACCTTTCATTCTAAGAGAAACTAAGAACAGTCAAACAAACATTCAGTATCTGAAAAGAAAACCAGATTTAATAAAACCAGCATGATAAATTGCATCCCACCACAGTATCTATAATGTCCAAAGCCAGTTTTCTTCACAAACGTGAAACAAAGACACAACATATCATATTTCATTTCTTGCTTTAGATGATCTAGACCAGCGGTCCCCAACCCCAGGTCTGTGGACCAGTACTGGGCCGCAGCATGCTAGCAACTGGTCCACATAAACAAGCAAAGCCCCATCCACTAGATACAGACAGCACACAAAACCACGCTCTCTCCGATTGGCAGAAAAACCTCTCTCCACAGAACCGGTCCCTGGTGCCCAAAAGGTTGGGGACCTCTGATCTAGACTGATTCTACAAACTTTGGCTAGCTAATATCGGAGTTCTTCTCTTCTTAAAAGGAAAAGACATCCTGATCCATGTTCTCCAACTTTGATAATCCAAGGATGCGGCAAAACTCAAAGGATAACATTTTGATTTCAGACAACATTTGAACATAGAAAGCCACATTAACCCTCAGCCTTCAGCATTCACAACTCCAGCCAAACTATAACATGAAACATACATCTTGGTGCTTGTAGCTCTGGTCTTGAAAATTGGATTGTACATGCTTTAATAAGGTGAATTTCAACATCATTTACAGATCTAAGTGATATCCATAAAATGATTGGGCCAGTACTTTGGCCACAAACACTTCAGGATGACTGTGGCATTGTTGCTTCCTTTCCAAAGAATGTACTGATAATTGTCCTGGCATTTGGAGTATTTGGGGTCATCTAGTCTACCAATATCTTAAAAACCTAAATATTAAAGGTTATTCCAAGTTACTTAAAGGCAACCTCTGATTTTCCATGGTCATTTGTAAAGATCTTTGTCTTATGGTAGTTAATTATCTTTTTATTTTGGGGGGAGGGGAGTGTTTTGAGGTCAAAATATCTTTGTCCTGAGGTGTTTTTTATTGTGATTTTTTTTAGCTTAACAAACTTTACAGAAAGAAAGTAAAATACATAAATTAGAAAAGACTTGAAAAATTGTGAAAAACTACAAAAAGACAACTTAACAAAATATTTAAAAGAAAAAGAAAAGAGGAAAACTATCAATGTACATTACATAATCAAATGCCAAACAGATCTCCAAACCAATTTCAGAAAAATAAATAAAAATAAATTAATTCTTCTCTAACATTAAAAAAACATCATAAAATCTATGCAATAGAAAAATGTTTCTTGGGGGGGATTGTTTTTTATTGATGAATAAAATTGCCTTTTGAAAACTAGGTAAGAAAGGCATTTCTTGCATCAAACCCTTCAATAGTCAGTTTCCAAAGTTTGGGGACATAATATAAAAGAATATTAACACCTTTCCCATTAAAACATTTTGTATGTGTATTAAAATGTTATTGCCAAAAGATGTCAATAATTCACAAAACCCAATAATACCTCGCAAATTTTCATCCCCCAAAAAACCTGCTCTCATTTTGAACACATTCTTTAGAATGTTTCAATTAGCTAGAAGTGAAATATTTTGACTAGTCACTTTGAATTTCAAATCTGCTAAAGCAAATTTAACTTCCTTTTAAGACTGGCAATCACTGATGACCCATTACTGGGTATTCCAGTTTTTTTAATCCATGACCCATAAATGTCCTTAATATCAAGTTTTAAAATGTTCTTTAATTATTGATGCATCAACCCTATAAAGTATTCAGCACTTCAGGTTTCTTATATGCAGTGAAAGCATTTGTTCCATACTGGAATATAAAACAGGCTTGTGTTGGTTATATAAATTTGTGTTGGTTGTACTCTTTTTGAATTAGGGAGACAAAATTTCATTTGAAGTTGACAAATACCTTTAAAATAGTTCATTACCAATTGACGTAAACTATCTACCTATTCCAGATCTGGACTACATCCTAATACTATCATAGCATTATCTGCGTAAAGTAAAATAAACATTTGCTTTCCAACCTATTTGGCAGCATATATATTCAAATCATTCAGTTGATTGACCAATCAATTAGCACAGAAATTGAAAAGTAGCAGGGACTACAATACAGCCCTCCTTTTTATTAGAGATGGGGTAGAAATAATGTTTAGAGCAGCATGTAATCTCAATGTTGTGTTTCATTTGTTTCTTATAAATAATTAGTGACTTGCAACTGCTACATATGGTGTTCTTAAGCATAGTGCAGTTTGACTAGAAAATCAAATACAAACATGTAATCAATAAAGGTTACATACATGTAGGCCTTTTCCGTGGTTAGCACTGTAGCCAGCAATTAATCAACCAGGGACTAGAATATAAGGATTCAATGGCAGAAGAAGCTAATGGAAAGGAACCATCAGATGCAGGGGTAGAGAGAGGTGTTCTTCAAGAAAGAGATTTGAAGCACAATTGTAGATAGTTTAAATGAGAAAGACAAAATGGAGGACAAACAAAGAAGGCAATATTGCTACATAAAAGACCTGGACAAGCAGTACAAGAAATGGAAAGAAGCCAGAACAGATAAGTATAAAGCAGATTACTAGATCTGGTTTCAAGTTCTGAAATAACTGAGGCCAACAAAAGATGCTAAGAAATAACCAAAATATATTAGATACGTGGATGAAATAGAAGGCTCTGTTCTTTTTCCATTGGGATGTGTCTAGGTTAAGTTTATACTACAGTGTTCATCTATTTCTTGCAGTGAAATGCAGGGAAACTATATCATTAGTTTTCTTTCGGAGGGGGCTCTGAGGGCTGTGAAGAGGAAAGGCAGGTAGCCCTCAACCAAAGTTTACCGAAATGGATTAAATAAATGGGATGTCATAATTCATCATAATCAAAGTTCCACATTGGGTTGACCAACAGTAAGATTTTATGAACAATATGAGAGATATAAATTAGGGTTCCCTATCCAGTAAAAATTAATAGTATTGTTAAATGGCAGCAACATGTCATAGCATCTTTGTTGTCATCTGAGAGTCACCCAGGTGTTTGGAGCAGAAACAGGTTAGGCCCTAAGCTTGATAGGCAGATAGAATATAGGTAAAAGTAAAGGTTCCCCCGCACATGTGTGCTAGTCGTTTCCAACTCTAGGGGCTGGTGCTCATCTCCATTTCAAAGCCAAAGAGCCAGCGCTTGCCCGAGGACGTCTCCGTGGTCATGTGGCTGGCATGACTAGACACAAAGGCGCACGGAACGCTGTTACCTTCCCACCATAGTGGTCCCTATTTTTCTACTTGCATTTTTACGTGCTTTCGAGCTGCTAGGTTGTCAGAAGCTGGGACGAGTAACAGGTGCTCACTCTGTTACGTGGCACTCGGGATTCGACCCTCCAAACTGCCGACCTTCTGATCGACAGGCTCAGCATCCTAACCCACTGAGCCACCGCGTCCCTAGATAGAATATACTGTATTGTAATTTGAGACATCCGGGGAGCTGAAGCCTCAGTACTATAGACTGTGCCTAGGAAGGAAAGGAGTCTAAAGAAACTCTTAACAATTTTTTCTAGGGAAATAGCACTTAGGTCTCTTGCAGCAAAGGGGACAAAAAGACTCGGAACATCTGAAGGACTGATATGTTTATCTGTTTTTAAAATGCCTCCAGCTCCTTTTTCAGTTATTAAGGGGCACATTATTTTCAAAATGCTATAATTAAAATGCATAACAAAACCAAGTGTACTCTGTCCCTTGGAATCAGAAGTGGGCTTCTAAACCCCATAGAGCAGGGGTGTCAAACTGCCGGCCTGCAGGCTGGTTTCAACATACTGAAGCCACGCCCATTGCCGGCAATGGAGAAAAAGTTGTGATACATTGCAACACATCACATGACGTTGAGAGTTTGACATCCCCCCCTCGCCATAGAGGGTATTTTTCTCCAATGCAGCTGATCAAATTGAATGTACGTATATAGTAGAGTGGCTTGTAATCAAACATAATGCAGTTATGCAGCAACACATCCTAGAAAATTCTCTGACGGAAAAGTGAAATGTTACCATTCCGTGCTATGGCTGAGGCATGTTGGTTTCGCTGTCAGGGAGGGAGATGCCCGTCAGGATGGTATATCTAGATTACAGATATAATAGTAAGCAAACTGAATTGCTATCAAGTGGAACCTGCACACAACAAATGACTCTCCTACACCATTTACTTCATCTCTGCGTAATCCAATCTGTTTTGTGTTGTCTTTGTACAAATGGTGAGGTTTTTCCTTAAAACAAAAAGAGTCCTAAACATTGCTTTAATTAAAATGGTATTCCCACTCATAGAAGCTTTTTGTCCTACAGATGCCATCTCCTACTCCCCGGTTTATTAAAACTATTGTTCACTTTAATACTCAGACCACACATAAACTTCTGCCATTATTTTCTGAGTGATAAAAGCTGAATGGCTGTCCCAACTATATTTGCTCAGATATAATATAAGTATAATAAGTATATAAAAGCTTAACTGAATTCTGCTTGAGGACATCATCTTATCAATAGAATTCACTTTTAATAGCCCTCCCCACCAGTCTACCCTATAATAAATCTACATAAGAGATGTGCCCTTGATGTACATAGTAAAGGTAAAGGTAAAGGTTCCCCCGCACACGTGTGCTACTCGTTTCCAACTCTAGGGGCCGATGCTCATCTCCATTTCAAAGCCGAAGAGCCAGCGCTTGTCCGAGGATGTCTCTGTGGTCATGTGGCCAGCATGACTAGACGCCAAAGGTGCACGGAACGCTGTTACCTTCCCACCGTAGTGGTCCCTATTTTTCTACTTGTATTTTTACGTGCTTTCAAACTTCTAGGTTGGCAGAATCTGGGATGAGTAACAGGCGCTCACTCTATTATGCGGCACTCGGAATTCAACCCGCCAAACTGCCGACCATCTGATCGACAAGCTCAGCATCCTAAACCACTGAGCCACTGCGTCCCTGATGTACATAGTACTTTGCCTTAAAATCAGGATACCTGAGGAACTGTTTCATTCCAATTACATTGACTCATCCCAGCTGGTCAAACAGGGAGGGCATGCTGTGTATCCCACCGGTCAAGGAATTTCAACAGATGTGATCAGCAAGGAGGACTTATCAGCTGTGTTCTGCCCCCAAAACATCTTATCCCAGAGATAAAGTAAGCCTTTACAAAGAAGACAAGGCATGGAATCTGGACTGATAGTAGAAAAAGAAAAAGAGAAACTGTGTGTGAATAAGATACTTTATTTGGAATAAATGGCTGGCTTTGCCCATTGGCATGTGAATATGTCAGAACAGCCATCTTGCGCCTGCACTCTGCATCACTTGGTACCAGTCTGCCATGGATCCTGGGGAGACGGTGGATGGGAATTGAACGTTTTGGGAATAAGTGTTCCTCTTTGAGATAGCATTTCAGGGTTGCTCTGCTGTGAGAAGAATGCAGCTGAAAGCCAACCTACACCCAGAGGGACCATTTCAAAAATATCTCCTTTGAAATTAATTGGAAGATGGGGAGATGGGACCAGAAATGGGAAGAGCCTAAGAGGAGGGAAAGTTATACTTGGGATTTTGGCATGGGAATTTCAGTTCTGGCTTTGCTTTACTGCATGGGTCTTCAAACTTGGCCCTTTTATGACTTGTGGACTTCAACTCCCAGAATTCCTCAGCCAGGCACACGTACCTAATAAATAAATGAATTGCACTCTAATGTCAGCTCTATAGATTCTGGTCTGGATAGAAGTGTAAGAGATCAGAAAGACTGAAACAAGCCATGAGCATCCATGATCTTTCACGTTTAATAGCTGACATTTTTTAACCCTATTGCCAGGTGGCAGAAGATGTTGTTATCGTTAGATGTTTATTTGTTTTTCTGTAATATACTGTATGTCTCCATCACCTTGCAAGCCTCTTGGGCTGATTATTCTCTCTCCTCTAAAAGAGCCTCATGAGGGTTTACTGGGAATGTAGAAAGCTGGAGAAGATTACTAGATATATGGTATATTTAAATATTTTTACAACACTTGTCCTACAGATTGCAAGGTGATATTATTCCATATTAACGTATGTTCAGCAAAATCTAAAATACAATAAAGGTGACTGTGGTAGTTCAACAGATGGAAATGAGTTCATACTTTCTCCCGATTGTTCAGATCTCAGATTATCCTCAATGTTCTTCCATCCACTCTAAGAGAGTACACAATATGCATGCTCCTTCCAAAGCTTACTTATGTTCCAAATCCAGGAGACATCCGTCCCTAGCACCCATTTCATCTTTCCAGGGTGGTTCTGATTCAGTTATGGTACTTCATCCCTCCCATCACTGAGCTAGACATATGAACAGCTTTTTGTGATTCAAATATAAAATTAAAAAAACAGATTGTAGAATACTGATACCATTTTTCAAATCACCAGATGATTACATTACTGGTTTTATATACTGTAGGTGCTAAAGAGCAAATTGCTACTTTGGGTGCACTCTTAATAATGTCAAATATTTATATCCAATATTATGTGATATGATCAACAGAGCAGGAGGAGCAGAGCAATTGTATAATGTCTGCTAACCATCCATCATGGTCAGATACTATGATTTCTTACAATGGTAAGAAAAAAACACCCATAGATAGAAAGGGTGGAGAGTAACAGCAGGATTATATTATACATATTCCTCTCTTAGCAAAAGTTTCCTATCAAACTAACTGAATCTAATTCAGTTCCTAAACCAGATCTGAACCCATATAAGTTTCAAAAAGTGGTTTCATCTGTGAGCATTTGGTCCATGATACCACAGATGCTTCAGAACTCACAAACAGAAAAGGTTGTCTTAAGGCTAAATTGTTGCTGCTGTCAAGAACTACAGAGAAATAGGAAACTATTTTAAGTTAAAGGAATCTCTCTCACCTGCCTCAGCTCCCATTTTTCTCATACATATTACCTGGTCACTTCACATAACTAAAATCAATGTAGGAATCCTACATGGAACCCAAGAGAATTTTCTCAAGCTGGAAATGACAAAAAGGAAGCAGATGTTCAATCTATTGCTAAATTAGTTGCAAACTTAGGTTTTTAAATCACCTTCCACCTGAGTAACAGCCCAACATAGTGACTGATGGAAATACAGAAATCCACAAATCTTCAAAGCAAAACACAGGAACAGGTTTCCTTTACTCAGCTTCATTTTGAAATAGGAATAGTCATGTCCGACCCATCGCAACCCCATGGACAACGTTCCTCCAGGCCTTCCTGTCCTCTACCATCTTCTGGAGTCCATTTAGGCTCACGCCTCCTGCTTCAGTGACTCCATCCAGCCACCTCATTCTCTGTCGTCCCCTTCTTCTCTTGCCCTCAACCTTTCCCAGCATTAGGCTCTTCTCCAGTGAGTCCTTCCTTCTCATTAGGTGGCCAAAGTATTTGAGTTTTAACTTCAGGATCTGGCCTTCTAAATAGCAGTCAGGGTTGATCTCCTCTAGGACTGACCAGTTTGATCGCCCTGCAGTCCAAGGGACTCGCAGGAGTCTTCTCCAGCACCATAGTTCAAAGGCTTCAGTTCTTTGGCGCTCAGCCTTTCTTATGGTCCAATTTTCACAGCCAAACATTGCAGCTGGGAAGACCATAGTCTTTACTATACACACTTTGGTTGGCAGGGTGATGTCTCTGCTTTTTAGTGTGCTGTCTAGATTTGCCATGGCTTTCCTCCCCAGGAGCAAGCATCTAATTTCTTGGCTGCAGTCCCCATCTGCGGTGATCTTGGAGCCCAGGAAAATAAAATCTGTCACTACCGCCATTTCTTCCCCATCTATTTGCCAGGAATTGAGAGGGCCAGATGCCATGATCTTGGTTTTCTTAATGTTTAGTTTCATATACAAATGAAAAGAATGGAAAGAGAATAAAAATGATTTGAATGATGAATTAGAAATTACCATTTTAAACATTCTAGGGGCTGATGAACAGCATTATTAATACAACTATCCTATGGCCAAACGCTGCCAGTTAGATTTCAGTCCTATTACTTCCTCTGCAATATGACCCAAAAAAACATGAAGTTAAGTCATCGCAGAAACTAAAGTCTGATGTATCTTGAGATAAGCAGTTTGAGGAAGCTGCCCAAAGCATTGGCCAATGACTAAACAGCATGGAATGCAAATGAGCCACTAAAGTCAATGTATGATGACCATGATTACTTAGATTATTAGCAGAAATTTGCCCAAAGCAAAATTGGTCCAAGAGAAATAAGAACAAAATCTGTTCTTAAATGTAACAGCTATGGATGTTGTCCTGAGACAGAAATAATGGCCCATGTCATAAAGCTTGCAAGCTGAATTTAAAAAAAAAAACCACAAGGAATTCTCTTCCCTGAATTATTCCCACCTGCAAAGGACTGGGTTGCATCCCACTAAAGCAAACAACTTTATAAATCAGCCAGTGTTTGGCTGCTGTGAGAAAGGCAGCTATGCTTGAAGACAATAAACATCTCCCAAATCCATATTGTTAATGCCTTTATTAGCCCTATGTAATTTGTCTGTGCAGCCTTTGAACTAGCTTAATAAAGACGCTGTCTAATACACATGGAAATAATGGAAAACAACACATACCTCAGCAAAGGACTGAAATTTTATTCACAGTGACTGATGGGAAGAGAGATTAATTTTTTTTACATTGAGGCAGACAGGAGTGAGTTTTCTAATTATTACTTTCAGTTCCCCCATTGTGATTTTTTATGTGCGTAGAGAAATAATTAACAATAATAGTGGCCTCAAGCACAGCACTGCTTATAAATGTACTCATTTTATACTCCCAGCTTTGGGATAAGCAATCATTTCTTCTTTTTTTTTTGTACCCTGACAAAGCTTTTATCCTGCCTCCTTCTCTACCTACAGGACACCAGTTTTATAACCATGATAATCTAGAAGTCATCTCTGCATTAATTTAATAGGTTTGCAGATGTTATCACACAGAGGTCCACGATGGAGCTGGCAGGTGTTTAAAGAAAAATGAAATTGAATGAGTGCATGGGGAATACAGCATGTGTTCTCCCAATCTTATCTCTTGAGAAAGGGAGGAAACAGTCTTGTTATCTCCTTTAATAACAGCTACAACAGTAAAAGCAATACTTTTGGTGCAAAACATCTAAAGCAGCAGTGCACGGCTTCTGTTGGCTTAAAGATTGAGACCCTTGTTCTCTTAACAGTATTTTCAGGCCTGAAACAACCAGAGTGTCAGGCGTCCCAGGGCTTTTTTTCTCATAGAATGCTCAGAACGGAGTTCCGGCACCTTTTTGGATGGAACTTTGTAGGGTAGGCAAAGGTGGGTTGTATGAGATGTGTGAGTTCCGGCACCTTTTTCTTTTACAAAAAAAGCACTGGTCAGGACTCATCCGAAACCACGTCTTAGGAAGACAAAAACTCTTGGAGTCAGTTCTAGTCCAAAAGGAATCTTTACTAGGACATGCTTGGTTGTGGGAATACAAGACAGGACTTAGTATTGTTTTACAAATTGAAATTTTATAAAGGGTACCCAGTTCAACCCCCCCTTCCCACAACCCCATTTGGTCAGCCCCCATCCTTCTACTTCGTGTCAACCCTTTTGTGGGGGGGGGAAGGAACTTCGAATCTTTATGGTTATTGCCTTCTTCCTCTCCCCCTCCCTTTTGATCCCCCTAGTTCAAAAGGTTTCCTTGGTCTTTGAAATAACCTAAGGCAGGCTAAATCCACATATGCTCCTCCTTCCTCGGGAGATGGCAGAATCCGTAGGGGGGGGTAATGTTTTAAACATACATTTATGAATGTGATATAAATGGATTCTGACACAGAGCACCTCAAAAATACTCAGATGCGAAAGTTGGGGAGTAACATAATACTAACACTTTCAACATTAAAGCATTTCCCATAAATCTAGTTAAGTACATTACAATATTATTACCATAAGATGTTAGTATTTCACAAGATCCAGTTATATCAGTCAATGACCTCTCAAATTTTTGACATTGCCAAGAGAGAAAATCTGGTATCCATCATTTTTGATACATTCTTTAGTGTTTCAGAGAGCTTGAAATAAAATACTTTGAGAAATCGCTTTTAATTTTAAATCTAAAATGTTCACATTTTTTAATGTGAAATAGATGGTTTAATGTTCCACAAGACTTTTTGCGCCCCTAATTTTTTACCCTTCGTTTGCGTGACATAAGGATATGGTTCAAATTGCATAGTGCGCTCTCTCTCTCTCTCGCTCTGTGTGTGTGTGTGTGTGTGCGTGTGTGTGTGTCTGTAAAATGTATTATGGCGCTGTAGCGTAACATCCCTGTACAATCTGCTTGTGTTTTATTGCTAAAGTATCTTCTATACAGTAGTGGCCAAAATTGTGAAAACCTTTGTGTATAGTAGAAATGCCACCTTTGGTTAAGTTTCCACCAATTTTTCTTCTAATTTCTTTACAACTGTAGCCTTATTCACTTAATAATACTATTTTACATTGCTTTCTGGGCAACCAGTCAACTCTTTGCACCATTACTTTAATTTTATTATGTTTTACAAGCTCACTAAATGAAAGAGAAAAAAAAACCCAACCAACTTGATAGCGATCACATAACACACTGACAAATGTCCTCCTCTCAGCTTCAATACATGACCTCAATAACTGAATCCTACTGTGATCTGATAGGCTCATTGCCAAAACAAGATGACACCTTATTGGCTCTCTAAAAAACACTCATGCTCATTGGCTACAATCAGAGGAAAGAAAGCTACCTGATATCAACCTAAGCAAGTTGTGCTTTCTTTTTCTGGATAGTTGGCTATAATGTTTCATAGAATACAGTACAGATAATTGAACAAACTTTGTTGCATTACATTATTGATTAAATTATCTTTCCATTGATATATAATTTTATGGTACTACTCCAAAAAAAGTGGTGTTATTAGCCATCAAACCTCAAAAATACACTTTTCCCAAAAGGTTTCCACAATTTTGGACACTACTGGATGTCCATACAAGATATGAGAAGCATGACCAGATATATTTGGACTTATGCATCATTATGGATAGAATTCAGCCTGTCTTCCCTCCAGCCTCTCCTTTTTTTAATCTCCAGGACACAGGGACAGTGATTAGAATGTTTTCAGCAATTTTATACACTTGTGAGTGTAACTTTATACATATTAATAAATCAGGATTTATCCTTCCTGATCCTTAGTATCAATTTAATCCGATGGGCAGAGAATTTTTTAAGAATGTCATTTGCAAGATTGCCTACCTCTATAAATACAGTAAATACTGTACATAGGAAAATGTTCCTTTTATTCCGACCACATAAAGCCTAGTAGCTGAATGTTGCTTATAGTTTATAAATGGAAAATGAATTTTACATTTATATTCTGCTGGGTTCATACCTTACTAGACACACTATGCCTATTTCTGAGCCCCACAATTTAAAGGGTCCTTGGTGGAGCAGTCGGCTAATGCCTCCCTAAGTAACACCAGCTGCCTGCAATTAGTGCAGGTTCGCATCCCACCAGGCTCAAGGTTGACTCAGCCTTCCATCCTTCCAAGGTAGGTAAAATGAGGACCCAGATTGTTGGGGGCAATAAGCTGACTTTGTAATAATGCCGGGTCCGGGGTATTTGAGGGAACACCTGCTACCGGCATCAAACGCCCTTCGCCCAGTGCGCTCCCACAGGGAGGGTCTGCTCAGGGTTTCGCCGGTAAGAGATTGCCGGCGGGTGACACCCAGGGATAGGGCCTTCTCAGTGGGAGCGCCTGCCCTCTGGAACCAGCTGCCGGTGGAGCTGAGGACTGCCCCCGACCTCCGATCATTCCGCCGGGGCCTGAAGACCTGGCTCTTTGAGCTCTCGGGCCCAGGCTGAGGAGAAAATTATTTTAATTGGGGTTTTTAATAGTACAGGGTTGATTTAATATTTTTTAACTTGGTTTTTTAACTTTTGTATGTTTGATTTTTAATTCCCTGTAAACCTCCCTGAGTCCTCAGGGAATAGGGCGGTATATAAATGCAATAAAATAAAATAAATAAAATAAAATAAATATACATAGAATGAAGGCTATTGCTAAGCACGTTTGATTTGTGCTTTAAAATTGGAAGCCGCCCTGAGTCTTCGGAGAAGGGCGGGATATAAATGGGATTAAAATAAAATAAATAAAATAAAATAAATAAATAAAGATGCGAACAAATTAGGCAGTTGGGGAAAAGCAGCACTGAGGATAATCAAAGGAATAGAAACTGAACTCTGAAGAGAGGCTGAGGGAGTTGGGTATATTTTATTTTGAGAAAAGATCAGTAAGGGCAGGGGTCTCCAAACCTGGCCGCTTTAAGACTTGTGGACTTCAACTCCCAGAATTCTGGGAATTGAAGTCCACAAGTCTTAAAGCGGCCAAGTTTGAAGACCCCTGAGTAAGGGCAATATGATAGCACTGTTCAAATATTGGACTACCATTTGTTATGTACTTTACTTTGGACATGACCTCTCCTAATGCTATGATTCTCTGTGCCATTTCCCTAACACTTAGCAGTAGGGAAGCTCCTACATACTATAAGCTATAAGGCTTTCCTGTTAACTTTCCTCTATTTTAAAAGAAATAAACTATAAATGGTGCCAGATAAATAATAATATCATAACTAAGTAGTTGCAATATATCTACTTTTTAAAATTCAGTTTTTAAACTTCTAGCCAGCCATTTATTCCAAACAAAGTATCTTATTCACACACAATTTCTCTTTTTTCTCTTTCTACTGTCAGTCCAGATTCCATGCCTTGTCTTCTTTGTAGAGTTGGAAGAAAGACATTCTCTCTCCTGGTTTGGCATTGCCCTTCTTATGCTTTAAGTAGTCATTTCAATAGCTTTGACTGTAGTCCTGATGGCACTCAGCAGTTCAACTTACTTCTCAGGAAAGACCACCACAAAACAGAAGGCACAGTAGAAATCAATGATGGCATTAATTTTCTTCACAAAGTGAGCATTGCAGATTTGACACTGTCACCAACTAGAGTTGTACTTCTGTTATGAATCAAATATGATTCCTCTCAAGTTATTTAGTTCTCCAACTATTCATCTTAAAGTCCCATTGTTGGTTAAGTTTTATAGCCAGATGAGGCTCAAGATGAATGGTTAAAAGTACAATAATGGAAGTACAGTAACTAAAAATTATCCTTCACCATAAGCTGCTTCCAACTCGTTGGATATATGTACACCAGAGCTTTTTTTCTCATAGAACGCTCAGAACGGTGTTCCGGCACCCTTTTTTTTTTGCACACACACACACACACAAAAAAAACTTTTGCACAAGCTGTGCTACTCCCTCTATTGGCTTTCGAAAGCCTACTGGCTTTTGAAAGCCAATAGGAATTGCTGCTGAGCGCGCTGAAACACAAAGGCAAGTTGTCTGCAGCAAAGGCGAGTTGGCAAGAACTTTCACCATCTCAACTACTGTAGGTAAGTGACGATCAGGAGGCAGGGGTGGTGGCGCTGCTGTGGGCAGGGGCGCGGAAGGCATCGGTGGTGGGCTGCCCCCCAGGGTTGGAGTGGCTGGTGCTGTGGGAGCCATGGGGCCCGCTCTACATGTGGCTGCATGGGGCAGGCGGCATCGCTGGCGGGGCGGCTGCTGGCGGGGGTGTGGGGGGTGGCGACAGTGGGCTTCCCCCTGAGATCGGAGTCAGCACCGGAGCAGGTAGTGTGGCAGCCATGGGGCCTGGTCTACACAGGGGGGGCAGGTGGCACTGCTGGGGTGGCTGCAGGCAGGGGCACAGGGGTGGTGGCAGTGGGCTGCCCCCCGAGATCAGAGTCAGTGCCGGAGCAGGTAGTGTGGAAGCCATGGGGCCCGGTCTACATGGGGGGGCAAGCAGCACTGCTGGGATGGCTGCAGGCAGGGGCACAGGGGTGGCGGCAGTGGGCTGCCCCTGAGGCCAGAGTGAGCGCTGGAGGAGCTAGTGTGGCAGCCATGTGGCCTGCTCTACATGGCAGGGTGGGCCATGCTGCCAGGGCAGCTGCAGGCACTGGGCATGGAGGTGACGCACGTGGGGCACGGCGGGCAACTGAGCTTCCACAGGCCAGGCCAGATGGTGGTCTACCTGGTGCTGGATGCTGCCGCCCTCTGCTGCCCACCCTGTGCAGCTGCTCCAACACTGACTCCAGCCTTGGGGGGCAGCCCACTGCTGCTACCTCCTGCACCCCTGCCTGCAGCTGCCCCAGCAGCACCACCCACCCCACCATGTAGAGTGGGCCCCGCGGCTGCCACACTACCTGTTCCGGCGCTCACTCCGGCCTCGGGGGGCAGCCCACTGCCACCACCCACCACCTGCAGCTGCTCCAGCAGCGTCGCCTGCCCTGCTGTGTATAGCGGGCCCCATGGCTGCAACACTACCTGCTCTGGTGCTGACTCTGGCCTTGGGGGGCAGCCCACCTCCACCCCCAGCCACCCTAGCAGTGATGCCGCCCGCCCGGTGCAGCCCCCTGTAGAGCAGGTCCCGTGTCTCCCACAGCACCAGCTGCTTGGGCTCCGGCCCTGGAAGACTCCGCCGGCGCTCACTCCGGCCTCGGGGGGCAGCCCACTGCCACCACCCACCACCTGCAGCTGCTCCAGCAGCGTCGCCTGCCCTGCTGTGTATAGCGGGCCCCATGGCTGCAACACTACCTGCTCTGGTGCTGACTCTGGCCTTGGGGGGCAGCCCACCTCCACCCCCAGCCACCCTAGCAGTGATGCCGCCCGCCCGGTGCAGCCCCCTGTAGAGCAGGTCCCGTGTCTCCCACAGCACCAGCTGCTTGGGCTGGAAGACTCCGCCAGCGATGGCCAGCCCAGCTGCATCAGTAGGCTCATCAGACATCAGAAAGCAAGACAAAAAAGGCTTTCCTTGCAAGGATATTCTAGGAGGATATTCTAAATAAATAAATTCACACATCATACTATTAGGCCATAGTTTTCTGTGTATGCCCCAAAATGACTTATTTAGGACATACACTGTGTTTCAAATGTTGCTTTGCAATGACTGGATTCAAAATTCATTTTAAGCAGCAAATGATTGATCCACTTTAGCATATTTGCCGAATCCAGATTAGATGCATAATTTATGGTATGTATAAAATATGAATAAATATAGTATACCTAGACTGTGGGTCCATATGTATGAATCCTGCCAATGGTGATTACAGTTAAACAATATGGCTCAGCATAATGTGTGAATCCATAAAAAAACAGCATTATTTGCCTGTTTTCAAAAATAATCTACAGTACTCAGTTCCAGAATACAGTAATAACACAATAAAACTACCACAATACAAGCTTCTCCCTTTTGTACTGGTGTTGTGATGTAAGGGGTGGAATTTGTGTCATATTTTAATACATCCCGCTTCCCAGTGATTGTGCAGCTAAGGCTGAGTGACAAAAATCCAGATAATCAGTAAATATATAATGTTTTAATTATATAAATAAATATATAAATGAAAATAAATAAACACTAAACACTCGTTTTCCATCAGGCTGGCCTAGACTGACAGGGATTTTAATTATGTTTTTAATTTTTAACTTAATTTTAATTAATTTTAATTTATTCTACTGGGGCTATTAATTTAATTTCTTTTTAACTTTTGTATTATTTTATTTTATTTTATTGTTGTTAGCCGCCCTGAGTCCTTCAGGAGATAGGGCGGCATATAAGTCCCAATAATAAATAAATAAATAAATAAATAAATAAATAAATAAATAACAAGATGGAGTTCCGGCACCTTTTTTTTTTTTTAGAAAATAAGCACTGATGTACACTATCACATAATTTCCCTTGAGCCAACTAATCTTGTGACTTGAATAATAAATTTTAAGTTGTCCAGTTTATTCTGTCTCATATTTTCTAGCAGAGGTAGGCATCACATTTTGTTTCCAGTTTTCAAAGAGTTTGAAAGTTTACAGATGGAGTAAAGCCACTAAAACCAATGCAGTTACTACTGTAGTTTGTTCATTCTACAAGCTGCCACACCAGCCTTTTCTTCCACTTCCACGCTCATTCCATTTCACTCCTCTTCACCACTCTTCTCATCCCGCTTTTATTTTAACGTATGTCCCATCAGGGGAACAGAACCAGTTTCCCATAACTAACAGAAAAACAAATTCTGCTTAATACCAACTTAAATTAGCCAGTTCATTCAGTGAGGAGAAAATACACTCACACAATAGAGTTCATCAACTTCTACTTTGGAGCATAAGAAAAAACACAACTCATTTTCATCTGCTCAATCAGCGCTGCTGTCATTGCATGTGAAAGAAGTATAGGCAGATTGCCCTGTAAAAGCACATTCATTGTATAGCAAAAATAGCTTCCAGCACCACAATCCTTTTCTGGCTGGCGTTTCTCATACACACATCTCATTTTGAAAAATGTTTAAAATTGGCTTTCTAAATGATCTTGGGCTTGCATTAATATGTGGAGATTCAATAATGGAAGGAAGCAATGAAAGAAGTTTGAAATGTTCATATTCAGCATGTGGGGCTATTGCAGCATGAACGCAGTGTGGTAACTTTAAGACTAAAACTTTTCTTAGGACATCAGCAGCCCACTTTATCAGTTGAACAAACTGTTAGTTACAAGCAAATACTTAAACTGTGACCGAGGATAGAATAAATTGTAAAAATCAGAGAATAATAGACATGTAGAAAGTACTAATGATGATAACAATGCAGCCATTCACAAAACAGATGTTGGGAGATAACATAACCATTTTCTCATTGTAAAACTGGTGGTGGTAGAAGAATAAACTCTTGTTCCTATTCAAGGCACAGAAAATTGAAACTTCTTGACTTGTAATTTAGCTTTTTATATTTAAAATCTGTCCTTTACGTTCTTTTGATAAGCTCAGTAGTGAAAGGCTGAAGTGGTCCCATATTACTTTTTCATCATCACAACTGTCATTTCTGATGTCCAATTAACATCTACTGCTTCTTTTGTGGAAAGACTATTTGCCCTATGAAGAGTATAGTAAGAAATTGATAAATGATAACATTTCATCTACTGGAAGATAAGCGGGTATGTGTATCTCTGTTAGTGGCTCACTGACTTTTCCCATTCTAGCAGAATAGCACTTAGACTTATAGTAACACTTCACAGTGCTTTACAGCCCTCTCTAAGTGGTTTACAGAGTCAGCATATTGCCCTCTACAATCTGGGTCCTCATTTTACCAACCTCAGAAGGATGGAAGGCTGAGTCAATCTTGAGCTGGTCAGAATTGAACTCCTAGAGCAGGGGTCTTCAAACGTGGCCCTTTTATGACTTGTGGACTTCAACTCCTAGAATTCCTCAGCCAGCGTGTAATCTCATCTTTCAGAATAGAATAGAATAGAATAGAATAGAATAGAATAGAATAGAATAGAATAGAATAGAATAGAATAGAATAGAATAGAATAGAATAGAATAGAATAGAATAGAATAGAATGTAAGGTAAGGAGTGTAAGGAGAAGAGACAAGAGAAGAGAAAGGAGAGGAGAGGAGAGAAGGTAGAAGAGAGTAGAGTAGAACAAAAGAAAGTAGACTAGAGAAGAGTAGACTGTAGAGTACAGTAGAGTAGAAGAGAAGACAAGAGAAAGAGGAGAGGAGAGAAGGTAGAAGAGAAGAGAGTAGAAGAGAATAAAGTAGAGTAGTGTAGAAGAGAATAAAGTGGAGTAGAGTAGAGTAAAAGAGAAGAGAAGAGAGTAGAAGAGAATAAAGTGGAGTAGAGTAGAGTAGAGTAAAAGAGAAGAGAAGAGAGTAGAAGAGAGTAGAAGAGAATAGAGGAGAGGAGAGGAGAGGAGAGGAGAGGAGAAGAGAAGAGAAGAGAAGAGAAGAGAAGAGAAGAGAAGAGAAGAGAAGAGAAGAGAAGAGAAGAGAAGAGAAGAGAAGAGAAGAGAAGAGAAGAGAAGTCTTTGACTCATCGTTCAGACTGCTCTGTCCAAAAGGTCAATCTTGCTGTCCTGAGCAAGGTGACCTGGGTCTTTCAGGTTCCTCAGCTTCCCCAATGTGCAGGTTGGCCTCCTTCTGTGCAGATGGATGACTGAGAAGGTACTAGCTAACTTCAACACAGCAATAGCTATACCCACTTAAAGGCCAAAGGAAGCCAAAGTTGAATAGAATAGAATAGAATAGAATAGAATAGAATAGAATAGAATAGAATAGAATAGAATAGAATAGAATAGAATAGAATAGAATAGAATAGAATAGAATAGAATAGAATAGAATAGAATAGAATAGAATAGAATAGGTGGAAGGGACCTTGGAGGTCTTCTAGTCCAGCCCCCCACTTGAGCAGGACAACCTATACTATTTCAGACAAATAACTGTCTAGTCTCTTCTTAAAAAATCTCCAGTGATGAAGCGCCCACCACTTCTGGAGGCCAGCTGTTCCACTGATTAACTGTCCTCACTGTTAGGAAGTTTCTCCTTAATTCTAGGTTGCTTCTCGAGTAGAGTAGAGTAGAGTAGAGTAGAGTAGAGTAGAGTAGAGTAAGGTAAAAGGTAAAGGTAAAGGTTCCCCCGCACATGCGTGCTAGTCGTTTCCGACTCTAGGGGCCGGTGCTCATCTCCGTTTCAAAGCCGAAGAGCCAGCGCTTGTCCGAGGACGTCTCCGTGGTCATGTGGCCGGCATGACTGGACGCCAAAGGCGCACGGAACGCTGTTACCTTCCCACCGTAGTGGTCCCTATTTTTCTACTTGCATTTTTACGTGCTTTCGAACTGCTAGGTTGGCAGAAGCTGGGACGAGTAACAGGCGCTCACTCTGTTACGCGGCACTCGGGACCCCTGCAAAGGGTCTCAGATGACAGAACTTTTCTTCACGCTAAACGATTGAAGAAAGGACTACCTACAGGTCCACATTCAGTAGTTGCAAACCTCACAATGTGGTTTGCCAGTGAGAAGAAATGTGTGTGTCCCTATCATTCTCGTGAGGACATTGGGGTATTCTGCTCGCTCGGAGCTTCCACGTCTACTCCACGCTCCAGGTCAAGCATACTTTATGCTCCTTGTACGGACGTTTGAAAGGTGGAACTGGATCCAAAAAGCTGTAAGCCCGTGCAATTGCACACCAGTAGCTTCCTGCTTCTGGAGAATGGTGGACCCTGGCCTCCTTAGGAGTAATCCAGGCATAGAGGATGACCCAGTGTACATTTACCAACTGCTTGATGAGATAGTCATCTCTGAAGACCATACTATTGGGGAACCTCAACCTGACTGTTCGGTTCTTCCAAGTCGGACCCCCATCCCATTGTTTCTTGTACACCGAGACAGTCTTCCTGAAGTCCAAGGAAGCTATGGCTTTGAGCAGAAATAGGCCACTGAAATGCCAGCTCAGCTCCCCAACCTCTTGTCCCAAACATCCAGGTGAATAAAATCCTCAGAAATTGACTTATGCTGAGACCCAGGGGCAATTGGCGTGGTCAGCAAGGTCTCCCTTCCAAAGGATTGCTCACTTTCCTAAGAAAGAAAGAGAAGGAAATGTTGGACGTTGCCTTAATGCTCCAGACCTGCTAAGGCAGGAGTTGATTTTTTAAAATGATCTCTGTAGAAAGCATTCTCCCTCGGACCTGCTCGCCACCTTTTCGGCCATTCAAAGTTACAACGGCATTGAGAAAAAAAAGGGCCTATGACCGGTTTTCACACTTAGGGCTGTTGCGGTATCCCCAGGGTCACATGATCAAAATTCAGAGAATAGAATAGAATAGAATAGAATAGAATAGAATAGAATAGAATAGAATAGAATAGAATAGAATAGAATAGAATAGAATAGAATGGAATGGAATGGAATGGAATGGAATGGAATGGAATGGAATGGAATGGAATGGAATGGAATAACAGAGTTGGAAGGGTCCTTGGAGGTCATCTAGTCCAACCCCCTGCTCAGGCAGGAAGCCTTTAGCCAAATGGTTGTCTGATCTCTTCATAAAAACATCCAGTGTTGGAGCATTCACAACTTCTGGAGGCAAATTGTTCCACTGGTTAATTGCTTGGCAACTGGCATGTACTGTACCTATGAGGGTTGCAGAGTCCCAGGGTCATGTGATCTCCTTTTGCAACCTTCTAATAAGCAAAGCCAATGGGGACTAATCAGCAGGAATAATTACATTAATATTGTGTACAATGGAAGCCACCTAGAGTCATCTTGTGGGGAGATTCAGGAGCGAAGGAATTTAATAATTAAACGATCTCTTATATTTTTTATCATTTCAATGATAATAATTGTAAAACATGCAGGCAGAGTCTGCCTATTATGGTTGCAGGTTGTGACGGCCGTTAACTGAAGTGTCAAACCTAACAACCCACCTCCACTCTCCCCAATGTATCGGTAAATGAACATCTAGGTCATTAAGTGGAGCTCTGGGTGACTTGGGGTTGGAGGAGGCCCTTCTTGTCCTACTTTCAGGTGCTTTGGAAAACAGATGGACACCCCCCTCTTCTTTGTGGCAGCTATGGGAAGACTGCTGCCATGTCACCCCTTGGCCTTCTTTTCTCTACACCAGAAATTCCCAATTCCTGCAACCGTTGTTCATATGTTTTAGCCTTCAGGACCCCAATCATCTTTGCTGTTCTTCTCTGCACTTTCTAGAGTATCAACATCTTTTTTTATATCGTGATGACCAAAGCTGGATGCGGTATTCCAAATGTGGCCCTACTAAGGCTTTTTAAAGTGCTACTAATATGTGATCTTGATTCTACCTGTTAATGCAGCCTAGGATTGTATTGGCTTTTCTGGCTGCTGCCACACACAACCAGCTCACATTTAAGTGATTGTCCACTAGGACTCCAAGGTTCCTCCCAAAGTTGCTGCTATTGAGCCAGGTTTCACCGAATCTGTACTTGTCCCTTTGGTTTTTCTTGTGGAACCTTTCTTTCCTCTCCAGTGAATTTCATTTTGTTAGAGAGGGCCCAGTGTTCACGTCTGTCGCAATCCATCTGGATCTTCAGCCTACCTTCTGGGGTGTCGGCTATTCTTGCCAGCTCAGCTTCGTCTGTTAATTATATGAGTTCCCCTTTTATTTCCTCATGTAGATTGTTTATAAATATGTTGAAGAGAACCAGGCCTAAAACAGAACCTTGGTGTATCCTACTACTTCCTTCCCTCCGGGGAGATGCAGTTCCATTAATGACTACTCATTGAGTACGGTTTGTCAGCCAGTTACAAATCCATCAGGTGGTGGTGCCATCTATCCCACACTTTACTAGCTTGCTGAAAAGTAGGTTGTGGTGTACTTTGTCAAATTACTTACTAAGCTCCAAGTATATTAAGTCCACAGCATTCAGCTGATCCGCTAATTTAGTCCCTTTGTCAAAGAATAAAATGCAATTTGTTTGGCATGATCTGTTTTTTTGACAAACCCATCTTGGTTTCTGGTTATAACTGCTTGCTTCCAGTGTTTGCAGATCTATTGCTTGATCATCTCCTTCAGGATCTTCCCAGGTATTTTTTTGTCAGCCTGACTGGTCTGCAGTTTCCTATACATGTTTATTTTCCCTCTTTTTTTGGAGACGGGAACCGTATCAGCTCTTTTCCAGTCCTCTGGTAATTCCCCAGTTCTCCAAGAACTTTGGAAGATTTGGCTCAATGTTCCGGGATCACATCTGACAGGTCCTTCGGAAGTCTGGGACGTAACCCGTCAGGTCCTGGTGATGTGAACTCGTCTAGAGCAGACAGGTGTTCTCTTACCATTTTCTTCTTAATTATTTTAATTTGTACTCCGAGTCTGTCTTTCACAATTCTGTTTTTGGTAGATTGGGCTATGTTTTCTTTTTGTATGAAGACAGAGGCCAAGACTGAATTAATCAGCTCTGTTTTCTCTCTACTGCCGTTACTTCATTGCCATCTTCTCCGATTAGTGGACCGGTTGATTCCTTGACTTTTTACGTATTTTTTTATGTTAAAAGATGCTTTAAAAAAATATTTTTGACTTTCTCGTCTTAAATTTTGCGGGCTATTTGCTGGTGTTCCACCTTAATTATGTGTCGCTCTTTCCATGTTTTCTACTTCTCCTTTTTGTCTTTCAGTTTATCAGAGAGTTCTTTGTGCAACCATGCTGGTTTCTTCCTGGATTTTGTTTTTCTTTTTCAGTGGTATTGAATTAGACTGGGATTTTATAGTCATATTTTTCAGAATTCTTGAGTTGTTTTCCCTTTTAAGTTTTTCACCCATGGAATCCTTCCCAAGCTCTAAGTTTCTTAAAGTCTAAGGGACTGGTTTGACTTTGTACTGTTGCCTGTGCTAGATCTAATTCCAGCAAGACATGGTCACTGTCTCCCAGGGACATTATGATCGCAAATACATTATTGTTCAAAAATGAAAGCCCCTGGGTGCTGTTTTGAAGGTTTTGGAATTGGTGTGAGCCTTTTTTATTAACTGTTAGAAAAGAAGGAAAAATCTTAACCAGTGTATCTATACTACTTTAATTCCTATACTGCATTTAGTCTGTACAGATTAAAATTTCTGAAAACTCCCCCTGTCAACTCTTAATGTCCTTCAATGTATCTTGAATTTCTTAAGATTCTGTCAGGACTTCAACAATAATCAGACTATTATTTCATTCATCCATATATGGTGCTAATGATGTACATGAATATTTTGCATGCATCATGTTGTCAATAAAGCACACATGTATTTGGTCAATGACTGAAACACAATGACTGGGTGACTGACATACATCACAATCAAATGTTTGTGTGTGTCTCTGTGTATATACAGTAGCACAGTGAGCATTTGAACATGTATGTGGCATATATGCGCCTATGTGAATGAAAAATACATCAGAAAGTTAGGAGATAAAAATAGGCCTTTAAGAAAAAAGGATGGAATAAAAAAATGTTGAACAGTTGTGGGATAGGACTATGTGAATTTATTAATTTAGGATTTGAGAATTTGAGCAAATGTGACTGGCTGGCATAAAATCAACGAAGAAATAAAACAGGTAAACCATAATAAACCAATAGAGTTAAAGTTGGAATATGAAACTAATAAACTACCAGACATGCAAATTCACCACAACACTCCAGGTGAAATTCCAATTTCCTTGACCCCAAGGACTGAAAGAAATCCCAGGTTTTTCGTGTTTTTTCAAAGGCTGGCATGATAGACAATCAAATGCTTGGGTATCCCAACAGCTGGCGGAACATAGGTGTTACATGGTTTCTAGGCAGCCTTTGAGGGAAACCCCGGGTGGACTCGGATGTCAGAATCCAACTGGGATACAAATAAGGCAGGAGCCTCCCAATTCAGCAGGTCCCATCCCTTAAGACAAAAACCAAGATTCTCGCATCTTCCCTCCCTACCCTGTAAGCGAGAACCCCAGAAAGAAAAACCAGGTCCTTGAAAAATGGGAAATTATACCTGCTCGTCACACCCCTCCCTGGCCGAATGTCCAAATGACATGTGATCAGAGACCTGAATAGCAGGAGGAGACAATTTTGTCACATGCAGAACAATCCAGAGACAGTGGCAGACCGAATGACCCCCCCCTCCACTCTCCCCAATGTATGACTAAATGAACATCCAGGTCGTTAAGCGAGACCCTCAGTAAGAAAGACCAGGTCCTTGAAAAATGGGAAATTATACCTGCTCTTTACACCTGTCCCTGGCTGAACGTCCAAATGACGTGTGATTAGATACCTGAATAGTGGAAGGAGACAATATTGTCACATGCAGAAGGATCCGGAGAGAGACAGAGGCGGACCTCACGACTCCCCTGCACTCTCCCTGATGTATCGGTCAATGAACATGCAGGTCGTTAAGTGAGATCCTTGTTAAGAAAGATCAGGTCCTTTAAAAAAATGGCAAATTATACCTGCTCTTGACACACATCCCTGGCCAAACACAACATCCGCGCCATCAGCTCATCCACAGAGGACACTCCCTCCAGAAGAGGACTATCTGCCAGAAGAAGGAAAAGGCCTCAGTGTGTTGTGATTCAGCGTCAGCCTATGGTTTCAGCAGCTGAGTCGGACAATTCTGAAGAGGAAGAGGAGGGGGGGTTGGAGAGCCTTTGGTTGCAGAGGAAAGTTCGGATGCACCACAGAGCTCTCAGCCAGGCCCCTCCCGTCTTGTTCCTCCTCAGACCCAGCTGTGTGAGCCTGAAAGATTGGAAGAAGACGATCCACAGCTGGCTCTGTTCAGGGACGCTCAAAGCAGGAGGCAGACTAGCAGAAGTGAACAAAGAAAAGCAATGAGGCACCTCGGGAGAAGGGAAAGAGAAGCCACATCTTGAGACTGCTGTTTAAAAGGGGAATGTGTGGGAGGTGCTGGTTGCTGAAGGCAACCGTTTGAAGAGCTTTTGATATAGTCTCGGTCTGTATTTGTTTAACTCTGTTTTGAACTGTTTCGTTTAGTTTTTGCAAATAAATTTGGTTGGCTTAATTCCAGCCTATTGAATATAAAAAAGGGGTTGTCCCTGACATTCCAACAGGGCCAGTCGTAGGCTGGAACAGAACACAGTGAGCGAGAAACGCTCACCTAATCAATTGTAGTTTTTCAAGTAAGTCTCACAAACTCTTATCGTGGAATTGAATTTTATATATCTCTGAAGGTCTGGCTACTCTTAGGCAAGACAAAGGATGCAATGATTATTCTCCAATTCTAAACGCAATAAGAGTCACAATAAAAAAAACTAGTTTTATCTCAAAAAAAATTGTTGTGACAAATCATAAATTAATTGCTGCCATCTCTACACCAATAAAATTTGTTTCAGCATACTGACACCCTCAAAAATATAATGCTGTAAAATACGTTTATTGGGCCAAAATGTCTTAAATGGCAGGTTTCTGGGTGGCAATCATTCTTTGTCCAAGAAATTTAACACTGTATATCCTGAATATATGTTTGAGAAATATATGGAATAAATATTTAGTATTTGAGTAAGTGGCTATGTAAATCCACTCCCAAAAAGAATAATATTGATGTTTTTGGCTGCTTTTCATTCCACAGATTCTAATACATGATTTTTGTGTGGTTTTGGTTTTTTTTTTACTTTTTAATATTTTAATCTGTTATTATATTATATTCACACCTACCTCCTGTGGATGGCTGGAAGATCTTAGAATTCAGCAAGTTACCCATGTAGCTTACTGAAAGGCTGGGGGGGGGAAGATAAAACATTGTTTTCATGTTAATATAGTTGATTCTCACAGATTTCCACAAGATAACCAAACTTTAGTTGTTTATAAAATGCTAGCTAGAACATCTGAAAAGAACAAATTGAGGTTTTCTTATTATCAAATAATTCTTCACGTCATTTCTCTCTCTCTCTCTCCTCTCTCTCTCTCTCTCTCTCACTCACTTAATCTCTATCTATCTATCTATCTATCTATCTATCTATCTATCTATCTATCTACTTTATCTCTTCTATTTCTATCTAGCTGTCTAGCTACCTTTCTTTTTTGTAAACTATTAGTAACTCAACAATCCAATCGGATAAAATTGCTCACCTTGCCAAAAGAAATGGTCTTTTTAAAAAGTGCAACAGCAAAGCAATGAAAGGTAAACCAAACCACTGAAGGGAAGAAAGGGGGGGGGGAGGAAAAAGAGAAGGAAGGTGAAAATTTGCAACATGCAACGGTCTCCTACGCGCTAGCAGGGATCCCTCTGCAAATCCTAAACCTCGGGGGACCCAGAGGCAAACGGGGGTCTAAAAGAACCGTCTCCCGCTCCTTAACCCAGCTACTTCTCTGTGAAAGGCAACGGATGGACTTACAAAAGGTAGAATGTCTCCCACCCAGAGACAGTAAAAAGGCTGCGGACCTTTGCACAGCCTGCCTGCTCTTCAAAAGGAAACTTTTTCTGAGCACTTTCTCAGCCTGCCGAAGCCCCCCCTTTCCCCCCACAATGAGGCAGTCACTCCACTTCTAACTCAGGGCACCTATGGGATGCTGGCCCTTCCATGCTTCAAAGCCCAACTCCCCTCTCCAACTCGCAGAATGCCTGATCCACAGAGCCTTTGCAAGGGGAAAATGCCACTCACAAACTGCTCCACTTACCGCCGGACAGCTGTCAACGATCCACTGGGAGAGACTTTGAGCTTCCCCCTCCAGTTCTCTGTGACCTCAGGCAGGCGTCATAAAGCATCTGGATGACCTCACAACATCCCTGCAATGCAGCCAGGTCTCTGCTGGTCCCAGTCTCAGGCTCTGAAATTAAGTCCCCTCCGTGTAGATACCCACCGTTTAGTTGCTCTTAGTGGCCGGAATATATATGAGCATGGATCTCCTTGTGAGTCCTTCTCCTGGAGAAAAAGAAACTCTTTTTCCCAGCTGCTTTAGGCGACTTCTGGCTGCTTTATTTCCCCACGTGAAACACATCCTTCCTTGTCTCCTACATGTGGATGCTCCCTCCCTCTCTCCTACACACTGACACCCATCATCCCCAGCTGTCCGACAGCTTTTATAGCCAGCCTCACTTTGCTGGTTGGGGAGAGGACTTAGAGAGGCCGAACGACCATGCACAAGTGCTGGCCATTTTCTAGGCAACCTAAGTTCTGACAGAGATGAAATCGATCAGAGTCTCCCTCAAACCATTGCAGCTCAAATAAAAGCGGATGGCATCTGCATGGAGAGGCACTGCAATTGGATTTAATTGGGAATCATAATAACAGGAGACATAAGTGGCATTGGCAAACAAACTGTAGCTTCTTCCATTCCAATTTCAAAAGAATGCTTTACATGCATGCAAGAATCATTGCCTGTAACAGTGTTTAGGCTAAACACAGTTAGTGTATCCACCACAGCAAGGCTTTTTTTGTCATAGAGTGCACCGGAACGGTGTGCCGGCACCTTTTTTTTGACGGATTTTCCAGAGTTGCGTTCTTTTCCTATTGTTTCCCTTCCTATCCTCGTTTGTTTTTGAAAATGCCCTGCTGGTGGTACGGTCCAAGTGGGGTCCCCTCCGGTGCTGTCTGCCTCTTCTAGGAGGAGCCATGAGGCGCTGGACCACCACAGCCAGAGCGTGGCTTGATTGGCTGGGTCAGACCATGTGGTGTGGAAGCCGTTGGTGGCGCTGGGAGACACATAAACACGGAGGCCATCTTTCATGAGAGAGTGAGTGAGCCTTTTGCCTTCCCTTACAGAAGGTGTGGTGTGAGGTTAAAAAAAGGCAAAGCTGCAGAGGGGAAGAATAAGAATAAAGCCAATGTCTTGTGATTTGAAGTTGTTGTTGTTGTTGTTATTATTATTATTATTATTATTATTATTATTATTATTATTATTATTTGTATATTAATTATGTATTGGTCAGATGTAAAGGTAGAGCTACAGTATGAGGTTTAATCAGATCTATTTATTAAATTGGGTTTAACTTAAAGGTAAATTAAAAGTAATCTGTTCACTGACAAAGTTTCAACTTTAATTTGTTTCAAGTCAATATCCATATTAAACTCCAAATGTAAATTTTGCCACCTTGTTTGACAACTTCTTAAAAATAATTCCATCTTTTACAAGCAACCAAATTTTGTTTTATTGGGCCAATTTCATTCCACATAGAAAGCTGACATTTCCACTCATTAAACTAAATGGGTATGCCAGTGGTAAATGTCCCAAAAGATTAATAAAATGCCTTCTTGTAATTTAAAGCCATACAGTGCATGGTAACATTAATAGTATTAACTTACCTTGAAAAAAAATCCTAGTCTTTTAGATATACTAAAAATGAGGTTTTTTTCAACTGCAAAGGTAAACCTTGTAGAGTAGGTAAGGCAGGTTGTGAGTTCCGGCAACTTTTTTTTTTTAACAAAAAAAGCACTGCTCCACAGCAATTCTAAGCAGGCAAAGCAGCCTATTAAATATTATTTGGAAGTTTAGGCAATTTTCACACCCTTAAACAAAAGATGATTTCTATACTTTAGTGCTGTATAATGTTTGAATGTTTGCAAATCGCTGCTATGCATATTTTATATATCTGCAATATTTGAAAAAAAATCTGTCACAATGAGTATATAGCTGTCTGGTTCTATCTAGTCAATATCTGGGCAGGAAACCAAGACTAGGAATCATTGTCTGGATGCCAAAAAGTTCCCGTCTGAATACAGGCAGGCAATTTCTGTCCTTGGATCTTCAAAGCCAGCCTACTGACAATTTAAACACAGAATTATTCAGAACCTTCAAATCAAGAAATATAAAGATATAAATTTACAAAAAAAAACTTTGAAAATGAACACTACTTTTTTATTTTTAATAGGAAAAGTACACATTCAATTTCTTGTAATGCAAAAATCAGTTTTAAAAACCCCAAGCCCATAAACTCATTGTCCAGTAAATGTTTTAGGATTCTAGTGGGGAAAAATAGAAACAAAAAATAATAGTGAGTTGGAACAAGAAGGAACATACTATACCATATAATAACAATAACAATAACAATAACAATAATAATTAGAAGAAGAAGAAGAAGAAGAAGAAGAAGAAGAAGAAGAAGAAGAAGAAGAAGAAGAAGAGAAGAGAAGAAGAAGAAGAAGAAGAAGAAGAAGAAGAAGAAGAAGAAGAAGAAGAAGAAGAAGAAGAAGAAGAAGAAGAAGAAGAAGAAGAAGAAGAAGAAGAAGAAGAAGAAGAAGAAGAAGAAGAAGAAGAAGAAGAAGAAGAAGAAGTTGGAAGGGACCTTGGAGGTCATCTAGTCCAACCCCATGCTCAGGCAGGAAACCCTATAACATTTCAGGCAAATGGCTGTCCAGTCTCTTCTTAAAAACCTCCAGTGTTGGAGCATTCACCGCTTCTGGAGGCAGGTTGTTCCACTGGTTAATTGTTCTAACTGTCAGGAAGTTTCTCCTTAGTTCTAGGTTGCTTCTCTCCTTGACTAGTTTCCATCCGTTGCTTCTTGTCCTGCTTTCAGGTGCTTTGGAGAACAGCTTGACTCTCTGTTCTTTGTGGCAGCCCCTGAGATATTGGAACACTGCTATCATGTCACCCCTCACCCTTCTCTTCATTAAACTACACATACCCAATTCCAGCAACCGTTCCCGATATGTTTTAGCCTCTGAGGCAAGTGTCTGTCTAGCCTCTTCTTAAAAATCTCCAGTGATGGTGCACCCACATCTTCTGGAGGCAAGCTGTTCCACTGGTTAATTTGTCCTCCCTATCAGAAAGTTTCTCCTTAATTCCAGGTTGTAGATACAGAAAGCCAGCTTGTACTAGAATATTAGGATCTACTTACTACTGGTCCTTCTAGCTCAGCATTATTGCCTTAACAGGAAGCAGCTCTTTGAGATATTTTTCAGGATATATCAGGGACTTGACTGGAGACCAACTGCATCAAAAGCACAAGTTTTGTTGTGGAGCTAAAGCAGGTGGGTTTTTTTGTGATTAATTCTACACAGAATGGACAGAGGAATCCAATGTTCCTGTCACAGTGCTCCGATGTCACAGCAATCCAATAAATCTTGACAAAGGGAAATAAAACTTTCTGCTGCTGCTTTTCCAGTCAATATTGTCTTAATCTATCAATCAATGGTATCCCTATACATAATTATGCTTTTCATACCTTTTGCCCTCTTTCCCTTTGGTGGTATAATCAGAACATTTTAAGCATTTACCCTTATGATTATATGATATTCTTCCCTGCAACACAATCTTTCCCTATTCCTAGAGACAGTGATATCTCTCAATAGACAATAGTGAATCTGTGAATCACATATAGCGGAGGTGTCAAACTTGCAACGTCATGTGATGTGTCACCACGTATTGCGACTTTTTCTCCATTGGCAGCAATGGGGTGGGCGCAGTTTCGGCATGATGCATCTGGCCCATGGGGTGGCAGTTTGACACCCCTGACATATAGGCATCTTACAGCACATGTTTTATGCTAGTACATATAATCTTCGCTGAGCGCCAAAGAATTGGGGCCTTTGAACTATGGTGCTGAAGAAGACTCCTGCGAGTTCCTTGGACTGCAAGGTGATCAAACCGGTCAGTCCTAGAGGAGATCAACCCTGACTGCTCTTTACAAAGCCAAATCCTGAAGCTGAAACTCAAAATACTTTGGCCACCTAATGAGAAGGACTCACTGGAGAAGAGCCTAATGCTGGGAAAGATTGAAGGCAAGAGAAGAATGGGACGACAGAGAATGAAGTGGCTGGATGGAGTCACTGAAGCAGTAGACGTGAGCCTAAATGGACTCTAGAAGATGGTAGAGGACAGGAATGCCTGGAGGAATGTTGTCCATGGGGTTGCAATGGGTCGGACACAACTTCGCAACTAACAACATAATCTTCACTTAATGACTATCTTGTTTAGCAATCTTCAAATTTATGGTGGCACTTAAAAAGTAACTTTATGTTTGGTCCTTGTACTTACTACTGCCATGGTCATGAGATTAAGATTTGGGTTCTTTGTAACTGGTGGACATATACAATCATAGCAGTGTCCTGCTGTCACATGATGTCCATTTCTGACCTTCATAAACTGGCTTCCAACAAACAGTGGAGAAGCTGGCAATAAAATCACAAATTGCAGTGACATTATGTCTCACTTAAAGATGTGGGTGATTTGCTTAACACAGTGAGAGTGATGTTGTAAGTTTCACTTAATGCCCCTGATGCTTAGCAATGGAGTTGCTAGTCAAATCATGGTTGTTAAGCAAGGGTTACCTGTACAGTATCACTTCCACAATTCCACAACAGGTTGCAACACCATATATTTTTTTATCAGTGCAAGTGTCAAGCTTCCGATGGATGAACTGTTCAAAGAACTCTCACTAACATAATGACAACCAGTTTTCTGTAATGGATAAAAATTATGCTTAAATCCTTATTTTAAAATAAACTATTTCCTGCAAATAAAGTTATGTACTAACACCCAGCACCACTCCTATTCTTCTCCATTTTAATAAAAGTAGTTAGTATGAGACATTGATATTTCTTTTCCACAAGGGAGGTGTTGTGATTCAGGGTCAGCCTGTGGGTTCGGCAGTTGGGTCGGACGACTCAGAGGAGGATGAGGGGGGGTGTTGAAGAGCTTGCTGAGGGGATTGGACAGCTTGATGAGAGCCCTCAGCCAGGCCCCTCTCATCTTGTCACGACGCAGACCCAGCTGTGTGAGCCTGACAGCGTGGATGAAGATGACCCACAGCTGGCCCTGTTCAAGGACGCCCGACGCAGGAGGCAGTCAATCAGGAGTAAACAGAGGAAGGCAATGGGGCTCCTCGGAAGGAGGCAGAGAGAAGCCACGCCCTGAACTGTATTTAAGGGGGAATGCGTGGGAGGGCTGGTTTGCTGAAGGCAACCGCTTGAAAAGCTCCTGTTTCTTGGTTTGTGTCTTGTTCTATTTGTTTTTGTAGCAATAAATTTGGCAGGCGTAATTCCAGCCTCTTGCTGTCTTGAAAAAAGGGGTTGTCCCTGCCTTTTCTGCAGGGCTGGTAGCAGGCTGGTACAGAACAGGAGGGTCCATTATGACAGAAGAACTTACAATGCCCCGAAAAGAGAAATTGGATTCTATCTAGAACTGTGGAAATCTTCATACTGAATGATGCTACATGTAGAGCTAGTGCAAAAAAATCAAAATAGATTCCCATTTCTTATGTTCTTATAGATGGTCCTTTCAACTGAACTGAGCAGGAGAACTACCAGAGGGGCAAAGGCTGTTGTAAGTACAAGAGTATTCCAGGATTAACCAGAAAGTCTTTTAAACTCCTTATCATGTTCAGTTGGAATAATTAACATGCACCTCGTATCAGTTTTATTGGTGAATGTTCTGCTTGATAATGTCCGTCATCATTGTTCAAAATCAAATGGAACTTACCATGTTTTATCATCTGAATCTGGGACAAAAGACAACTAATTGTTTTGTGTTTTTTTTTAAAAAAAACCTAATACTGTTTGGTTTAGGGCTTTGCGATTTGAATTGTTGAGTTGAATTATAGAAATGAATTGTTTGTTTGGTTTTTTTTCCCCTTAATGATTTAATTTGACCAGCAATAGCTGTGCAAATCAGCAGGGAGCAAGCATCTCATAGTCCCTTGCACAGTTCTAGATAAAGAAGTATGATGCCTTAATCTAATATGATCCTGCTGTGGATAGTTCAGTGGAAAAAGCTAATTTCCAATTCCAAATTAACTGTTCCTATAAATATTATGCAGCTTTCATTTTATCACAGCGAGAGAGACAGCCCAATGAAAATCAGAGCAATAAATGTCGCTCTGGGTCAGTGCAAAGAATCCTGTGACAAACTCATTTCTCATAGCCAATTTGAATGTATGCATATATTCTATTCTAATTAGTTATTTGAATACATGAATAATAAGTCAAATAATGGGAGTAGCCTCAGAGAAATGAAAGCTCTCATGACATTAATTGTGACAAGCAATGAACACCCAAAATGAATACCAATGGAAAACTCATTTAGTCTTAACAGATAGTGAACTATTTTTCAGTGCATAAAAATATATCTGCTGATATCAGGATTTAAACATATATTTTAAAAAAACAACACTTCCCTGGATACTGGGAGAATATTTTTAACTGCTATTCTAGTTTCAAAGACATGTCAAACACAAGGCCCGGGGGTTTCATGCGGCCCGTGAAGCCATCCTGGAAACAGTGAGGGAATGACCCCCACTGCCTTGGCCCTGGCCCAGAGACCCTCCTTCCACCAGAGACCCTCGGATCTGTCCCACTCCTGCCCAGGCCCCCATAGGCACCCTTGATGCAAACGATGTAGAGCTGGCCACGCCCACCCAGTAGGCCATACGCACTCTAGCCATGCCCACCCAGTAGACCACGCCCACCCTGGCCATACCCACCCGGCCCCCTGCGGGCAACCACAATGCTCATGCGGCCCTCAATGAAATTGAGTTTGACACCCCTGATTTACAAGAACCAGACAATCCTAACCCATTGGGCCATTTCAGAGATATTTTCTCACCTAAACTGAGAAACAGAATGACCATGGGAAGCCAGAAAAGCACTGGGAGCAGGAACAACTTTTGATTTCCTGCTGGCCTCTTCACTGATTTGTTGAAAGCTGACAAGGATCATTGGACATGGTGATTGTGCTTACTTGCTCCCCTCCAGCATTCTGCAAGTTAATCTGGTTGAGTTAACTTGGTTGAATAATTATTGCCCTATACCTTTCCATTTCACCAACTTGAAGGTTACAATCAAACAGACATGAGAGTTTTGTTAGTATATAGATTCAGCCCTAAGGAAGGAACATTTTAAGGATATTCAGGAGGTTTCTTCTTACTACTTCTTGATATCCAAGCATCCATCATTGGTACTTTAAAAAAAAAATCCCAGAATACTAAATTCTCCCTCTGAGGCTTTCTTTGTTTAGATATGACCAAGCATCCATGCTTTGAAGTTTAGCAATATTTTTAAACAACAACAAATAGGAAACTGTAAATATCCCTGACAACTTTTTGGTAATGATATTTGGTGTTATGGGTGAAAGCAGAGTTAACTTAATTATATCCATTAGTAAGGCTGTGCAAAGCATTATAGTGGCTTGCAAAGTGCCTTAGCATGAGCCATGAGTGTCAACAGGGTGTCAAAAATGTTAAGATGACTGCCACAGTGTGATTGAAATGTGCCCATTGTTAATATGTGATTTACAACTCTTCCAAAGGAAAAACAAGTGCTTCTAGAGTTGTAATACTCTTTGTAAGATACCTTTTTCAAATCCTTTGCACTGATCTATTTGTTATACTGTATCTTTTGTGTAGTCATCTTTTATCAATAGTTTGTGATTGGTTGATTGACTGATGCAAAGTGCCTTAGCATGAGCCATGAGTGTCAACAGGGTGTCAAAAATGTTAAGATGACTGCCACAGTGTGATTGAAATGTGCCCATTGTTAATATGTGATTTACATATATATTTATATTTATAGATTTTATATTACAAAAGATTGGTGCAAAGCAGAGGTGTCAAACTGCTGGCCTGTGGGCCTGATGCATCATGCCGAAACCGCACCCACCCCATTGCCGCCAATGGAAAAAAAAGTCACAATATATCGTGACACGTCACGTGACGTTGCGAGTTTGACACTCCTGGTGTAGAGGTTAAGACATCAAGCTAGAAACTGGGAGACTGTGAGTGGTAGTCCTACTTCAGGCACAAAGCCAGTTGGGTGACCTTGAGGTAATCTCTGTCTCTCAGCCCTAGGAAGCAGACAATGGCAAACCACTTCGGAAAACATTTCCACGAAAACTGCAGAGACTAATCCCAGTGGTCACCAGAAGTCAAAAACTAACTTTAAGGCACTCACACACAGACACACCTTTTTGTATGTGTCGTGCATAAAAACACTAGTTTTTAATATAATAAAACTCACCCTTGTGGCAGCCATCTTGGCATTTTTCACCATGCCCTGAAGGCACCTCTGATGTGAAGGACTCTTCTCAAAGCATTGAAAAGAAGCTGTGTTTTCTGGAAGGTTGGTGTGAGGTGTATCCTTCAAAGGTTGTCTGAGCCGTCTGCGCATTTGCACTAGCAGTTTCAGTAAAAGTGCTGGGGACAGAACACATAGGGCTTTGCAAACCAACTGAAAGAGTTAGTACAAGTAAAGCATCTCTCTTCAAATGAGAAAGCGGTCACACACAACTCTTCCAAAGGAAAAACAAGTGCTTCTAGAGTTGTAATACTCTTTGTAAGATACCTTTTTCAAATCCTTTGCACTGATCTATTTGTTATACTGTATCTTTTGTGTAGTCATCTTTTATAAATAGTTTGTGATTGGTTGATTGACTGATGCAGAGCTTAACTGAATAAAATAACTTTTCATATAATTTAGAGTTGACCTATACGCATGTCATATACACTTATAGGTTAGCCTTGTACACTGATCCCTTTGCATGCATAAAAGCTTTAAAGTCAACTGAGAGAAGAACACTTTGCATCTTCTGATTCTGGTTACGTTTATGTTTATGTTTATTGGACTTATATACCGCCCTTCTCCCGTAGGACTCAGGGCGGTTCACAAGGAATTTAAAATAATACAAATTACAAAAGTTAAGAACAATTAAAATAATTAAATTTAGTCCTTGAATAAAATAAAACCCCTATTAAACTCCAATTAAAACCCAATTAAAATAAAATTACAATTAAAATTCTCAGTCCTGGCCGGAAAGCTCAAAGAGCCAGGTCTTCAGGTCCCGGCGGAATGAACGAAGGTCAGGGGCAGTCCTGAGCTCTACAGGCAGCTGGTTCCAAAGGGCAGGCGCACCCACAGAGAAGGCCCTCCCCCTGGGTGTTACCCGCCGGCAATCTTTTACCGGCGATACCCTGAGAAGGCTCTCCCTGTGGGAGCGCACAGGACGAAGGGAGCTTGATGCCGGCAGCAGGTGTTCCCTCAAATATCCTGGACCCAAGCCATTTAGGGTTTTATAGGTCATCACCAGCACCTTGACTCTCACCCAGAGGGCAACCGGAAGCCAATGCAGCTCACGGAGTAGAGGTGTTACATGGGAGTATCGGGAAACCCCCATCACAACTCACGCGGCTGCATTCTGCACCAGCTGAAGCCTCCGAGTGGTCCTCAAGGGCAGCCCCATGTAGAGAGCGTTGCAGTAGTCCAACCGGGAGGTCACGAGCGCATGAGTGACTGTGCATAGGGCATCTCAGTCCAGATAGGGCCGCAACTGGCGCACCAGGCGAACCTGGGCTAAGGCCCCCCTAGTCACGGCTCCTATATGATCTTCAAAACTGAGCCACGAATCCAGGAGGATGCCCAAGTTGCGAGCCCTATCAACGGGGGGTTATGCCATATTGAGTGGCAACGTCATAAAGAAATTCAAAAGAAAATGAACACAGCTCTTGCTTCTAGAGCTGATCCTGTATGGACTACTAGCCCTTGAATTTGAAAGGAAAAAGATGCCCTGAGACACACCCTTAATTCTTTAAACAAACCATATCTTTCCCCAGAAATATGCATGGCTGTAAAGAGCTACAGCCAATCATGGTTCAAAGTTCCTCTTTGTCCATAGTCTTAGCCTATAAGCCAAGTGGGGCTCTCACCACATGGTCAGATTAGAGGGGCACCCCACCACTTTATCAACTTTGATTGCTGTTATAAATTCAAGCAAACACCAGAGAAGGGTCCTATTTTATTTTTATCTCTTTTTATCTGTTGTACATAGAAACAGAGTTTTTTTTTGTTCCAAAATAAATCCTGCAATGCAAATACGAGCAAAGAAAATTGGGTTAGATTGCTTTGAGACGCAATTTCTCTATTTAAAAAGTAATTGGAATTTTTAGAGATAGTTTTTATTTTAATTGGCTGCTTTATACCTTGGATTTTATTTATTTGTATGTTTTTTTTTCCTTCTGTTATTATTTATTAATGTATTCTATTGAAATTCTTTTCTTTGTACTTTTTTTTTAAAAAAAAAAATCCTGTGATCAGCCCAGGAAATTATCATTATTGGAAAGATTAAAATGATAATGGATTGATAAATTGTTCTATCCCAGTTTTCACAGCTCAGTAATAAACAAAATAAGCAAATATAGTATTCCAGACCAGAGCTCGCCTTTCTTTAAAAGTAAAGCTTACTGTTTTCTTTCTTTACTAAAGATGCAGCATGATTGCCTTAGTGCATGAGAGCCACAACAAAAAATTAAATATTATCACTTCACTTCCTTATATTTAAGAGCCATAATCTCCCCCCCCCCCCCCGGCCAATCTGATAGAAGTTTATGGTATGCTACTGGGTCACAAGATGGAAAGTCTAATTGAGTCTTCTTTCAGGGATGGGGGCAGGCAGATTTTTAAGATTAACTTTAAACTTGCTAAATTATTTTAGTTCCAATGTAACCTAAAACTGACATGTCAAGAAAGGTGAAGCAAGCAAACAGGGCAGAACATTCATGTGGGAATATCTACAGTGCATCAGAGAATTGGTTTGTGTATCAGATTGTAAGTCATTTCATACTTATTCAAGGATAACTGCCTCATGCTTCTCAGAAAGCATATCGAATTGTAAAATTTAAAAAATGCCGAGGTTGGCTAGCATCGTGGTTGAACACAAATAGCAACAAATCTAGGTACACTGGGAAAATGGTACCATTAGTCATGCAAGGCATTGGTTAAAATGAAAAGCTCAGTGAGAAGAATAAAACAAAAATGCTGAGAAAATGAAGTTGATGTTTTCAGAGTTACAAATGTGTACAGTGCTTATGTCATGTAATTGTTCTCCTATGCTTTATCTTTCCAGGTTTCTAAAATGCCATTTTTACTGCAGCTGTTTCATTAACCAGCTAGGTAATGTCACCAATACTATTGAGTGTGGGGTTTGTTCCCTGTTTAAATACAGTGAGCATCCATTTTACTGGAAGATGTTGTATAGGCAGTCCGCTTTCTTTCCTGGTGTTCTGGATTACTGCAGCACATTTGTGCTCCTTTAAATAATCTTATTGCCCAGCTTCTCTTGTGGGAAGAAAGGATGGTAAAATAGAAATGTAAGCCTATAGAAAAACAACCCACAGTAACCAAGTGGTCCATTATTAAAGTAACAACCCAACTTCTCACAAAAAAATCTGCCTACACAACATCTTACAACAATGTGGATACCCATGCAACTTGATCAAAACAAATGTCTGACCACTCAGCTCACTACAGCACAATCAACACAAGCTGTAAAAAAGATAACACTAGCATACATGATAAATATGTCAGAAACAGACTATTGCAGCCACACAGCATCGTTGTATTACACAACCCAACTAAAGCCTTCCAAAATGTAAGTAAACCAAAAGCCCCAGTAGCCCTCGAAGAAAAAACACCTTCAGTTTAGAGAATAAAGGCTGTAATAGCCACGATTTAGACAATCAAGGAGAAAACTAGCAGAGTACATTCATGAACACCAACTTGCAGTGAAATGACACAGGGAAAACTCCTTAATCATACAAGACAGACTTGGCCACAGTTTCAACTGGGAAAGTGTGGGCTTACTAGACCCAGCCAAATCCAAAATCATTAAAATTGTTACACAGACAAATCAGCCATCAACAGACACTTAGAAATAGCCCTATTTATACTTCATTTAAAAGACACAGCAAGAAACTAAGAAGGAAATGAAGATTCTACAACATGTCCTCTCCAGTACCCAACACCTAGATCAGGGGTAGGCAACCTCGGCTCTATTATGACTCATGGACTTCAACTCCCGGCTGGCTCAGGAATTCTGGGAGTTGAAGTCCATGAGTCATAAAAGAGCTGAGGTTGCCTACCCCTGACCTAGATAAACTGGGATTAACACCAGTCAAAAAATCAAGCAGAAAACAATACTCTATTCAAAGAACTACCCAGGAGAAAACTATTCCCACACTGGCAGGGGAAGCTACAGTATATAAACAGAGCAAACTACACACTCATTAGCGCTGATGATGTTACCTAGTTGGGTGGAGAAATGTCTGCAAGAAAACAACCAAACTCAGCGAGCACCAAGAACGCCACAGTTGAATCCTGTGCTACCCCTCTTCTACTGTTATTAGATCTTGCAGTTGCAATGTAGCAACTGCTGATTTAAACCTTGCAAAGATAAAGATCAGGTGAGTCTATGTTGGAGAGAGTTCACTGTGATTTTGAAGTTATTTTGCCCCGGTTTCTTTTCTAAATATTTATAACATAGCAGAACAGGGAGATGTGATTTTTTTTTAATCTCTGGTGTACTGATTTTCTACATGCATGTTGTTTTTAAAATTTAATGTCTGACATCCATTTTGATACAGTTATGATTTATACTGTACTATCTCAATTATTCACACAATACTGTGTACATAGTAAAACTGTTTTCATTTGGAGATCATTTTTTTGAGGATTGGGAGCTCACTTATATTTAGCTTTGGGAAATATGTATATGTCCTGCGTCATATAGCAAATATTGTTTATTAAATTGGAAATGTTGCCCTTGTCAGTTAACTTGAAATAGCAATTCTTTCAAAGTGTGGCCGCTTTCTATAAGTTGAATTGCAGATCTAAGACACGTCTTTCACTTTTGAGATAATATGCCCCTTATGAAAGTATGAATTCTATTACTCATGACTCAGGCTTATCCCACAAAATACAAACAGTAAAGACTGTTGACGCTGTCCAATGGGGAGATTTTTTTCCCCACAATTTGTTTTTTTTTTCTATTTAGATGATTTGCAGTAATCAGAACAGATTTTAAATCTGAATTCATCCAGGAATTTTACATTCAGAAGATTAAAAATATTTATTACAGTCAAATACTAGTACAATTTAAAATACTCAGAGAGTATCTGGTTAAAGATTCTAGTATAAAATAAAATCTATGTTAAAATCATAATTTGGCAGTCTCTCAGTGGCAGGTAAACAACATCACAGTCTACTCTAAGCAATAATGTAATATTAATCCTTAAATTGTAAAAACTTATAGTTGTGAGGTAATAAAATACAACAGGGTAATAACATCAAAAGATTTGGTGCATTAATTGTATAAAATTGATATAATGAATTATTCATCAAGTTCCCATGAATCTTTAGTGCCCCTGCACAAAATCTAGCTACTTGCGCTGTGACGATCCATTCTTCCTCAAGCAACCGCTGAAGATAAACCATGTCAGAATGGCTGAGATACCTATTAATTGTTGGGAAAATAATTTTTGTCCAAATGTCACAGTCTTTCAGTCAGTGATATATCCCTTTATATTTGCCATCTAAGGCAGCTGAGGGACCAAATGACATCACACAAGTGAAAAGGCTTTCCAATGATTCACTATCTTTAACCGGCTAAGATAACTCGTAGCTAAGATAACTCTATTAAGTATACTTAATAGAATCTGGAGCCAGAAACAACAGAGCTTTTTCTAAGTCCACTGGCCTCTCTATGTGCTTACCCTTTGTCTCAGGGTTTGTTGTGCCTGATCATAGTCCAACTTGTGTATTAAGGGTGGAGAAAAGCCTAGTTTAGTAAGGTTGAATTCCACAGCTTTGATCCATGACAAGGCAGATGTATCTTGGAGAATTATTAGTGCAAGGCCTTGAGGAAAGAAATTAAGTTTTAGCCAAAAATTTAAAGACGCTATACAGATTCTTGCTTCAACTTTTATCAACTCTGTCTCCAGGCGTAGGAGTGTGTTTGAAACGCAACAAAGCTTTCTCATAAGATGGATTCCCCAACTGCATCCCCAGAAAATGGCCACAAATTCTTATGGAGGCTAGATGGGGATTCTGCTGAGATAATTGACAAAGGTGAAGACCCTCTGGTTCAGAAACAGAAACGTTCATGAGGTGTTACAACAATAAAAGGCATCTCTCTGTCAATAGAAGTCTAACAAGGTAGTTGACCATTTTAAAAAGCTGAATATATGAAATAATTCATTGGACCTGGAAAAATACTGCAGGGCCTCCCTATTTTTAAATTTTTCCAGGCAGCCATTATTATCTATTGATTTATGTTTTACACTCAGGCTGCAAAGGAGAAAGCAAAAGGCCTAGAACAGATAGACAGATAGAAGTATGCCTGTGAATGGATGAGGAAGGAAGCTGAAAATAAACTTAATGTGAGAGAAGAGGTTGGGGAAAAAAAGAATTTCACATATAGCTAAAGATGACAGAGCGAAAAGTGGTGACTGTAATTTAGCTGACAGGTGGGGAAAACATATCTTATGCAAATGGTGCTTGATGGTTAACAGTAGGCATCATTGTGATAATGGACTTTAATGGCATGGTATCTTATATTTGCCAGGCTGGATGACTGATATCTCTGCAGAATTTCCAGTAAGGAAAGAACGAAGCAAGATACCAAGTTAAGGCATGTCAGTTCCAGAAGATGTAATGCAGGACTTGCCAACAGATCTCAAAGGTTTTTTTATAAGAGATATAACAGTATTATGAATATCAAAAGACCCCTGCTCTACTTCAACAAAGAGTATACCAGAACAGTAGACCTATCTGCCTGAAAATACAGGTTTCTGTAGCTGAATAAAGCAAAGCAGCACACATCTCTTCCACAGTCTGCTATTTTACTTTGTGAAGGCACCTCACAGGAAAACTTCACTCGATTCTCTGTCCAAGGGAATTCAAAGATCAGCACAGCATCAGAACATTAATTTTGCAAGCTACAATGAAACCTACGCTGCTTGGAATATTTAGAGGCATTGAAATGGAATCCAGCCACACCAAGTGCAGATTCTAGAGAATGTAAGATAACCTTAACCTGAGGCTTTAAATATTATTTTTAGTTTAAGGATTCAGGGCATAGAAATCATTGCTAAAATGGATGTGAATCTCAAAACAGCTTGACTAATTGCTTTAGTAATGGATGAGAGTGCTGGAAATGGGAGCGAAAAACCTTGTAAGAGATGTTGCAGGAAAGAATGGAAAGCTGCATTCCTGCCAAATGTGGGTCTAAACTAAATATTGTTCAGATATAAGCTATAGTAAAACTTCTTGAACTTGAAACACAGCAAGCTCAAACACTTCCAGAATAATTCAGACCAGTAGAGATAATACCAATAAGCTCTTTCAGCATAAAACCAGGAATTTTAATATCAAAAGACAGGAGTTTAGAATATTTTACACATTACAGAATGTAACCTACTTTTGATGCAATAATCTATATGTTTTTAGGTTTTTCCAAACTCAGAATATAGATTTTTGCCACACATAAAATGCTATTAGGATGATACCATTGGCCATGAAAGATAATCGGAGATCAGCTTGTAATTCTTGAGCCAGATGTTTCTGTCACCCATTCTAGCAATCTATATAATAGATTCCCTAGAGGTTGCATATCAATTTAAGTAGAAAATAATCTGGCTGCCATCAGATTAAAAAATGGTTTTGCACGCTCAAACTGTTTCTACTTAGCTCAACTGACAGATGTGGTGTTTTCCCAGTTTCTATTTTAGTGACATTTTCAATTTGTTATTTATATTTCAGTGAGCTGGGGGGGGAGAGTATAAAATGAAGTTCGATATTTAATCTAGATGCTACATTTAATATTCCAGTCAGGAGGGAGTCAAGTAGCATTAATATAAATGAATAAGATTCCTCTACAAGGGCAGACAGTTCAAGTGATTGTTCTTTATATAAACTGGAAAAATAATGCAGGCTCTTTTGGAGGGAAAATAGGCAGAGTGAATTGAGAGGATGGATGTTTAGATTTAATCCTAATCCCAACCCTTTATATTTTTGCCTTTCTCTCTTGCTGTTGTTTATTTGCAACAAATTAATAGAACTCTATAAAACGTGAGGGTTGGCTAAGAAAAGAAAAAAAAAGTATTGTTTCACTAAAACATTGATATGTTGTTTAACAAATGATGGGATAAAATAATCTCCAATATATGAAACATTTGCACAGGTTCCTTGCAGAAGCACCTAAGTTTCCGGCACCATGTTTGTGGTTAGCTACAAACAAGACATATGTGGTTAGATGTATCACAGCTCTGTGCTTGACTAAATAGGTGTGAGAGACAGATGAACTCGTGGTTTGGCATTTTCCATTTTCTTGTTCTTTTCTAACTAATACACGTGTTTTCTTTATGCCTCACTTTTATGTCCTGCCTTCACTTTATGTCCTGTCTCACTTTATGTCCTGCCTCAATATTGGTAGACTTGGTGCTGCTATTTTCAACAGAAAATAGTGCATGAAAACTCCCAGAGCCTTAATATATATGTGATAGACAGACAGACAGAAAGACAGTGTCTGGACCCACCCCAAACCACGTCTTAGGAAGACAAAAACTCTTGGAGTCAGTGCTAGTCCAAAAGGAATTGTTACTAGGACATGCTTGGTTGTGGGAATACAAGACAGGACTTAGTATTGTTTTACAAATTGAAATTTTATAAAGGGTACCCAGTTCAACCCCACTTCCCTCAACCCCATTTGGTCAGCCCCCATCCTTCTACTTCGTGTCATCCCTTTCGTGGGGAAAAAAAGGAACTTCGAATCTTTATGGTTATTGTCTTCTTCCTCTCCAGAATTAAAAGAAAACACAAGCCAGATACCTTTTTATCTAACCCTCCCTTTTGATCCCCCCAGTTCAAAAGATTTCCTTGGTCTTTGAAATAACCTAAGGCAGGCTGAATCCACATATGCTCCTCCTTCCTTGGGAGATGGCAGAATCCATATGGGGGGATAATGTTTTAAACATACATTTATGAATGTGATATAAATGGATTCTGACAGACAGATGCAGGCAGGTAGGCAGACAGATAGACATATAATTGAAACTTGCCACTATGTGATTGACACTTGCCAGTATTCCCCAGGGAAGAAGACTTAAGCCTTCTGTGGGCAATCCAAGGCCCTACAGATATCCCTATGCTAAATCTTATTTTGACCTTTTTATGGAATAAACAAAAATGTTTTTGTTCACATATCATGCTAAACTAAAAGACATCATTACCAAACCAGGACAGCTTGGTTCACATATTGCACTCAGTTAAAAGCAACGTGCACATTATGGTTTATTATCAGGAGTGGAGATTATCATTTATATGATTCGATAACAATCATAAGGGAGGAAATAATGTTTATATTGTATGCGATCATGAAAGAGCCCCTGTTACAACAGGGTATATTTTCAATCACATACACTATGCTAATCTCTGATGCAATTGTTTTTTCTGCTTTAATGTGTTATATGGCCCTAGCCAGGGAGGGTTGTAAATCATATTTATACAGTACCTTAAATCACATAGCTACTGTGATTTATTTATTTTTTAAAAAAATAGTCTGATGTAATGGCTAAAGTGCTGGAGATTATGAATTGTAGGCCTCTCTTAAGCATGAAAAGGGACGCGGTAGCTCAGTGGGTTAGGACGATGAGCTTGTCGATCAGAAGGTCGGCAGTTTGGCGGGTCGAATCCCGAGTGCCGCATAGCAAAGTGAGCGCCTGTAACTCATCCCAGCTTCTGCCAACCTAGCAGTTTGAAAGCACGTAAAAATACAAGTAGAAAAATAGGGACCACTACGGTGGGAAGGTAACAGCGTTCTATGCGCCTTTGACATCTAGTCATGCCGGCCACATGACCACGGAGACGTCCTCGGACAAGTGCTGGCTCTTCGGCTTTGAAACGGAGATGAGCACTGGCCCCTAGAGTTGGAAACAACTAGCACGCATGTGCGGGGGAACCTTTACCTTTTACTTAAACATGAAAGCCAGGTGGGTGGCCTTGGGCCAGTCATTTCTTTTAACTCAACCTATCTCACAGCATTGCTGTTGTGAGGAAAATAGGAAGAGGAAGGAGTATTAGGTATGTTTGCTGCATGGGATAAAAAACAAAAAAAACAAATGATTATTTTTCAACGTTCTAAGAAAATGGAAATCTTTTGAAGTATAGCCAGTTGCATAACTGTGGCAGCAAGGAGGAAATGTTGGGAGGCATTTTCAAAATTATCACTTGTTAAGCTACTACCTTCTCATCATTTTTAAATCAAAATATATATCACTTCTTTCTTCCTATCCATTGCAAATATTTTTGCACTCCTTTATACTTGTGAAGAAAGCTATTGAACTTCTAATTAAATACTGCTTCCTTAAGCATAACAAAGGTGCTTTAGTCAATTGACTAGGAGCCCAGTATTTTCATTTCTCTTTAATCCTTTCTCTCACATAGCGCATTCCTCCAATTTCACTGCCAAGGACCTTTCAATCACACTGACATATATTCAAAACATCTCACTAAAATTAATTCACTCCCAGTTTCTACCACCCAAACTTGATAATGTATTAACTCGAGAAAACCTCTTGAAATCAAGAGCCTGGGTATAATGGCAAGAAAGACAAAATGAGAATTTTCGCTCCTTCCATAAATAACTTTTTTTTCTTAATCAGAAGGATGTATGAAATTTTGGCTGTGACTTTGTGCACACTTACCAGTGAGGAAAACTGAATGCATGCAGTGGGACTTTCTTATAGCTAAACAGACATCAGACTAAATATGTTTTCTATTGTCCCAGAATTTAGGTTTAAAATAAGAAAAGACATTTTCACGAATGAAAGAGAATATATGTGTCCCAGGATAGTGTTGCAGGATCCAATCTGGGTTGATCATCAGGACTAGAGGTTTAGTCTTCATTCTGGAGCCTATCCTCAAGGAACTTCTCTCTAGCAGAGTGTGAGCTTTGAGCTATTCTGTCTGTATTATTTATATGGCTTTTTAGTTGTTGATTGGGGTCTTGATGGCCAGCTATTAAGTTGTTGGCTGTTGTTTCCTTGTGCTGCCAAGCCCTCACCTGCTGATACTAGATAAACTGGTGATAAGTCAGCATTCCTGTTGACTGATGAGGGGCCTGTTTCCCGGGCTTCAATCACTTCCCTGGTTGTTTTTGTACCTGCTCATCCAACAATCTTAGTAGCTGCAAAATTGAATATATGTCCTTGTTCACTGTGATATAAGGCTACCAATGAGTTCAGGTCTCATTGTCAGACCGCTTGCTTGTGTTCTTGCAATCTGGTAGTTAACTTTCTCTGTGTCTTTCTGCCTTTCTGAGTCCTTTGGGAGAAGGGCGGTATAGAAATTCAATAAATAAATAAATAAATAAATAAATAAATAAATAAATAAATAAATAAATAAATAAATAAATAAATAAATAAATAAATAGTCATAGGGCCAATCCATGCAGGAAATCTGGTAGATTACATTGGAAGTATCTCCCACTTCCAAGTGATCTTTACAATGCATAACGTGTCCTCATAAGGTAGCCTCTGGGTGGTGTGCGATGACCACTTGCAGATCCTGGAAGCTGTAGAATGGGCTTAGCAGCACAAGGAAACAACAGCCAACAACTTACTAGTTAGCCATCAACACCCAATCAACAACTAAAAAGCAGAGTGACTTTCTAAGAAAGTCCTAATTCTTTGAATTAGGTATTTGTGGCTAGAGGCTGCACAAAGCCCAGAAGCAGATTTCCTTCCTGGGTGGGATTTGAACTAAATTACCTTTACTTCCAATTTTTCCTTGTAAATGATTGCATAGAATCATCACTACCAAAAATTTGTTGGTTCATTTTATAGAAAATTCAAAATGGCTTACCTCTTCCAATATCCCCAACCCAGATTGAGAAATGACTGGCCTAAAATTACTTTGTGATCCTTTGTAACTAAATCAGGATTTGAATCTGTGTCTCCTTTATCCTAATCCAATGATCCCATTGAATCTACAGGCAGTTTAAGCTACTTGTCGTCTGTGGTGTTCTAATCTGTTCCTTCAACCAAACTTCAAAAATGATGGCCTGGATGGCAGTGAATTAGCAGTGGATCTGGGCTGGTGCTCAGTCCAGACTATGGTCACCTCAAGATCATATAGTATAGCCAGCCGTACCAACAGGCTGAAAAACAGCTTTTATCCGTGGGCTGTTAGGCTTTTGAATGAGATATAATCTCTGAACTTGATGCAGAATTGACTTGGGAGGCCGGTGTGTGGTGTAGTTGGTTCACATGGTGTGGTAGGATGGAGGGTTTGTTGTCACTGTGTGTTGCGGGGAGAGAGCACGGGGGGGAGGCTCAGCTAATCTCAATGTACACATGTTGTACTTTGACAATAAAGGTTTATTATTAGTAGTAGTAATAGTCATTGTCTGCTGTTTGCCCTTTTTATCTACATAGGGAAAGCACTGAAGTGCCCACCCTCTCATTCAGGGACTATTCCCTCCTCACTAGACCCCCATGTCTTTCCATTGCTGTTTCCGATGTTTGTAAATATGGATGCTCTCCCCTCTCCTTTTTCCAATATTACCTCCTTTGACATGATTTTTTTTCTTATAATACCATCCTAGCTCTGAAGCTACAATAATCAAGAGCAACAGAGAAAAGGTTTTCCTTTCATTCTTATGTTCTTCTATAGCCTCACGGAAGGTTATTTGTAGCAAGGAAGAACTGATTGTTTAACTTCATAAAAACAAAGTAGTCGTGTACTTACATTTTTTAAAAATACAATTGTTTAAAAATTGGAAGGGAAGGGAATCTTTGTAGTACTGTGAGTCAAACTGGGAAAGCAAAGGGAATCTGCTTCACCCAACCTGGATAAAAACTTTAAAAAGTGCCTACTGGAAGAGGTAAGGCTTGGAAGTCGCATGAAGACCAGGGTGGTTCATTGGCTTAATGGCCATCTTTTGAATCAACCATCAATTGCTGCCCAGCCGTCAAGATAAAGTGGGTGCGCAGAGCAATTGCAATGAGCTGAGAATAGAAGGAAGAAAAATGTCATCTATTCCTGTATTTATAAAGTGGTGAGACGCCCATTCTGTCAATGGCCAAGCAGCAATGGGAATCTGCCTTATGTCCATTTCTGAATTCAGTTCATCTGATAGTGACCATAAAAAAAGCATATCTGTTGCAATATTAGCATACAGCATCTGTCAAATGTCTTTTTCAGGAAGTTCCATCTGGTGTTTCATCTAAATTTCATGCATGAAAACAGTATTATTTGCCTACACCTTTCAGAGTTATTTATTTTACATACATTTTATGCGGGCATTTTTTTTCTACCTATTTTATCTTTACTTCCTGTAAAATTTGAAAGCTGCACTGAAAGCTTTAGTTGAACAGTTTAATATCTGTATAATGACTACTATCCAGCACAAATGTGAACGCTTTTTAATTCACTGGGATTAGCTCATTCTGCAGGTTTTGGCCTTCAATGCATCATTTCATATGGCAAATATAAGATGAACAGTGCTTCATTTATTTTCAGGATGAAATTTGAGATCTGTTCCTATGACACATCTTCCAATTGTTTACAGGAGCTGTTGCCTACTTAGAAAATATCTATCTTTCTGATTGAAAACATACTTATCAAAACACAAAATACAACATTAGAACACATGCAACAAAATCTAAGCACCCAAGCAGGTAATAACCAGTTTATTAATCGAGAGATACTTTTCAGTGGAAAAAAGAATGAGTTACCCTGTTACCTAACTCACTCCTCGTCTACTTCCTTTCTCCATTTGGTCTATTTAGATAGAGAAAAGCCTATAGAGTTCTTTTATATCAGTAGAAGGAGTTATAAAACTGAAAAAAAAGAACCTGAACATCCATGGTGACAAAAATGCTTTGCAATTCCTAATAACCCCAAAACATAAAATTAAAATAATAAATAGTGAAGTTAAAAAAAGGAAACAAAGGAATGTAGTACTTCATATATCATGCAATGCCCAAAGCAAGCCTTGAAGTAACCAAATGACTTAGTGTGATCAAGTCAGCATTTGCACCAAATTAATTTTTTTCATCCATCTCCTACCATGTTTCCCCAAAAGTAAGACCTACCACGAAAATAAGCCCTGGGCCTATCTGGATTTTGGAGGTGGGCCTAATATAAGCCCTACACCAAAAATAAGTCCTAGTTTTTTGTGGGGGGAGGATGGAGCAGCCAGGCCTCCCATGGATCGACAGTTGCTTCACCAAAAGCAACTGAGAATGGAGCTCAGCCTCCATTTTACAGTCAGAGGTCTTTCCGGAAGGCCTCTGCAGCCGAGAACCGAGCTATGGATTCATAGCTTGGTTCTCGGCTGCAGTGGCCTTCCGGAAAGGCCTGACTGCAAAATGCAGGCCTGAGCTCCATTCTCACCTGCAGAATGAAGCTGCTCCTTCAGCCGCAAGAGAAGCAGGCCGGCTGGCTGGGGCTGTCAGTGCCGTTGCAGTGAGGTAAGTGGAAAAGACACACACACACACACACAAACCGAAAATAAGTCCTGGTGCCTCTTTTGGATGCAAAAAAATAAAATAAAATAAGACCAGGTCTTATTTTTTGGGGAACATGGTAAGAATAAAATCTGGAATAAATATACAGTTTCTATGATTCAACGCTGTAACACTCTTATCTAAAAGTTAGATGTAATTATCACAGAGTGCTGACTGATTTAATGCCAATCCAGAGGGAGTAGTACAAAATTAAATATTAGATATTTTGCTGTTTAGCTTCATATTAATTTTACAGTAATTTAGTTCTAGTATCACTGATTTCAAGCGATGTGGAAAGATTTAAGGACTCTTGCTGTAGAGACTAACCATTAATAAGTAGTTATCAAAAAAGGAAAATTATGGCCTTTGCCAAATACACATACGTGTGTGTGTGTGTGTGTGTGTGTGTGTGTGTGTGTGTGTGTTCTGTAAGGATCATTTTCCATGCAAGCATGTTCCAGCCATCATAAAAGGCTATGAAAAATGTCCATGTCCATAGCACCATCATTTTTACAGAGCTTTGGGGATCTAAGATCCATTATCATTATAATTTAAAACAACAATGGTAGTCCAAGCTGTTGTATGATACACATATCTATACTCACAATGATTCTAGCTCACTGGAAATAGTTCAGCCCAGTTCCAAAGAGCTCTATTTCCATTTCCATAGTCTGTATCAAATGTACTTTGAAATTGATATTTAAATTTGGATGTATTCATGTTATTTTTATTTATCCTTATTTCTGCCAATTGTGTTGAAAAGCTTTGACAGCTATCCTAAATAAATACAACCCCCCAAAACACATCCTAGATCTGACCACCCACTGCCTATCTAACACATACTTCATCTACAATGGACAAAGATACAAACAAATGGAAGGAGCACCCATGGGATCACCCCTTTCACCTGTCATCGCAAACCTCTACATGGAACACTTTGAAACCCTCGCTCTAGAAAAATCCAACCACAAACCCAAACTCTGGCTCAGATACGTAGATGACACCTTCGTAATCTGGCCACACGGCAAAGAAAAACTGGATGACTTCCTCACACACCTCAATAGCCTACACCCCAAAATACAATTCACCATGGAAACAGAAGCTAACAATCAACTTCCCTTCCTTGATGTCTTAGTCTACAAGAAATCCAACGGCTCCCTAGGACACACTATCTACCATAAAAAAACACACACAAACCGCTATCTGAACGCACTCTCACACCACCACCCAGCACAGATCAACTCCGTAGCCAAGACACTCATCTCCAGAACAAAACACCTAGCTGACGAAAAACACCAAAAAACCGAACTACACACTCTCACTAATGTACTAACAGCCAATGGATTCCAAAGAAACACGATTACCAACTTAATCCGAAGAGAGACACCCACAAAAACCCAAGACAGAGAACAAGAAAATGGCAAAGCCCTCCTCCCATACTTAAAAGGGACCACAGACAGAATCAGCAAGGTCCTCCAAAAACACAACATCAAAACAGCATTCTACACAGACAGAAAAATATCCACCATCCTAAGAAACCCCAAGGACATAATTGGCTTAGAAAACCAAGGAGTATACGAAATCCCATGCACCACCTGCCCCACCACATACATCGGACAGACCAACAGAAGAATAAGTGCACGCATTGAAGAGCACAAAAACTCACTCAGAAAAGGAGAACAAACTTCATCCCTGGTCCAACACTTTGAAGCCACGGGACATGAAATTGATTTTAAAAAAACCAAAACTATCGCCAAAATTGAACATTTTAACAACAGAATAATCAGAGAAGCCATTGAGATAGAAAAACGCCCCCACAGCATGAACAAACGAGATGATACCTCTCACCTACCAACCATTTGGAAACCCGCCTTGATTGACAGACGAGTCCCAACCACCAAGAATGATAGACCCAAACTCATGATAACACCACATGACATCACCACCACACAACCATTCAAAAAGCAAATCCGAACCCACAATGATAACGAGGCACAACCACAAAACAGAAACCTAACTACAGCTGCAACATCAGCCACTTTAAACCCCTCCAAACCACACAATAAGCAAACTGACACCCACTATAAAAACATGGCACCACCACAAACACGAAGCCGAACAAAAGCCGCACAACTCACCAGCTCAGTTCTAAGGCTGGCAGCTGAGACCAGCCCATCCACTCAAAACACACCCCCACCCAATCAGAACACACCCACCATTCAAAACACACTCCCACCCAATCAGAACACACTTAATCCCCCACCCAATCAGAGCACACCTCCACCCACAGAACACACCCCCTCTGGCAGTTTAAAAAAGAGGAACAAACAGCCACATGCTTCTCCCAGAAGAAGGAAGCAGAAGCCACCAGCCTGATGATGACGGATGGGATTCCGTCGAAACGTCGCCCCTACACCTTTAGTTCTACGCGGGGAAAAACCCGAATAACCAAAGATCCACATATGAACACCCGCGAAAACCTCAGAAAACAAATATAAATATATATATATATATATATATATATATATATATATATATATATATATATATATATATATATATATATATATATATATATATATATATATATATATATATATATATATATATATATATATATATATATATATATATATATATGTGTGTGTGTGTGTGTGTGTGTGTGTGTGTGTGTATGACTACATTCATATTATTAAATATAAAACAATATTTAAAAGGGGGAATGAGGACATATTGCTTACAAATAATGTTCACAATTTTCAATAGGCATTTACAATACATAACAATAGGATCTTCCTGAATATTGGAGGGAGAAAAAACCATATAGAAAGTAGAACCAGTCTAGAGATGGCTAGTTTGCAAGTACAGTGGTATCTTGGTACACAACTGCTCTGAAACTCATCCAATTCGGTACTCAAAGCATTTTGACAAGAAAATTTTGTTCTGGTATTCCCTTGTTTGGTACTCAATGCACAAGCTAAAATGTGCCGGTATTGACTGCCTTGTGACTCACTATAATTATTTCTTATGGGAAAAAATTGTTTGGTGCTCATTGTTTTTGGTACTCATTGCATTGCCCGAAAGCAATTAATGATGAATACTGAGGTACCACTGTAACTGTAAAATGGCAGTCAGCAGGATTTTCTCTCATGCTGGTAGCAACTGTCTATAATGAAAAAGGGAAAAAAATTAGATCAGTAATTCTCAACCTTGTCAACTTTAAGATGTGTGGACTTCAATTTCCAGAATTCCTCAGCCAGACATACTGGGAGTTGAAGTCCACACATCTTTGCAAGGTGGAGAAACACTGGTCCAGAGATATCCTGTTTCCAAGTCTTTTATGGCCTTATAAGCCCAAATTGAATTTAATTAGTCACAGCCAGTACCATTTCAACACTGGAGTCATTTGTGCATGGACAAAAATTTCCTTCGTCAATTTGACCACCAAGTTCTATCATACAGCAGCTTCAGGAGCAAACATACACAGCAGCAATCCTTAGCTCTCTGCTTTCTGCAGCCAACTGAATAACTTGATTCTGAAAGGTATCAATTGTTTGAGAACAGAGCTACTGAAAATACTTGCAGTCGCCACAGTTGTCTCTGCTATTTCAGCAACACCTGTAGAAGACACTCCGTATGGATTGACACCTAAAGGCAAGAGCTCATCTTTAGTTTCTGGTGTCCGTCACCTAAAGCCCAAGTGGCATGAACAAAACAAAGAAACGCACAAGAAATATTTGTGAAAATGGAAGTTGGAAAATGAAAAAAAAACAAGCAAAGGAATGCAGACAATCTATTTTCCATCAAAAAGTTCAAAGAAAAAGAAAAAAGGAGGATGAATACATTCAATACGATGATGAAAACATTCAGGAAAAGATTGCAGAAAACAGAACGTATCTTTCAATGATGTGAAGTGTAATAATAATAATAAAAGGAGGAAGGAAAAACAAATATTCTATAGTTTGACCTGCTCTGATCACCTTGCCATTTCTTG
>NC_138209.1:67979254-68154254 GCF_964194415.1 Vipera berus
AAAAATTTCACAGGCATGAAATATAAAGCATTTTGTGGATAGTATCAGGTTTAAAAGAATAGGTCTGGGTTATGTGGTTCATACCTGATGGATTCATATATGCTGGGAAATTATCAAGTACCAATATGGCCCTCAGATTCCTATCAATTTTTAAAAAAATGTAAATAAACACACACATATATTCAATAATATGATCACTCTGTGATTATAAGCATTCCAAACGAGTAAGATCCAAATACATTTAAGTTTTAAAAATGTTAATATTTTAATCTTATACTGCACAATATATCAAACATTTACTTTGTAATTGTATCACATTAGAAAGAGGACACAATCAGGCTGAAGTTAAGATCAATGAAACCTGATTATTTTTTGCATAAGGATTATGTATAAGCTTTATTTTTTCCATTAGGACTTGAAAAAAAAATTAATTTTGCTTATCATGTCTTGATGTTTATTTTGTATTAGTTCCCTAGCAACAAATGTTGCTTATCCTATTAGCTTATATTAGATGTATTATTTCACGTAATTCATATATTAAGCCATACTATATCAATTATCCCCATAACTACATTTAATTTTTAATAATTACTGTTTATAATTTTAAAATATTAATTTCTTTTTAATGTCTTTTTAAGTTGATGCATTTTACTGCCAAATATGACCAAACCCGGTGTTGGTTTTCTTAAAAAGTGGTATTGATACACTGTGTTGGTTAGATGAGTTTTAATATCTAGGTACCATTATAGGAAATATTGTGCAATTTATCATGTTTAGTTGAAACATATTTATTTTTAGTCCAAGAAAAAGACTGTGCTTTATTTATTTATTCAATTTACATGGTTGTCCACTCACCACTCCATTCTGGGAAGCTAACAATACTAAAAATAAGAGAAAAGTACTTCACTAATAAGGGACGCGGTGGCTCAGTGGGTTAGGACGCTGAGCTTGTCGATCAGAAGGTCGGCAGTTTGGCGGGTCGAATCCCAAGTGCTGCGTAACAGAGTGAGCGCCTGTTACTCGTCCCAGCTTCTGCCAACCTAGCAGTTCGAAAGCACGTAAAAATGCAAGTAGAAAAATAGGAACCGCTCCGGTGGGAAGGTAACAGCGTTCCGTGCGCCTTTGGCGTCTAGTCATGCCAGCCACATGACCAAGGAGACGTCCTCGGACAAGCGCTGGCTCTTCGGCTTTGAAACGGAGATGAGCACCGGCCCCTAGAGTCGGAAACGACTAGCATGCATGTGCGGGGGAACCTTTACCTTTACCTTACTTCACTAATATAAATCCAACCACCAGCAGTGATACATCTAGGTTATATGCCAAGCACAATAGTTCACGAAACACATATTGACACTTATTGGTGATTCACACAACATTCTGCTCCAGTGTCTAAGGCTGTGGTGGCGAACCTATGGCATGCGTGCCACAGGAGGCACTCAGAGCCCTCTCTGTGGGCACATGCACTGTTGCCCCAGTCTTCAGCTGGGTTTTATAACACCTTTTCACTTTAGGCCTCCGCCGCCATGTGCAAAAAAAATGGGGGGGGTTTTCAATCAGTCAATCAATTTCAACTTCTCACGGGGAAAAAAAAGATCTCACAAAGTTGGAATTGATTGAACTTTTTAGTCCCACCCAGTCTGCCGTTAATACAGCCGCCACGCCCACCCAATGGGCCACGCCCACCTGGCATCCGATGATACATAAGTGGGTTTTGGGTTGCAGTTTGGGCACTTGGTCTCTAAAAGGTTCGCCATCACTGGTCTAAGGGATGGTCCACATCCAGCCTTGTTGGGGCTCTCTGAATATTGGGGAAAAGCTGTTCCATAGAGCCATCATATGAAATGTAAAGTCACATTCTTGGAACCTGGAAACTGGTATTGTTTGATGGTTGAAATCTGGAAGCATGCCATCCCTGTCTGATTGGACACTTGGAGGGGAGGGGAATCTCTAAAAAAATCTTGATCCTGTATATTTTCCCAGAGTGCTGAGAATCTCTGGATTTTAAAATACATTATCTATCACCTATCAAGGGTAAATTTGATGGGAGAATGACAGAAACCTCCTTTCTGGGTGCAGTGAACTCTGAATTCTGGCTGTCCATCTTTGTTGTCATTTTGCCAGGTATCAAAGGTGAATATTTTTAGGAAGCCTAAAGTTCAGGATTAGAAAATCATCTGAACTTTTGTCTTCTTTTGTTTCCAAGAAGGCTCCTTCTGATTAAAAAAAAAAGTCACCAATCTTGTTTCTTGGATCACTGTCTCAGAGGCCGTAGGATCCCACTAAGTTATAACTGCTGTGGAAGAAGATTTTAATTTATTGTTTTTTTAAAAAAAAATATTTTGTTGTAATGCTTTAATAGTTACTTTAAATATATAAATATGAATGGTTTTATCTATTTTTTATTATATTGGTGATAATAAATTTCAGAATTTAAATTATTAAATAAAATATTGTGCCAAAATATAACTTATACACCAAATAGTAAGTACGGTAATGGTATTGGGTTTGGAATAAAAAAGTTTTGTTAATTACTTACACCAAATGAAGATGAAGTTGTGTTTGATAAGTGCCATATAGACTGCAGATAATGGGAATTGATCCAATACATCTGGGAAGAATCAGCTTGGAGAAGACTGTTTCATGCAACAATTTTGGGACGAAGACCGTTGTAATTCAGTTCTCGCTTCAGATTTAATTATATTAGGTAGTTTTGAGATTATTGTGATGAATTGGTTAAAAGTAAGGGGGAAATCACTTAACCCTTTCTTTTTCCTTTCCAGAATTTAGTGACCCTGAATTGTACTGAAGACAGAGATACATGCTGCAATGGTGACATAAACTGCTAAAACTGCACTGGAGTAAATTCTGAAAGTCTTTATAAAAATCTCAATGCCCTCACAACTGGAAAGCATCTAGGGTCTGGCTTACAACATGACTTTTATTGTGAAACTTCACAGACATTTTCAACGGACAGTAATACTATTAGCTACATTTTGTATGGTGAGCATTGTTATTTCAGCCTATTATTTATACAATGGCTACAAGCAAGAAAACGAAGTTTCTGAAATTTCTTCAGATGTTGAATGTGGGGATCTTCCAATGCTGCTCTCTCCATGGAAGATGATTAAGGCCAGTGAACCATTAAGGACTGACCCCGTTGTGCTTGTGTTTGTGGAAAGTCAGTACTCTGTACTTGGTCAGGATATAGTCATGGTACTAGAATCCAGCAGGTTCCAGTATCACATAGAGATTGCTTCTGGGAAAGGTGATGTCCCCGTACTGATAGATAGAAATAAAGGCAAGTATCTTCTAATAATATATGAAAATATTTCTAAATATGTAAATATGGATTCCTGGAATCGGGGCCTTCTAGATAAATACTGTGGGGAATTCAGTGTCGGAATAATTGGGTTTCAAAAAAGCAGCGATAACACTTTGCAGACTTTTCACTTAAAAGGGGTTCCTTTCCAAATCCACAGCAATGTAGGTGTAAAAGATGGTTGCGTTAATCCCCATTCTCCTCTGCTCCATCTAACAAAAGCATCCAAGCTCGATAAAGGGCCTTTGCCTGGAAGTGACTGGACAGTTTTCCATATAAATCATTCAGCTTACCAACCTGTTGTATTTGCAAAACTAAGAGCACCTGAAAACCTCCCTCCACCCATTGTTAAAAATGTTCTACATGCAACAGTTATTCACGACGTGGGTCTTCATGATGGAATTCAGCGTGTTCTTTTTGGTAACAATTTGAACTTCTGGCTGCACAAGCTCATCTTTATAGATGCTGTCTCATTTTTGACTGGAAAGAGACTCACGTTGTCCCTGGATAGATACGTACTTGTAGACATTGATGACATCTTTGTTGGAAAAGAGGAAACGAGAATGAAAGCCAGTGATGTTCAGGTATGGTGTGCCAGAAAGTCTCCTATGATACGGTGATGTTATCCAAATGTTTATTTTTTTAATGCAAAAAACCTCTATAGTTAAATAAAGTTTTATTTAAATAGACAACTCCTTTGCGTTCAATATATTCATTTAAAATAAAATCAGTATTTTAATTAAGCCATTGTTTGTTTTTACATCGGTTAAATCTTTTAATTTAGTAGAGCTAAAGTCTGGCCTTTGTGGGAACCAATAACAGGCTATTATTGCTCAATATAAATTACGTTACCTTTTTTTTTCATAATAATTAATCTTGTTTCTTTTTTTTCTACTGGTGAGATATTTTGATATTTAATATCTATATTAAACTTTATGTTACTATGTACTGGGTTTTTTTTAAAAAAATGAGTCAAGTAGAGAAGATAAAATTATAAAGGCAGTAGATTTCCATTTTGTATTCAGGTAGTCCTTGACTTATGACCACAGTTGAGCCCAAATTTTATGTTGTTAAGAGAGACATTTGTTAAGTGACATTTGCCTCATTTTACAACTTTTCTTGCCACAGTTGCTAAGTGAGCCATTGCAGTTGTTAGTAGCTCAGTTGTTAAGTGAATCTGGCTTCCCCATTGACTTTGCTTGTCAGAAGTTTTGTAAAAGTTGCCAAGCATCAAATTTTGGATCACGTGATCATGGGGATGCTGCAACAGTCATAAGTGTGAAAAGCAGTCATAAGCCACCACTGTACCTTTGAATGGTCACTAAATGAACAGTTGTAAGTCGAGGACCTCCTGTAGTTAGAGTTCTGTGTGCAATGAACACACGCATGACTGCCAATGAAATGGGTTGGTGGATCATATCTGCATAACTCGCCCTTTCTAAGGTTGATGGATAGCACGCCATTGAGGGGAGGTTTGAAGTATGTCCAAGCTTACCTATCATTCCTAATGATTCCGAGGTCTGCAAGTACAGCAACAAGGCTGAAGGCACCAAATTTTATTCTCTTTAAGTAAAACAAAATCATGTGGTGAACCTTTTCTCGTGCTGCAGTTACTTTAGGGCCCAGGTGAGAGATTTCTTCTTTTAAGTTTAATTTATTGGAGAAACCAAGGTTTGTACATGACAAAGTGTAGAATTTATTTTATCTTATTTTTATCCCGCCTTTATTGTTTTTATAAAATAGCTCAAGGTGACAAACATCCAATACACTTTCCTTCCCCTATTTTCCCCACAACAACAACCTGTGAGGTGAGCTGAGAGAGGCTGACAGGCCCAAGGTCACCTTAGGCCAGGGGTAGACAACCCTGGCTCTTTTATGACTTGTGGACTTCAACTCCCAGAATTCCTGAGCCAATATGGCTCAGCTTGAAAACCTTTCCCTTTCTCCTCAGGATGGCTTGACTCAGGAATTCTGGGAGTTGAAGTCCATGACTCATAAAAGAGCCAAGGTTGCCTACCCCTGCCTTAGGCTTTCATGCCTAAGGTAGCTAGAACTCTCAGTGTCCTGGTTTCTGGCTCTAGAATAATACGTGCAAAATATTTTTTCATGGAAAGTTATAAATTGAACAAGATAAGGCACGGCATACTGTACGTAAGAAGGGCATATTTGTTTATTAATTACAGCAAACGAACAGATCGTTTAAGCTATTCACTACAAGCTTCCTACATTATCTGTTCTCACTTTCTGCTTGGTTGCTCTAAATTCAGATGTGCTCCGCAGAAAAGTTACTATTTTTTTAAAAAAAATCAATGTTCTTGCTTTTCCTATGGAAAGCTTCCATATTATTAAATTGACTAATATTCTGGAAAGAGCAGACTGACTTAAAAGAAACTATTGCAGTAGACAAGTTAGTTTGGGCTAGTAGAATTCTGGTTCAAAGTATCTGGATAAGACTTAAGTTTGTAAGACTCTTTGAAAATCAACAAATCTCTGTCCAGAAGTTATTCTGGATGGTTCAGAAAATACAGTACATGGATCTTCTCTGTAATCATCCACAATAAGCTGACAATTGGTTTAGCACAGCTTTTCAACTTCCTTCCCTCCTCCCAATTCATGCAGACAGATGAAATATTAGTATGCCATATGTTGTGTTTCAGTTAAAATCTGGATTTATATGAGTAGGTGTAACCTTTAAAGAAAGTTATTTTTCTGCACTTTAGTTCTCTTGTTTCATTAAGAAAAATTCAATCATGAAACAGATGGCTAGGGAATAACCTATAAATCTTAAATTTAATCTAAAATCAATCTGGAATTTATCACTTTAATTATTGGGTTTGGTGCATCAGAAAGATTAGGGGTATGAAATTAAAACATAACTCATATTCCTTTGCTTAATCACTGAATTTTTAAAATTTGCAATTAGTAGTTAAAGAAGACCTGATTATAAAACAGTACATCAATCAATTCAATTACAAACTATCATTTGCGACAAATTTTAAATGGAACTTTAGTGCTTAGTATTTATTTAATAGTTTATCTGTCTATCCAACTTGCAAACAAAATTGTGACTTAAAGTATTCTTTTAATATTAGTAGCAGTATTTGAAACTGTCATAGGTATAAGTGCTTAGGGAGTCCTTAGGGAGAAGGGCGGTATACAAATCAAATAAATAAATAAATAAATAAAGTGCTTTCTACAAGGCATATTTTCACACACATTATTTTTGCTTTTTTTAAGTTTTTCAGTTTACAGATCCTTAGGAAAAACAAATAGCTAAACCCGCAAATTCTAGTATAGCCCTTCCAAACTATGTTTTCTCCTGTAGAATTCAGTACAAGGAGCAGAGGTGAAACATCCTTCCTCTTTTTAACTCAAGCTATATTATTAGAAAACATTTACTTGTCCTTGGCTACAGTGTACCTGCGATATAATGCTGTACCTGCAGCATTATCAAATTTCTAGTTGAAATGGAAATCTTAGCGTGTACATAAAAATATCCCATGAATGTAGTACATTCCTCCTGGGGACTGGTTTTTTAATTATATCATCAGAGGGACTTGTGGGAAGAGAGTGGCTGATACATTAAATTCTATGCAGGGACATGGTGACTGAACAAGTCTCAGCTGTAATTTTCATTCTTCAATATTCACTTTAAACTAGAAGTCTTTAATAAAGTAGATTAAAACCAGTGGAAATTTTTCCATTTTGCTACATGGCCTGAGTCTGATATGAAAAACATTTAAGCATCAGTGACTTTCAATGGCAGAACTTGAGCTTGCATTTAAACAATTCATATTAAAAGAAACATGGATAGAAAAATGGCTTCCAATTTTGAACATGACATGAGAAATAGCAGTCTCTTTATTTCTATTAAAAATTAGGTAAAGGTAAAGGTTCCCCCGCAGATGTGTGCTACTCGTTTCCAACTCTAGGGGCCGGTGCTCAACTCCGTTTCAAAGCCGAAGAGCCAGCGCTTGTCCGAGGACGTCTCTGTGGTCATGTGGCTGGCATGACTAGACGCCAAAGGCGCATGGAACACTGTTAACTTCCCACTGTAGTGGTCCCTATTTTTCTACTTGCATTTTTACGTGCTTTCGAACTGCTAGGTTGGCAGAAGCTGGGACAAGTAACAGGCGCTCACTCTGTTATGCGGCACTCGGGATTCGACCCGCCAAGCTGCCGACCTTCTGATCGACAAGCTCAGCGTCCTAACCCACTGAGCCACCGCATCCCTTCTATTAAAAATTAATTCCTTTAAATGCAAGCTCAAATTCTGCCAGCGAAAGTGGCTGACTGTTAAATGATTATTTATTTTATTTATAAAAATACAGAAATTTATAAAGGTTTAAGAACCTTAAAAATGCTATAGAGTCTGCACATTGTATAAACTTTCATGATATCACTTGTTGATTGAAAAGAATGAAAATTGTTAATTAAAGCAAACTTTGATTACCATTAATATGGAATTGTGGATTACCATTAATATGGAATTGTGGTTTAATATCTGAACAAACATGTTCCCAATTTTATCCAAAATAAGAAATTGAAGTTTTATCCAAAATAAGAAATTGATGGGTTTTTTTCATGATATAACTTCTTCCAACTAAGTGCCATGTGTAGTGTTAAGTGCCCATGTGGCTAGCATTGAGTTATGTTGGAATCAGTTAATATACCATCATCTGCACTAGGCCAATGCCCTTAGATTTGATTATCAAATGATGCAAAACCATAGTTAATTCCATGGTTTATTATATAAACCATAATGGCTTGGTTTCACACAATATACCGTATTGAGGCCACTATCATAAGGTTTATATAATTTACTAAGCCAGAGGTTCCCAACCTTTTGGGCACCAGGGACTGGTTCCATGGAGAAAGGGTTTTCCACGGATCGGAGGGGGCGTGGTTTTGTGTGTTGCCTGCATCATGCAGATGGAGCTTCGCTAACACGGCCCAGTTTGTGGCATGCCACAGACAAGTGCCAGTCCATGGACTGGGGATTGGGAATCCCTGCAGTAAGCCAAAATAAAAAAAAATCACCTTATGATTTTATAATAAAAAAATCCATAGTATTGGAAACTAAAAAGGTATCCATGTTGGGGAGAGAATCTGACAGTGTGTGTTGTCTTTCGAGAATTTTACTATCATTTTCAAAAAAATTACGAAATTCTGACTACTGTATTTTCTGGCGTATAAGACGAATTTTTAACCCATGAAAATCTTCTCAAAAGTCAGGGGTCATCTTATACGCCCAGTCGTCTTATACGCTGGAAAATAGTACATTAATCAATCGAGTGCCCCTGTTCTTGCAAAGCAACTTCAAGCCTCCTTAGTCCAGTCCCCCCTCCAACGTGACCCTCCCTTCCCACCCCCAAGAGCCTCTAAGCCCCTTCCCCTCCCCCTTGCAAACGCCAGACCCCGAGAGCGGCAGGAAGCCCCTCCCCCTCACAGCATCTGAGCATAAGCAGAGCACGCCCTGCTACCCACTATCTCTCCTGGCAGCCTGGACAGCGGTACTTGGTGGCCTGGCGCCCCTCTTGCCCGCAGACCACGCAGCGGCCCTCGCCAGCCGGCCTCAGCATGGCTGCCCCAAGTCCGGCTCTCCATTGCGTCTTCCGGGCCCGCCTGGCCGACCACCTCCCGGGCGGGGCTTGGCTCCAGATGTGGCGGCTGCTCCATCTGCAAATACGCTCTCAAAGCCGGATCGTGCTCGGCCGTGCAGGCTGCTGAAAGGCGGGGACTCGGAGTTCCTGCGGTGTTTGCGACTTCTGGCGTGCCATTTGCAGAGTGGCCTGGAAGAGCATGTCATGTGAACACAGCTCTTGCATGTATTCCAAAGGGTGGGTGGAAGGAAAAGCCCCTTTGGGCTTCAAAAGGGCGGCTTTGCACCATCTGCATCAGACGGGGCTGATTCGGGCTTGTGTCGGACACTTGGCAACTGGCATGTACCCGTATTTTCCGGCGTATAAGACGAAAAATCTTGAAAATCTTCTCAAAAGTCGGGGGTCGTCTTATACACCCAGTCGTCTTATACGCCGGAAAACACGGTAAGGTCATTTTTGAACACTACTGTAGAAACTCATTTTTGAACGCTACTGTAGAAAGTTCAGCAACTGGAATGTTGAAAAAGTAGAGCAGAGAAAATATTTTAAAAGATAACGTTCTTTTAGAGAAGTTAGCAATGAATCTTTATTACTATGGGTGTGGAAGTTGTCTTTAGTAGCACAATGGCACTGAGTAACTGAGGCAACATTTACGCAAATCATCTGGAATTTAAAGCAATATTTGTACACTATGTGAATACCATCTCATTAGATACTGCATTTCGTTCTACCTGTATATCAGAAGCCTGATACGAAAATAGTCTGTAACAGGGTAGGCTGCGCATATTAAATCTCTTCATATCTCACTATAGGTCAGTTCATGAAAGATCAGGTTATCAGCGATTGTTAATTAGGATCTCTTAGGCAGGGGCAGAAACAGCATCCATTTAAATGTGAAGTTGCTAAGAAATACCATTGGGAATTTGTTATTTCACTCGTGTCCTGGTTACAAGACTAATCTAGACATCTGGTTGGGCACTGTGGAAACAGAATGATGATTTGATCCAGCGTGAATCTTCTTACTTTTTTAGCAAACCGATATGCTGATACAGAACTTAAGAAATGTACGGTCACGTGCTGAGAACAGTTAGTGGTCTTACTATAGTCGCAGGTATGTGTCGGGTATGTGCACAAACTCCATTAATGAAATATTAAAGTAAAATAATCAGCGGTGAACAGCTACTACCTTTAATGTTAGCACTGTGGAAAAAAGGATTTGGGTTTTGTACACCATTAACCAGAGAGCTGTGAACTCTGAATGTATTAAAGGAACTAAGGATACCTCAAGCAGAATCAGTACATAAACCCAGAATCTCTGATATTAGGAGCTTCAGGTTCTTGACTAATAGAAAAATCAGAAACCAATCACTTGCTCAGATTAATGAATTTAGATTTTCTGACAATTACTATATTATAATTTGCAAATGAAAGAGAAGGAATTCAGCTCTATATTTTACGGTTAGTTTATCCAGTTCATCACGTATTTACTTTTTTTTTTTAGAAATTAGGATTGCTCATAAATTTGTGGAATGTGAAAAGAAAATGCAATCAACTTTGCATTGATAATAAGATATATATTCAGAATTTACAATTGTTAGTGATTCTATTAAGATCACCATATTCATTAGGAGAAAGCTGTGGTGGAGCTATTTTTCCTATTTAGAAGATGCAGGAATATCAAATATAAATATTAAATAAAGTGGTAACAAAACCAAAATGATGTGAAAATAATACAGTTAACTCCCTACCACACTCAGGGAAAGAAACACACTGGAGTTGGAGAGAGAATCCATGTCTCTTTAAATTAATCAAATTATTATTCCTATTAACACAATATGCAACCCACCTAGTGGGAAACTGCACATCCTTGTTCTTTTTCATAATGTACTGTAAGAATTACTCATCATTCTTTTTTGAGCCCTGACAGGCATAATCAGATTTGTTAATGAGTTCACATTTTACAGCCTTGCACTTTAATTGGACTCTGAAATTTGTCTACCCAGAGCAACTCTAAGGTCAGGAATGTAGTATCTAAGAAAATTGAAATGATATCCCATTGGGATTTTTTAATTATCCTCTTGTTTTTAATGTTTAACGTGCCCATTGTCTTACTTAGAAAGTTTCAGTTTGGCCAGACCAACTGTTAAAGGTGATAATGAAGGTCAGGCTGGCACATAACTTGTGCAAACTGACATGTAAATTCTGAAACTGGATTGTTAGAATTAATAGAGAAATCTGTGTTGTTTGATAGGCGAAGTACTTTCAGCTTCTATAGCTGTTCTGTTCAGAAGCCCTTAAACCAGGACTGTCTAACCTGTGACATACAGTCCACATGCGCCCCTGGACAGCTAGTAATGCAACCCCACAAGATTGTAAATTTTTATATGTGATTTATGTACATTAACTATATTATATATTTTATATGTGGCCCAAGACAATTCTTCAGCCATAAATCTGTAGACCCGTGGCCTAAACACTTAGCTTGGTGAGAAGCAACACTATTGAAAGCCAGAGTTATAGTATATGTGGAATATTAAGACTACATAGAGGGTATGTTCATAAAGTGAACATTTATTGACTCAAAAAGTTGGCCTTGTATGTATATTTACTACACACTATTTACTACAAAAGGGACGCGGTGGCTCAGTGGGTTAGGACGCTGAGCTTGTCAATCAGAAGGTCGGCAGTTTGGCGGGTCGAATCCCGAGTGCTGCGTAACAGAGTGAGTGCCTGTTACTCGTCCCAGCTTCTGCCAACCTAGCAGTTCGAAAGCACGTACAAAATGCAAGTACAAAAATAGGGACCACTACAGTGGGAAGGTAACAGCGTTCTGTGCACCTTTGGTGTCTAGTCATGCCGGCCACATGACCACGGAGACGTCCTCGGACAAGCGCTGCCTCTTCGGCTTTGAAACGGAGATGAGCACCGGCCCCTAGAGTCGGAAACGACTAGCACGCATGTGCGGGGGAAACTACCTGATATATAAAAAAATGATTATACCTCATAAGAGTCATTCAAATCATGTGTTGGTTGCTGACTGGTGGGTTAACTTAGAATAACAGAGTTGGAAGGGACCTTGTAGGTCACATAGTCCACCCCTCTGCTCAAGCAGGCAACTCTATACCATTTTTGACAACTGGCTGTCCAGTCTCTTGAAAGATTCCAGTGATGGAACTCCCACAAGCTCTGAAGGCAAGCTGTTCCATTGGTTGATTGTTCTCAGTGTCAGAAACTTCCTCCTTATTTCTAGGTTGAATCTCTCCTTGATCGGTTTCCATTCATTGTTCCTTGTCTGGCCTTCGGGTACTTTGGAAAATAGTTTGTCCCCCCTCTTCTTTATGACAGCCCTCAAATATTGGAACACTGCTATAATGTCACTCCTAGGTCTTCTCTTCACTAGACTAGCCATGCCCAGTTCTTGTAACCTTTCTCCATATGTTTTAGCCTGCAGGCCCCTAATCATCTTAGTTGCTTTCTCTGCACTTTTTCCAGAGTCTCAGCATCTTTTTATAGTGTGGTGAGCAAAACTAGATGCAGTATTCTTATGTGTGGCCTTACTAAGGCTTTATAGAGCAGTACTAGTACCTCGTGATCTTGATTTAATACCTCTGTTAATGCAATTTAGGATTGCTTTGGCTTTTTTGGTGCCTGGAGCACACTGCTAGCTCATATTTCATTGTCCACTAGGACTCCCAAGATCCCTCTCACAGTTACTGCTATTAAACCAGGTTTCACCTCCTCTATACGTGTACTTTTAGTTTTTCTTGCCTAAGTGTAAGACTTTACTTTTCTCCTCGTTGAATTTCATTTTGTTAGATAGGGCCCAATGTTCAAGTCTGCCGAGATCCATCTGGATCTTGAGCCTATCATCTAGGATGTTGGCTATTCCTGCCAGCTTAGCGTCATCTGCAAATTTGATGAGTTCCCCTTCTATTCCCTCATCTAAGTCATTTATGAAGATATTGAAAAGTACTGGGCCTAAGAGGTAGGGCCTTCTCAGTGGGTGCGCCTGCCCTGTGGAACCAGCTGCCTGCGGAGCTTAGGACTGCCCCCAACCTCCGTTCATTCCGCCGGGACCTGAAGACCTGGCTCTTCGAGCTCTCTGGCCCAGGCTGAGAATTTTTAAATTTTAATTTTAACTGGGTTTTTTTATTGTTCTCAGGGTTTCATTTAATCTTTTTAATTTGTTTTAACGTTTGTGTTGACTTTCTTTTAAATGCCCTGTAAACCGCCCTGAGTCCTTCGGGAAAGGGCGGTATATAAATCTAAATAAATAAAAATAAAAAAATAAAAAATAAGACGGAACTTTGTGGTACCCCACTGCTTACTTCCCTCCATGTAGATGTAGCACCATTAAGGACTATCCTTTGAGTCCGGGTTGTCAGCCAGTTACAAATCCATTTGGTGATGATGATAATCTATTTTATATCTTATATTGTCTCTGGGTGACCAGAGACAAAGAAGATAGAATATGTACTTGATACATGTGGAGAAAAATAAAGGGAGAGATTCAAAGAGTAAATTGGTGAATGTGTGGAGTATCTCGTAGAATGAAATTTATTTCGGGCCCTCTCAGGCACTGCTATATCATTTGTTCCTGCAAAGCAGACATGTCAAACACAAGGCCCGGGGGCCAGATCCGGCCCGTGAAGTGGTTTCATGCGGCCCGCAAAGCCATCCTGGAAACAGTGAGGGAACGGCCCCCGCTGCCTTGGCCCTGGCCCAGAGACCCTCCTTCTGCCAGAGACCCCCAGATCTGTCCCACTCCTGCCCAGGCCCCCACAGGCATCCTTCATGCGAACGATGTAGAGCTGGCCACGCCCACCCAGTAGGCCATATGCACTCTAGCCACGCCCACCTAGGCCACACCCACCCGGCCCCCTGAGGGCTACTGCAATGCTGATGCGGCCCTCAATGAAATTGAGTTTGACACCCCTGCTGCAAAGGATATTTCCACTACTTTTTTTTTCTTTTACATACTCACCCTTCACAGCTGTATCTGACTGCCGTGGACAATTCTTTCAAGCAAAGTTGTTCACAGAAATTAAAACCTGAGAAGCTATAGCTCTCTTCTCTAGAAAAAAAACATATTAAGTTTCAATAACAATAATAACTTTATAGCTAGGCTATTGATAACACTTCATAGGTAGACTAGTGAATTTGGTAGTTTGAAGAGCAACTATATAGGTAGTCCTCAACCGATGACCATAATTGAGCCCAAAAATTACTGTGGCTAAGCGAAACATTTGTTAAGTGGGTTTTGCCACCATTTTACAACATTTATTGCCACAATTATTAAATGAATCACTACAGTTGTTAAGTTAGGAACACGGTTATTAGGTGAATCTGGCTTCCCCGTTGACTTTTCTTGTCAGAAGGTCACAAAAGGGGATCGCGTGACCCTCGGGCATTGTACCCGTCATAAATATGAGTTAGTTGCCAAGCATCTGAATTTTGATTACGTGACCATGGGCAGTGCTGCAGCGGTTGTAAGTGTGAAAAATGGTCATGTCACTTTTTTTAAGTACCATTGTAACTTTGAACAGTCACTAAATGAACTGAATAAGTCAAGGACTACCTGTATAATTGACTGGGGTTCATATATTAAAGCAAACTATTGCTTATTTAACCATAACGTATTGAATATATTGTAATTGCTATATGGTTGTAAACCATATATGGTTGTAAACCATGTAATTCAAATGCTGGGCTTATAGAACAGGGGTGTCAAACTCAATTTCACTGAGGGCCGCATCAGCTTTGCGGTTGCCCTCGGGGCCGGGTGGGTATGGCCAGGGTGGGCGTGGCCTACTGGGTGGGTGTGGCTAGTGTGTGTATGGCCTACTGGGTGGGCGTGGCCAGCTCTACATCGTTGGCATCAAGGGTGCCTATGGGGGCCTGGGCAGGAGTGGGACAGATCTGAGGGTCTCTGGCAGAAGGAGGGTCTCTGGGCCAGGGCCAAGGCAGTGGGGGCCGTTCCCTCACTGTTTCCAGGGTGGCTTTGTGGGCCGCATGAAACCACTTCGTGGGCCGGATCTGGCCCCCGGGCCTTGTGTTTGACATGTCTGTTATAGAACATGCCAAGCTAAAATCTAACAAACCATTGCGATATGTATAATGTTGTATGAAACCATCACCTACTGTAGTCTTAAACCAGATCACAAAATAGCAGTTCTTATGAAAATGCTCTTTATCGGTCCTGGCAACCCTGGTTTGTGACAGGGAACTTTGCTCTTTTGCATTCAAGAAATGCAGCTTGGAAGGTGGAAATGTTGTCCTTTCGTACATGTAGCATGTATGTTTAAGTTAAGAATGATATAAGAAATTTAGCTGCCTTTATTTCCCTGAGGAGTTGGAGAAGGAAAACCAAATTTAAAAATGGCTAGGCATACTTTTTAAGCTGTCTTTATTGCATCTTGTTTTAGTATAGAAAATAAACCTGTATTACTCAAGAAATACGATTTTATTGCTGCTGTGGTGGTTGTAGTTGTTTTTCCAATGATGCACTGAACTATAAAAAGAAATGGAAACTTCAAGTGTTTTATGATTTGGGCAGCAGGTAGATAAAAAAAAAATAAATCCCGAGTCTTTGTTCTCTGTTCTATCCTTTGGCTTTATTTCCAACCAAAATTGTAAGCCATTCTATTCCTTCTGAAGTTTATCCTTCTAAGATACATCTAAGCAAAGAAATGCCCCAACTTACCTTCCTGAAGCTTCAGTTGGAATTCCATAACTTGAAGTTCTAACATAACTATAGGGCAGAAGGCTGGTTCCTATCTTTTTTTTTTATTTAAAAAGTTTTACAATACATTTTAACTTTAATCCCCCCCTCCCCCACCCCCACCCAACCCTCCCTATCCCTTCCCCCCATTCCCTCCTCCCCCCCCCCGACTTCCCAGAGCTAAATACAGGGTATAAAATCAAAAAACAAACATAAGCACCCCTATGTTATCAGCAATAAACTATTAGTTCTATCTCCCTCTAGCTCATGTAAAATGAATACAAACAATATTAATATTACAAATAAAGTAAAAAAGAAAAAGAGAAAAACAAAAAAAGCTTTACTCAGAATAGATTTTCTTAATCCCAGTCCTTATTCATATTAATTTCAAAGAAAAAAAAATAGACAAATTCTCAGTTACGCGCCAAAAGCGCCTATCTATTAACCTTAATAATCTCCAACCAAACAACCATAATCAAAAATAATTCTTGCATGTATCACACCAAATGTCTCGCAGTTCCAGGTTATCCTTGAGTTCAAATAAAAAGAGTAAAAAAAAAAGGGTTAAGCAGTCTGTAAGACAACTTATTGTTAATTAGGAGCTTGCATACCCATTCTTAGTTCAACACACACTTTTAGTCCATAACCCTAATATACTTTTCTAACAAGCAACATCCATCTTAAATTGTGTTACATATTAAAAAAAAACTTTCTTTCTCCTCTATGATAAATTTAATCCATTAAGTTACTAATTTAAAAATTTAATCAGCAATCTTAACGCCCCAAAACTTTTGGAGCACGTCTGTCATGACCCCCAAAACTTCTTTGGACCGCGCCCCTCCCACATCTTCACTGTAAATACACTTTGGAGATTCCATAACTATCTGCTGGTCTTGCTCTTGCTCTCGTCTCGCTCTTCTTAAGGCGGCACGCGTCTTCCTCTGGCCTCCTGCAACATCCAATGAAACTGTATCTTGATCCCCTCCAACACCATTGTCCTCTATCTGTCTGTCTGCAACATCTTGAAGCTTTCCCTCGCCGTATCCCTTAACAGCTTCCAAAAATGATAGGGGGGTTGCTTTTAACACATTGCTATAAAAATCACGTGCCTGGGCCACAGTAACCAGACTATGTCTTTTACCTTCATGCGTCACCACCAGTCCAACTGGAATCTCCCATCTAAACTTAATATCACATTTCTTAAGTTCCTGTACTAAAAATGCAAAATCTTTCCTTCTCCTTAAAATCTTCGGAGGAATCTCTTTTAAAACCAAGACTTCTTGCTCAGCCACTACCAGTTTAGTATCATAGGCAGCTTGAATAACTTCATCTCTAATTACTCTCTTTGTAAAATAGACCACCACATCTCTGGGTAACTTCCTTTGTCTTGCAATCCATGAATTTACACGAAAAATTTTGTCCATATTTCCCTCAATTTCAGATGCTGGCTGGCCCAATACCCCTTCCAGAGCCTCAGAAATCAGCTGCTTTAAATCTTCTTTACAGTTCTCCTTTAAACCCCTGATTCTAATAGCATACTGCATCTGATGATACTGAGCAAGGCTCAATTCTCCGTCCATTTTATCCCTTATATTTTCATTTTCTGATACTTTTGCTTCTAATATAGAGTTCTTTTGACTGAGATCCTTCACTTTTTCATCCAGCTGTTGCACACATTCAGCTACAGATTCAATCATAGACAACATGTCCACCCTCATTGCTCTAAACTTCTCTTCCATCTTCTTCTCCAGTTTCTCCTCCAACTTTTTCAGCTTTTCATCCATCATGTCAGACATCAATTGTGAATGCTTTCCAAGAGCATCTTGTAAATCCTTAAGCGTCAATGCCGGAGGAGGTGCAGGAGGAAGCAAAGCTTGCAATGAGGTCTGTTGCACCAGGGAAGACCCCGCACTCCGAAGAGCTTTAGAAGTTTTAGCCGCCATCTTCCCCCACTTTCACTTATTGCGCACTTTCACTTTGAAGCTATAAAATCCATTGAGCTAGAGAGTAAAGATAAGAGTCCACATCACCTTGACCTCCTGTACCGCTCTGCCTGCATCTTGATAATCAAAGGTATTTCCTTTTGGCAGGGGTGGTTGCTAACGCCTGGCTCTGCTCCATAAATCCCGGAGCAGGGGCGCTGCGCAGCTCGGAGCAACCCAGGCTTCGGGGGGGCTCAATCCTTCAGCCGCCCAAACTCTCAGCTCAGGCGGCCCCGGAGAGCTCAACCCCTACTTGGGGCCTCACCCCCTCCTCTTCTCCCGAGGAGGGGGCTTCAAATCCATCTAAACAGCTGATCGGCGCTGTTTACGATGGAAAAACACAGCTGCGGAGCGGGCAGCCCGAAAACGGCTGTCTTCGGCGTCGCGTCGCCACCGGAAGTTGGTTCCTATCTTTTTTTTAAGTGGGTAGACACATTTGAAATTTTGAGAACACATTATGGAAACCATTATGAAACCAGTCTCGCAAAATGGTTTCTATATAAACGTGGCCAGACATTCAACAACACTAATAAGTTTCAACTAACTACTTATTCTACCCTTCCAGGATGTCTCTTGGGAGGTATGTAAATTTAACAAAATCCTATTTCAATTTGCAATATGTTTTGAATTTTCTATGAACAAGTCAACTTTATTTAAATTTGCGATTAGAATTCTGATTCAATGTTTTGATTCATTCAGTGGCATGTTGATACAATTTGCCACTGAATCTTTGAATGGAAGTTTCACACAGCCCTATTATTTTTCATCCTAATTATTATTTTTATGGGCCCACTACCCTGGATACTCAGTTTTACTTAAGTGAGATGGGCAGTGTTGAAATTTAATTAAATAAATAAGTCTAGCACTTTTATTTTCTGAGATTGCCTTTGGGATTAGTGTGAGATCCCAAAACATTGTGGAAATGAATTGAATTGAAATTAATGTATTGCTTTATAATATGTTAGGGCATTGTGATGACTCAGTGGTTAAGATGCTGTCAGCTGACAGCCCAGGTTCGAGACCCAAGTGCTGCATGATGGGGTGAGCTCCCGTCCTCATCTTGCCATGTCTCTTTTCTGCTCTTCATTTGGTCTTTCTTATAGTCCAGTTTGATCTCTCTGGTATTCAGTATCTGGTATTCACTGCATCTTTTTCACTGTCCTTCAGATATTTTTTCAAATGCCTTTTTTCTTATGCATTTTGCAATGTTCAATACATACCTATGTTCCCTGATAAACTGAGTTTGTCAACATGATTTATTGTCATTACTTTTCTGGTTTTCCTATCAATAGCTTCTACTTTTGCTTGAGGTCAGTCCACTATTCCAGCTGTGTACAATTGTAATTGTCCAGGTGTTAATTGCCTTGATAGTATTTCCTCCACTAAGTGAAGATCTTAATGTATTCTCTATTCATTTTCTTCTTGACTTGAATGTTTTTGATATTGTCAGGCTGAAGGTTGCCCAGGTATTTGTAGTGATAATCTTCATTCAGACTCTTGATGTTATTTCCATAAGGCTTCTTGATTCCTTCAATTTTCACTATTTTTTCCTTTTTGATATTAAAATATGACACATTTGTCCAGTCCAATATCTTAGCTACATATTCGGACAGTGTTAAGCTGCAATTCCATATTAGATGGGTTTTTTTTTCATACAGCTTCAGATCGGCCATATAAAGGAAACAGGGTAGCCTGCCAGATGTTATGTTTGATAGCCATGGCCTGACTTGTTCAATATTGTTGACAGAGGAATCAGTGCAATGACAAACAGTAATGATGAAAGTGAGTCTCTTTGAAAGATTGTTCTCTTGATATTAACCTCTCCCAGTCTATCACCATTGACTTTCAACTATGTCTTCCATTGTGCCATCGATCTTTGCACAAAGCTTCTGATGTTTTCACTGACTGCTGTTATTGCTAGATACTTGATTATTCGATCATCTGGCAGGGACTCAAATGCCTCCTTGTAATCAATCCATGCTACATTCAATTTGGTCTTCATTCTCTTGCGGTTTTCCAGAATCATCGTGTCAATTAGGAGTTGATGTTTTCATCCTTGGCTGTTTGAGTGGTTTTCTTTCTGCTCAGATGGAAAGAGCTTGTTTTTAACTAGGTGCTGTTGGACTGCATCACCAGTTAGTAGTTTGAAAGTTGTTGAGTTGCCTGGTGCTGGCCTTTTTATGAATCTTCATTATCAGGTACGTTTTGCCAGATGTCAGTTTCACCTCCTTGCAGTATGTTGTTACACTGTTTGGCAATAAGTGGGTGCACAGCAAATAGATATTTCAACCAAAAAAACGCATGCAGTTCATCTTTACCTGGTGCTAACCAATTCTTGACCTTTCCTGTCCTTTTCTCCACCATTTCTGATGTTATTACAAGTTCTTTCATTTCAGCTTCTGGGTTTTTCCCCCTTTTCCACCTTATTTATACAAGCTGTGCTTTTCTTGTACTTCTTCGGGTCATCCCACAGCTGTGTGCAGAACTGCACTATTTCTTCTTCACCCGTTGTTGGCTGGTCCATTCCAGTTTTTCTGTTGATGGATTGATTGATAGAAACATTTCTTATTTCTTAAAATGAAAATTCTACCTAAAGTGTGGAATTTGAGCTTCATATCTGCCGATTTTCTTGGTTATGACTGTTATTTGCTGCTTTATTATTTCTAGTGCTTACTTGATCTTCCTTGTCTCTAGATATTTCTTTTTTTTTTGTTTGTTTATAATTATCGTTGTTAAATTTCAACATCAAACATTAAAATACAAACTAACATCAGGGTATTCTTTTGTCTTCTTGTTCTTCATCTCCTTTTCTCTCATCTCTCCTAGCTTCCTTGAATCTGATCTCGATATGCTGATTTTATTTTCCATTTTAGTGATGTTTGGTTTGGGTTTTTTTTTCATATTTGCATCAAAGATCATCTATTTTAACCAGTGCTTTTTTTGTAAAAGATAAAGGTGCCGGAACTCACATGTTATACTACCCACCTTGCCTACCCTACAAGGTTCCATCCAAAAAAGGTGCCGGAACTCCGTTCTGAGCGTTCAATGAGAAAAAAAGCCCTGATTTTAACTATAGCTGTACAGTTAGTTTGTTTCTTGAAGTGAGTTGGTGTTTATCTTTGATATTATAGTGTTGATATCTTTCTTTCTGTTACAAGCTTCAATGCAAGCAATCTTACTGTGTTGTTTTTGTGCCGTTCTCGATGATCAGTTTTTCTTCATTTCTGTTCCTCTTGTTTTGCAGTTAGAGAACTTTGCAGAGAAGTCCTTTAATTGCAAAACAAGATAGAGGAGAGGGTGCCTGGTTTGGGAATGAAAACAGATCACTAGCTATGCTAGTTTCCTCTATTACCAATTTCCCCTGTTTATATCTACTGTCTGAGCTACGTTGGGAAGGCTTTTGATTCTTTGTCCTGGATACACCTTTGCCGTTCTTCCATTTTTATTTCTGTGAATACTTTGTGTGGTATTATAAATCAACACTGAACCTTTAGCTTCTCTTCTGTTATTTCTGTTTCTGGATGTCATTTTTCTTACTGTGTTTGATTTGTTTATAAAGGTAAATGTAAAGGTTCCCCCGCACATGCGTGCTAGTCATTTCCGACTCTAGGGGCCGGTGTTCATCTCCGTTTCAATGCCGAAGAGCCAGCGCTTGTCCGAGGACGTCTCCGTGGTCATGTGGCCGGCATGACTAGACGCCAAAGGCGCACGGAACGCTGTTACCTCCCCACCTCAGTGATCCCTATTTTTATACTTGCATTTTTACGTGCTTTCGAACTGCTAGGTTGGCAGAAGCTGGGACGAGTAAGAGCCGCTCACTCTGCTACGCGGCACTCGGGATTCGACCCGCCAAACTGCCGACCTTCTGATCGACATGCTCAGCGTCCTAACCCACTGAGCCACCGCGTCCCTACGATTTGTTTATAGCAAACCATAATTTCTTTGTTTTCAGTATAATTTGTGACAGGTAAGCAACTTTTCTTCTAGTAGTCCTGCAGTTGCTAGACCGGGTTGTTCAGCCGACAGTCCTTAGTATTATGATTCATTGTACAGTCAGCCAGATGTTTAGATTGGATTTGGCATTTTTAGCCATTTATCAAGTCCTTCCCAGGAACCTGCAATAGGGGATGTTCTTGTCTGATGGTAGTATTCAAGTGGTGCTCCAGTTGTTTTGGGATTGAACCTAAGAGGTGTCTATTACTATACTGTACCCAGGGCTTTTTTTCTCATAGAACGCTCAGAACGGAGTTCCGGCACCTTTTTTGGATGGAACCTTGTAGGGTAGGCAAGGTGGGTTGTATGACATGTGTGAGTTCCGGCACCTTTTTCTTTTACAAAAAAAGCACTGACTGTACCCAAGGTGCCTGTTGTTCTTATTATTCTGGTTCATTGCACAGTCAGCCACATATTTAGATTTAGCATCTGTTCCTGTTTGTAATCTTTTCACAACAATATCTCAGCTGCCTGTTCCTTAGCTGCTGTTGTCCTTCCAACGCATTGAGTTCCTCCAAGAACATATGATGTCATAATGCATCAGAATAGCGCATGTGTGGATCCAAGCAGTGTGGCCTTTTGCGATTGATAGATGGATAGATATTTTTTAAGTAGACTGGTATGTTGGTACTCAACTGCTTTGAAACTCATCAAATTTGGTACTCGACGCATTTTGATGTGAAAATTTTATTCCAGTATTCATCATTTTTTGGTACTCAATGCAAAAGCTAGAATTTGTCGGTGTCAGCTGCCTTGTGACTCACTACTATCCCTTATGGGAAACATTTGCTTGGTACTTATCATTTTTGGTACTCATCCGCAATTAATGATGAGTACTGAGATACCACTGTACTGTGCAATCTCCTGATAACCACTGGGACTTCCACAGCCGGTTTATGCTTTAATGCAGAGGTCCCCAATCTTTTGGGCACCAGGGACCAGTTTCATGGAGAGAGGTTTTTCTGCAGACCGGAGGGTGTGCGGTTTTGTATGCTGCCTACATCCCATAGATGGAGCTTTGCTTTTGTGTGCGGACCGGTTGCTGGCATGCCATGGCCCACTACCAGTCCACAGACTGGGGGTTGGGGACCCCTGCTCTAATATGTCAATTTCGGGTTTCAGATCTTATTATTATTTAAACTCAGATGCCACTCAACTCTCAATAACTGTGAACAGCTGATAACCATCAAAGAAATTACAATAATAGCAATAAAACATTAAAAAATAAAGATCAACAATGATAAATACAGTGAAGTGAGGCCTGGTAAGAAGTCACTATTTAGCTCTTCACAACTTAGCTTCCACTCTAGACTATGGGAAAGTAATGAGCTGGTGTTTGGAGACCACTTGGATTTAGCTGGGACAAAACAGGCTGAAGGTAAACAGAAACACGAACGAAGTTAAACTTTGTTCAGAAGGAATCTTTGCTAAATCTGGTGATAATTCTTAAATGGCTGGTCATTGCCCTGAAACAGAAGATTTGTAATTTGGGAACCCTGGGATTATAGCTGCTACTAAATAGATATAGGGCCTTTGATCAGTTTCAGATGATACAATGAATTAAAGAGAGAGAAGGAAAAATAAGTAAGAGTCTTATGTGGATGGTTTTATGGAAATGGCTTTAGAATGATATACATTATATCATTTAGTCTAGCATTGCTGTATCATTTAACATTAATTTCAATTTAAGATTATTTGATGCACAGTGAACTAACAGAGATGTGAAACAGAAGTCAACGGTATATATTACTATGGCAAACTGAATCATGCTATATAAAATAATTGTACAAGCAAATGAAAAAGCTGTTAGGATTTAAACGTTATGGAGCAGCTGAATTTGAAATTGGTGATAAAAAGATCTGTTCAAGTCCCATGTTTTTCTGCACAGAAATCGTGAAGGAGAAATATAAGCTTGCGCTTGATTTGAAGCTTGTTTATCTCAGTCTGACATCTGAAGCTACTGGCAGATCCAGTCTGGTTATAGACATTTTCAGACCTTAGCAAAATGTCAAAATGTTGCCCTTCTTGACATACAGAGAGAGATTGGAAGCAGAAAAAAGAGTCTGATCACATTGTTCCTTGATAAAGAGGAACTGTGCCCAGCCAGGCATAGGTAATGCAGAAAAGATTCATGGTTAACCTAGCACAGGGAGACAGTTAAATTAATAACAGGAAGGGATATAACTTCAGGATGATTAACTCTTAGGACTAAAGTACCTTTTCACAAACTGAAGCCTTTGAGACAGGTTTGATTACAGTTTCCATCACCTTCCAGGCTTCAGTAAAACTAGAGGGCAACAATTTGGGCAGGGTGAAATATCTCTAGGGCAAAGGGGGAAAAAAGGCAGGTGTTTTATGTATTTCACATGCAGGCATATATACATAGAGGCACAAGTCTCTTCAAATGCAATACGTTCAAAGGATGCATTGGAATTGTGTTTTGAATATGTCCAATTTTTTTTAGAGATTTGGACTAGGTAAATGTGCAAATTGATAGTCATGATTTGTTAACCTGGTTTCCAGAATGATTTCAGTCCCAGTATGTAGGCCAGCCGGGAGTGTGGTATCTAAATACAGGTACTCCTTGAGTTATAACCACAACTGAGCCCAGAAATTAAGGTTGCTAAGTGAAACATTTGTTAAGGGGGTTTACTCCATTTTACGACTATTCTTGCCAGAGGTGCTAAGTGAATTATTGCATTTGTTAAGTTAGTAACATGGTTGTTAAGAGAATCTGGATTCCCCATTGACTTTGCTTGTCAGAAGCTTGCAAAAGCCGATCACATGACCCCAGGATACTGCGACCGTCCTAAGTATGAACCACTTGCCAAGTATCTGAATTTTTATCATGTGACCATGGGCGATGGTACAAAGGTCGTAAGTGTGAAAACGGTCACAAGTCCCTTTTTTCAATGGCATTGTAACTTTGAACGGTTACTAAATGAACTGATGTGAGTCAAGGATTTTCTGTATTGCAGTTGAGGTGAACCTACTAACAGTACAATTTTAAATTGTCTATTTAACAAAAAAAAGGTGAAGGGAAAAGAGTGATGCCTTATTCCAAAAGGTATCGTATTTTAGTGTTTTAATACCATTGCAATTACAGTAATTGTCAGTAATTGTAATGATATTGCACCACCAATGACTAACTCTCCGTGTTTCCTATTCAGTATTTTAAAGATATGATTATAGGTTTAAGGCAGGGGTGTCAAACTCAATTTCACGGAGGGCCGCATCAGCATTGCGGTTGCCCTCAGGGGGCTGGGTGGGTGTGGCCTGGGTGGGCGTGGCCTACTGGGTGGGCGTGGCTAGAGTGCATATGGCCTACTGGGTGGGCGTGGCCAGCTCTACATCGTTCGCATCAAGGGTGCCTATGGGGGCCTGGGCAGGAGTGGGACAGATCTGGGGGTCTCTGGTAGAAGGAGGGTCTCTGGGCCAGGGCCAAGGCAGTGGGGGCCGTTCCCTCACTGTTTCCAGGATGGCTTCGCAGGCCGCATGAAACCACTTTGCGGGCCGGATCTGGCCCCTGGGCCTTGTGTTTGATATGTCTGGTTTAAGGGATCTTCAGACAGCTGAGTGTGATGCAGCTGAGCTGAGTGTGTAACTGAAACAGCCATGTCCCAGTCCGTTTTGTGCATGCACGGATTCCATCCAATAGATAATTCTGCCTTTATCTATACATCATATACTTCTCAGCTGTAGAGAATACAGAAAAAACTAAATCTACCGCATGTCATTGATTTCAGTAAATTTACCTTCATCAGCTGGCTCTAGATTGGAGCTAGCATGTATGTATCCAGTTACCCGTTGCAGGATAAAAACATCCAGAAAAGAATATGTCTCCATATCCTGCTTGTGGACAGTTCAAAAATATTTGTTTGGCTGTCAGGAAAAAAAAAAGGCTGCACTAAAATGAATTGTTTTAGGAGGATGGAACTTATGTACACAAAACCAAATTCAGCTGACCACACATATTGTGATCTGCCAGAGGTTTGCCTCTTTTCACAATTTTTGCAGTGCAGATAGGTACAAATATTGTGTAATATCAAATGACCTGTGTGCATTTTCAACTTGGAGAACTGGGTTTTTATTTATGAAATAGGTTAAATATTCTCTTCTCTTCAGCTTAAATCTAACATCATCAAACTATATCTGAGTTGGAAAATAATGCAGTACAACAGGATGCTCATTAGTTCTTGTTTAATTGGCCTGAGAATTTTTTTTAACCTTTAATTAAGGAATTTAATGAGTTTCAGCAATAGGATAATTAAGTCATCTTAGGTAGTGAGCAGTACCCAAGAACTGATAACAGCAAAGCAGATAAAATCTCAAAGACAGTATTGTTAATTGCATTGCTTTATTCAATAACATTGGTTAGAAATAACTGGCCTATATTTTCCACAATTGGTTTCCTTTCCTCTGGCTTCTAGGTTTTTTTTAATTGTATAAATGAATCAGGCGTATTAAAAATTGTTATCAATATATAGGGACAAATAATCCAGTAATCAAACCCAACTATAGCATATGCAATGGGAATGCCAAAAGGAAAGCTTACCATATTATTTCCAAAAAAACCTAGATATATTCTCATTTTTAATTTTAAATTCTTTTTTTTTCCTTATAGTGGATCTGGTTAAGTAAGAACTGACTTTGACTCAATCTTATCTAGACTGAGGACTAGTTTGTGAAATTAAAAGAGTTTTCATCAAGTCTTCTGATTGCTAGTTGATGTTAATGGATGCGTTCTGCTAGTCTTTTGCCTGTTTGTCCTACGTAGTGGCTGCTGCAGTCTTTTACACTATATGTTATAGATCAGGGGTCCCCAACCCCTGGTCCATGGACCAGTACTGGGCTGCGGCAAGCCAGCAACTGGTCCGCAGAAGCAAGTAAAGCCCCATCCACAGGATGCAGGCAGCACACAAAACCATGCCCCCTCCGGTCCACGGAAAAACCTCTCTCCACATAACCGGTCCCTGGTGTCCAAAAGGTTGGGGACCTCTGTTATAGACGATGCCTGTTTTTCCTTCTGGAGCTGTGGGTCTTTTGTTTTACTTAGGATGTTTTGGATGATTGATTCCATGTGTTTATTATAATCTGTTGATAGTTTCTGAGATCTATGGCATTTTATTATTTGAGTTGGTTGTGCTATATAGGTTTAAGTAACCAGGCACTTATGATGAAGTTGCATGGATATCCGTTTTGTCGGAAGATGTTTTATAAATGATCTGTTTCCTTTTTTTCTGCTGTTTCTGCAGTGTGCTTGTGTTTATCTAAATAGAATTTTATATAGCTTCTCTTGTGTGAGAGGTTAGGGTTATACTTTGGTAATAGAGCATTTGATTGGTGTGAGTGGTTTTTCGGTACGCTTGTGTTTCTAGTTTGCCATCGTAGTCTCTGCTGATCAGGATATCTAGGAAGGATAGTGGGTTGTTTTCTTATTCCCTGGTGAATTGGATTCCTTTGAAGATGTTGTTGATGGCTTTGTCGGTGTTGTCTAATTGGTCCTTTTATATTATGGTGAAGATGTTGTCTATATATCTGATCCATGTTTTATTTTTGTGGGATGCCTTTGCTTCCAGATGTTGCATTGCAAGCTCTGCTATGAGTCCTGAAACCCAAAGGTGTACCTTTGATTTCTCGATACGTTTGTCCATCAAATTGAAAGTATGTGGTTAGGGAGTGGTTGATCCTGCATGTGTCAATTTCCTTGTATTCAGTTAAATCGGGTCTCCTGTGGAGCAATGTCATCATAAATTCTTTGGCTAATTCCAGGTCTATGGATGTGAAAAGGGCTGTGACATCAAATCAGACCAGGATTCCATCCTCATCTATTGTCACGTCTTTGATTGTCTGAAGGCACTTTAGTGGGGAATTGCTGGAGTGTGTGCTTCTCCTTGTGAGGTACTCAAGCTTTTTGTTAATTCTTTCACGATGGTGTAGATATTGCTCCCTGGTAATGATACAGTTGGACAGAGGGATATGTCAAGCTTGTGTATTTAGGGGCATCCATAGAAGCGTGGGAAGATGGGTCCACAGTTTCTCGTCCGCCACTGTTCCTCTTTGGTAATTTGGCCTTTCTTGTGAGGTCACTGAGAGTTCTCTTGATCTCGTTGTCTAGTTTCTGTATTGGGTTGATGTTCGCTGGGATGTAGATTATTTCACTTTTTGTATATATGGGATCTGTTCATCATGACAATGGTTTGGAAATAAAACCACATTCAGAAATATATTATAACGGTGTTTTCTTTCTATTATTGTTCTCTGTGAAGTTGCTTGACGATCTGTTAAAGATGCTCTTTTTTTGGCTGCTTTAAGTAATATTATTGTAAATAGCTATGCATATACATAACTTACAGCTCTTTCAAAACCATTACCTCTTAAGAACAGTTTTCAGAACAGGTGATAGTACATTTTCTTTTGTTAATAAAAAGCAGAACAAATGGTTTTTTGTGCAACTGCGCAAAATAATACTAATGTTTTATTCCGTCAGCTTTATAATACATCTGCCATTTAGGAAGTCTGACCACCACCACCCCTTTGTAATGCCAGTAAAGTTCTTGGATTTTGTTTCAACATTTTCTGTTGACAGTAGTACATCATATTTGGCCGAGGGCTACGAAAAAAATACAAGTGTGCATCTACTTTGTATTTTATAAAGTATTTACGCTATATGCAAAATAAATGTATCCAACTGCCCAAGAGCAGATTATAAAGTATAGTTATCTGCAATGTTTAATCTGCGTAGGTCAGTTCATGGAGATAAATACTCAGATGTGCAATTGATAAGGGTAAGTGAAAAGGATATACAGGTAGTCCTCAACTTACAACCACAACTGAGCCCAAAATTTCTGTTGCTAAGTGAGACAAATTGTTAAGTGAGTTTTGCCCCATTTTACAAACTTTCTTGCTATAGTTGTTAAGTGAATAGCTGCAGTTATTAAGTTAGAAACATGGCTGCTAAGTGAATTTGGCTTCCCCCATTGACTTTGCTTGTCAGAAGGTTGCAAAACGGGATCACGTGACCCCGGGACACTGCAGTTGTCATAAATATGAACCAGTTGCCGAGCATCTAAATTTTGGTCACATGACCATGGGGATGCTTGCAACGGACGTGTGAAAAATGGTCATAAATCACTTTCAGTGCCGTTGTAACTTTGAACAGTCACTAAATGAACTGTTGTAATTCAAGGACTATCTGTATAAAGTATCTCAAGAACTTACATTACCTATAAAGCCCCACATGGCTTGGGTCCGGGGTATTTGAGGGAACACCTGCTGCCAGCATCAAGTTCCCTTCGTCCAGTGCGCTCCCACAGGGAGGGCCTTCTCAGGGTCCCACCGGTAAGAGATTGCCGGCGGACAACACCCAGGGATAGGGCCTTCTCAGTGGGGGCGCCTGCCCTCTGGAACCAGCTGCCAGTGGAGCTGAGGACTGCCCCCGACCTCCGTTCATTCCGTCGGGGCCTGAAGACCTGGCTCTTCGAGCTCTCTGGCCCAGGCTGAGGATTAATTTATTTTAATTGGGGTTTTATTTGTACAGGGATAAATTTAATCTTTTTTAAACTGGTTTTAACTTTTGTATTTTTGGTTTTTAATTCCCTGTAAACCGCCCTGAGTCCTCCGGGAAAGGGCGGTATATAAATGTAATAAAATAAATAAATAAAATAAATAAATAAATACATTGAATATTGCGGAGCATTTAGAAATGAGATTTAGTTTCTCCCTCCCTCTTTTTTCTGCCTCCACATGAAAGCATTCGCATTCTGAGACAGTCACAGGGAAACAGTGAAATATTCCCTGCCATCTGCTGTTCTATATTTTTCCTAAGTTTTAACATTCTGATTTTAGAACCTAAATGACAAGTAAAATGTCAAGTCATCCCAGAAAATAACGAAGAGGCATAACAACCAAAATGTTAACTAAGCTTGTCTATTAAGAATATTGTTTCTAAGTGACCAGCATCCCCTCTTTAGAAGATACTACTTTGTGCTATGTTTTCTACTTAATTGCACCAATATTTTTTTTTGCACAGTTTTAAAATCATGTGCAGTAACCTGAAAGTTTGCTTTATTTTTTTTAAAAAAAAATCTTTACTATTTGGGAAAGTTACTAGTTGTAAGAGAAAAGTAAATTTGGCATCTGCAACAGGCGCTTGTTTGTTGGGAAAGCTATTAGCTTTCAAATTAGTGTCTTGTACCTCATTAGGACTTCAAGTTGTAGGACAGTCAAATACAGGTAGTCCTCGATTTAAACAGCTCATTTAGAGACCGTTCAAAGTTACAACGGCACTGGAAAAAAGTTACTTATAACCATTTTTCATACTTACGGACCATTGCAGCATCCCCGAGGTCATGTGATCAAAGTTCAGACACTTGGCAACTGACTCATATTTTTTTTTTAATCCCATTTATATCCCGCCCCTCTCCGAAGACTCAGGGCGGCTTACAATCTAAGAAGCACAAATCAATGTGCTTAGCAATAGCCTTCATTCTATGTATATGCCTGCTTATTAGGGTTTTCGGAGGCCCCCAAGCAGCATTTTTACAAAGTCAGCTTATTGCCCCCAACAATCTGGGTGTTGTGATTCAGGGTCAGCCTGTGGGTTCGGCAGTTGGGTCGGACGATTCAGAGGAGGAGGAGGGGGGTGTTGGAGAGCTTGCTGAGGATAGCCTTGAGGCTCCGCAGAGCCCTCAGCCAGGCCCCTCCCATCTGGTTACGACGCAGACCCAGCTGTGTGAGCCTGACAGCGTGGATGAAGATGACCCACAGCTGGCCCTGTTCAAGGACGCCTGACGCAGGAGGCAGTCAATCAGGAGTAAACAGAGGGAGGCAATGGGGCACCTCGGAAGGAGGCAGAGAGAAGCCACGCCCTGAACTGTTTAAAAGGGGAATGTGTAGGAGGGCTGGTTTGCTGAAGGCAACCGTTTGAATAGCTCCTGTTTCATGGTTCGTGTTTGCTCTGTTTGCTCTGTTTTATGTTAATAAATTTGGCAGGCTTAGTTCCAGCCTCTTGCCGTTTTGTAAAGGGGTTGTCCCTGCCTTTTCTGCAGGGCCGGTTGTAGGCTGGTACAGAACACTGGGTCTTCATTTTACCTACCTCGGAAGGATGGAAGGCTGAGTCAACCTTCAGCCTGGTGGGACTCGAACCTGCACTAATTGCAGGCCGCTGGTGTTACTTAAGGAGGCATTAGCCCACTGCTCCACCAAGGCTTTATGACCGTTGCAGTATCACGGGTAATCACGTGGTCCCCTTTTGTGACCTTCTCACAGGCAAAGTTGGTGGGGAGGCCAGATTCACTTAACAAGCATGTTATGAGAAAGTAGAAAGTTTGTAAAATGGGGCAAAAGTCATTTAACAGCTGTCTCATTTAGCAACATAAATTTTGGACTCAAATTATTGTCGTAAGTTGAGGATTACCTGCACTGATTTGGTAACTAGAGGTTTAGCATCAAGTATCTATCTAGTCTTTAGGTGCAGTTCAGCTTTGTATTTCTGTTTCAGCTATGGGCATCTACAGGGACACGTTACAGGCATAAGATGGTCAGTATGGTATATGCAGCTAATGTAATTTCCCAGCCCAGAGAATGGGAAAATGCCATACAATCAACATAAGTCTATGCATTTTAATTGATTGTTGCGGGATTTGGCTCTGCTGCTTTATTCAAAGCAGAAATGTTCCCAGGTTCATTAGACTATTTCCTAAAGTTATTAAAGAAGCCATTGCAAACAGAGGCTAATTTTATTGCTTCTTATTTATCAGGAGGGACATTCAGGGGGTTTTGAAATGCCATTCCAAGAATAAAAGCACCCTGCACTTTTTCCTTCTTTAATTTTATTCTGCTTTCCCCTCGACTTTGTTTTTAACACACAAACCTTTATCTGTAGTTGGATAGGAAAGATAAAGTCCAACTTACAGGTAGTCCTCAACGTACGACCACAACTGAGCCCAAAGTTTATGTTGCTAAGTGAAAAATTTGTTAAGTGAGTTTTGCTCCATTTTATGACTTTTCTTGCCACAATTGTTAAGTGAATCACTGCAGTTATTAAATTAGTAACATGGCTGTTAAGTCACTCTAGCTTCCCCATTGACTTTGCTTGTCAGAAGATTGCAAAAGGTGATTATGTGACCCCAGGATGCGGCAACTGTTGTTAAGTGTGAATCAGTTGTCAAGCATCCAGATGTAAATCAGTTGACCATGGGGATGCTGCAATGGTCATAAGTGCGAAAAATGGTCACTTTTTTCAGTGCTGTTGTAATTTTGAACAGTCACTAAGTGAAGTCGAGGACTACCTGTAATCCCAACATTTAATTTTATAATATCTGAAAGTATTGGATCACTTTAAAAAATTATAGGGTTTCGCAGATACAATTTATGAATGGTCTGTGAAAGATGAAGATTCTTCTTTTTAAACTTGGTATATTGCAGGGGTCTTCAAACTTGGCCCTTTTATGACTTGTAGACTTCAACTCCCAGAATTCCTGAGCCAGACACGCTGGCTGAGGAATTCTGGGAGTTGAAGTCTACAAGTCATAAAAGGGCCAAGTTTGAATAAACCTGGTATATTGTCTACAAGTCTCCAATCTTTCCCCATTGCTGCTTAATTCTGACTAACACTCTCCAGAGGATACCACAGAAAGAAATATCATCAGAGATCCAGCTTCATTTTAATGTCTGTTGATAATGGTAGTCTACAAGGAAAAATCAAACTGAATAAAAATAAAATTTCTGAATTGCTGGCGTTTAATCAGAGGTTAAGAAATTTTGGGGAAGGTGCTTTGAAGGTAAGCAGTTTGCTTCTGTTTTACAGCCCTGAAAAGTGTAACCTGCACTTAGTATGTATCTAATGCATTTTAATTTCTATTTTATTTCAGGCTCTGCTTGATACTCAGAACCTTCTAAGAGCTCAAATTACAAATTTTACTTTCAATCTGGGATTTTCAGGGAAATTTTACCACACAGGTAAAAATTATTCTCCATTTGTGCACTTCGGATAATTGAAATTTGTTTTAGGTGGCTTCACTTTATGCTATGAAATGAAATGAAAGACCTTTGGGAGCATTTTTAAAAAAGAAAAATTCCTTCAGCAGAATAAAGCTAATTTTTTTTAACAAACTCTTCCTTATGTTCAATGTTGTATTTAGCTGTAGGACTGTTGTATTATCTATAGGAATATAATTTTAACGTTCTGACAGTATAGCAATGATGCTATCTCATGGACCATGTTTAAGTAGCTTGTGTGGATAACAATAATGTAGTTAATGTACACTACTACACTAGTAGCAAATAGTAGGGAAATACATAGGAAATGTTTCTCTTAAACATTTGATCTGAGGGCAAAAAAGAGACTTAACAACTGAGGTTTCTAATTCAGAATGTAATAATCTGATGCCGTGCAACTTGTAGGCTTATCAATACATATCAGCCATGAGGAATTAACTTAACATATCTGCAGGATACGACTCTGGGAAAAGCTTTCTTATATTGAAAAATTGACCCAATATGTACACTTAGTACATCATGTAGAAATTCTGTTCCCTGATGTGTTTCCTTAAACTTTGTTCAGTAAAAATACAATGGACAAAGGATGGACAAAGAATTGGTGAAACGAGAGAGTAATGAGGTATTTTATTCTTGAATTAAAATAAAACATATGAATAACATCACTGACAGCCACTATTATAAATAATAAAAGTGGTATTATTGTTGCTCAATTGCTAAATTATAAATCATAGCATGACAGGCTTCCCTGTCCTCCGTTATCTCCCAGAATTTGCCCAAATTCATGTTCATTGCAATGACAACACAATCTAACCATCTCATCTTCTGCCGTCCCCTTTTACTTTTGCCTTCAATTTTTCTCAACATCAGGGTCTTTTCCAATGAGTCCTCTCATCAGTACCTGAAAAATGGTATTACTAATATATAATTCTTCCCGTGCAGTCCCGCTGGCATGTAAAAGCAGTTTTTCAACCTTTGGTATTCTACCAAGTTTGTCTTGAACATCTACAGCTGTCTATGTTAGTTCCACATTCACCTACCGTGCATTCAAAAGTATTCAGACCCCCTTCACTTTTGCCATTTTTGTTATGCTGCAGCCTGATCCTACACTTGTTGAAATTCATTTTTTCTCATTAATATATATTCAGCACCCCATAATGACAAAGCGAAAATAGAAGTTTAGAAATGTCTATAAATTTATTAAACCAAAAAACCCCTGAAATATCACATACTCACTCAATACTTTGTTGAAGCACCTTTGGCAGCAATTACAGCCTCAAGTCTTTTTGGTTATGACACAACAAGCTTGCACACCTGGATTGGGGCATTTTCTGCCATTCTTCTTTGCAAAGAGAGCCTTGGTGGAGCAGTGGGCTAATGCCTCCTTAAGTAACACCAGCTGCCTGCAATTAGTGCAGGTTCGCATCCCACCAGGCTCAAGGTTGACTCAGCCTTCCATCCTTCCCAGGTAGGTAAAATGAGGACCCAGATTGTTGGGGGCAATTAAGCTGACTTTGTAATAATGCCGCTTGGGGGGTGTATGAAAGCCCTAATAAGCAGGCATATACATAGAATGAAGGCTACTGCTAAGCTTGTAAGCCGCCCTGAGTCTTCGGAGAAGGGCGGGATATAAATGGGATTAAAATAAATAAAATAAAAATAAATCCTCTCAAGCTCACTCAGGTTGGATGGCGACCGTCGGTGGACAGCCATTTTCAGGTCCCTCCACAGATGTTCAGTAGGGTTCAAGTCAGAGCTCTGCCTGGGCCACTCTGGGACATCATAGAGTTGTCCCTAAGCCAGTCCTGTGTTGTCTCAGTTCTGTGCTGAGGATAGTTGACATGTTGGAAAGTTAACCTTCAGCCCAGTCTGAGGTCCTGAGTGCTGCGGAACAGGTTTTCATTGAGGATATCCTTGTACTTTGCTCCACTGAGCTTTCCCTCAACCCTGACCAGTTTCCCCGCCCCTGCTGGTGAAAAATACCCCCACAGCTTGATGCTGCCACTACCATATTTCACTGTTGGGATGATATTGGGCAGGTGATGAGCGGTGCCTGGTTTCCTCCAGACATAGCATTTAAAATTGAGGCCAAACAGTTCAATCTTTGTTTCATCAGCCCGGAGAATCTTGTTCCTCGCAGTCTGAGAGTTTTTTTAGATGCTTTTTTACAAACTCCAAGTAGGCTTTCATGTGTTTTGCACTGAGGAGAGGCTTCTGTTTAGCCACTCTGCCATATGGAGGGCTGCAGTGATGTTTGTCCTTCTGGAACTCTGTACCATCTGGACACAGAATCTCTGGAGCTCAGCCAGAGTGATCATTGGGTTCTTGGTCACCTTTCTTACTAAGGCTCCTCTCTCCCGATTACTCAGTTTGACCAGGTGATCAGCTCTTGGAAGAGTCCTGGTTGTGCCAAACTTCTTCCATTTGAGAATTATGGAGGCCACTGTGCTCTTAGGGCAGGAGTGTCAAACTCGCGACATCACATGACCTGACATGTCGTATCGCGACTTTTTTCCCATTGCCGGCAATGCGGTGGGTGCAGTTTCGTCGTGATGCATCTGGTCCGCGGGCTAGCAGTTTGACACCCCTGTCTTAGGGGAACCTTCAGTGCAGCAGGAATTTTATTGTAGCCTTCCCCAGATCTGTGCCTTGCAATAATCCTGTGTCTGACCTCTGCAGGCAGTTCCTTTGACCTCATGACTTTTGATCTGCTACAGCAGGGGTGTCAAACTGCCCGCCCGCGGGCCGGACGTGTCATCTGGAAGGTGTGCCCACCGCATTGCCAGCAATGGCAAAACCATCCCGATACGTTGAGCAACGTCACGTGACATCGCGAGTTTGACATGCCTGTGCTACAGTATGCATTGTTAGCTGTGAGGCCTTCTAGAGTGAGGTGTGTGCCTTTCCAAATCATGTCCAATCAGTTTAATTTACCACAGGTCGACTCTAATCAAGCTGTAGAAACATGTCAGCAACAATCAAGAGAAACAGGAGACATCTGAGATAACTTTCAAGTGTTGTTGCAAAGGGTATGAATACTTATGCCAATGTGCTGTTTCAGTTTTTTCTTTTTAAAAAATTTATAGACATTTCCAAATTTCTATTTTCACTTTGTCATTATGGGGTACAGAGTGTAGATTAGTGAGAAAAAAATGAATTTCAACAATTGTAGAATCAGGCTGCAGCATAACAAAACTGACAAAAGTGAAGGGGGCCTGCTTTCTGAATGCACTGTATCAAGATTATACTATGCAAAAAAGTCATTGTGATTGTGCTGTCATCACAACAACAATTTACAGTGCTTATGATGAGAAGCTCATCAAGGACTTAATTAATTTACCTCATACATAGAATACAGACACTATTCAGCCTCTTAGGGACCTCTGAAATTATACATCTACATAATTATCTGAATGTATCTCTTTAAGTTGCCTCATCCCTGAAGTAGCCATATTGTTCTGTCATAGAGTCATCGGTTTTAATGAACTACTAAAATGTAATGATCCCAAGCAGGCTGCTATATCAGTTTGGCCACCTGAACTGCCATTTCCTTTCAGAACAGCCAATGAAGAGACTGGGAATAGATAGTATTTAAGATATGTAAAATGATATTTATTGAAAGCTGTAGGAAATTGATGTATGTGATTTCAATGTTCTGCACAAGCTTTCAGTCCCATTTACACAATAAGTATTTAATGAATGGGACAGACTCACCCATTAAGGTTTAAGAATAAAGCAATTATTTATAGCTGAGGCAGGTTGTGATTTACTCTGTGGTGTCATGTCAATTTGTAAATTAACAACTATACCTTAAGATAAACTTGGCCCATTCACCTCTGGCAAACAGAGCTAAAAGGCCTTTTCAGAAGCTGCTTTTCATATCTGCTTCAAGATCTCTTTTTGACAGGAAGCATCATACAAGTTTGGAAAAAGGGATGCTAGTTTAAAATAACTTTCTTGAAGGAAAGTATTCATATGAAAAATTTTATGGGTTTATGTAGTCATTGATGTGTATATTACAGATCTTTTTATGTTAGTACTTAGCAAGGCTAAAGTCAGGCTTTGGTATTAAAAATATAAAACTTTGCCCATTATATTCTGATAATAGTAAACTTTTATTTATATAAAAACTTTGTGGAATTAAATATAATCAATATATTCTTAACATATATAGCAAGTGCTGTTGAATATGAATTTTAGCAAGCTGTAGACCTCAAGAGAAGCAAAATAGATTTATAGTAAGAATGTGATATTTTAAGTGTAATCATAAATTATATCATGTTGATTCAGGAGCTGGACATGTAATTTAACAGAACAATTTACTTCAGCAAAATGTACACTTTCAGTTGTAATTATAATTACTCTTCACGGTTCAATTCAGCTTATTGCAATCATAGACCAGTATAAGCAGAGTGTTCTGTGAATATATACAGACTATCTTAGATGATAAGCAAAATAAAATTTAAAGCAAAGCTAAAATACATTTATAAAACAACCTAACAAACATCTATGAAATCCAGGGTACAGCCTACAATATGTTAAATTATAATATAGACACCTTCAGTTGTGACACACAGTACAGATGCTTGCAAATTATGGCTTTCAGTTATTAAATAAGCACATATACTGCTTTAATATGCAAATATATTTAAATCAACTATGGTCTATAACTAAATCAACCTTCTTTCTAAAGTGTATATTTATCATTCAGTGGCTTATACTTCTGCCCTAATCCTTACTACTTCTGAGTGGTCATTCTGGGGAATTTGCCTATCACTGTAGTAGGAATCCAGTCATAGGAATCTCCATTACAATTATAGACCTATCACTGTAATAGGAATCCAGTCATAGAAATGAATGTCTGTTACAATCATAGACCAGAATACAGTCAGAATACCTGTTCTTAAATAAAAATGCAGTTATGGTAATATAATGTGACAATCAACATAAATGTAAAATAACTTTCACTAGATGTTATTTGATATATTTCATGTCTTATTCATTAAGCACACAGATGGACTCTAATGTAGGTCAATGGAATTGGTTATGTTCTAGCTCAAAATATACGGGCATTCTGTTATGACTGTTATTATTTTGGCTTATTTTCAAATCATGCTTGTCCTAACAAGATCAGACTGCAAAATGCAATCTAATCACTTAAGTTTTTGCCAGTTTCTTGAACCTATTCTGCTACAGGGTACAAACCTAATGGATTTGTAGGGGGTCTCACTGTTACTCTAAATTATGTCTTGAGTAACATCATCAAATATGTTGCATTCTGTCTCAGATAGTTGGTTGCTTATGAATTGTTGCTATGAATTTGAGATTGATCTTCCTGCTGTAATTTGTTGCAATTTTAATGTTCACCATGCTTCCAATAACTGTGACAAAGCTCTTTCAAAAAATGGGAATATTATGTAATAAATTATTTATTTCTACAGGTACTGTAGAAGAAGATGAAGGAGATGATTTATTGTTGGGGTCTGTTGATGAATTCTGGTGGTTTCCTCATATGTGGAGTCACATGCAACCTCATCTGTTCCATAATGAGTCGTCGCTAGTGGAGCAAATGATTCTCAACAAAAAATTTGCCTTAGTGAGTTAAATTCATACATCACAGATTTAGTAGAAATGATATATAGCTGATACAGAGTACAGCTAAATTAAATTAAATTAAATTAAGCATCTCACCTTAAACATTGGGATTGTCTTGAAATATAACTTTAATTTATCAATTACAGCTTAGTTATGCTGCCACTAGATGAAATAATAGAATTACAGAGCAGAGTCATTTATGTTGCAGAGTACCTGTGTACCTAACATTCAGGCTGCAGTTTATTAAAAGAATCCTCCATACAAATGCATGCCCATCACACTGTTGTTCCCTTTTGAAGTAAGCAGAACTGTGCATCTTACTGAAACAGAATGAAAAGCAGTGAGCAAAATAAATTAAATGCATAAAATAAGAGAAAAGAAAAAGATTTAACTCATCCTAGAATACCCCAGCATCATTCATTAAATCACTTCATATCTTTCTTGTTTCCACCACATCTTTATACCATTTCATAAATTGCCTTTAAACTTCTCACTTCTCCCTTTTTGAGGAACTTCTTACTCCTACAACTTCTCACCAGTTTACAACTTTCTTAGTCTTCCCTTTTTCCTCTGGATCCATTCAGTCTTTTTTCACGTATTTGTACTGTGATTCAGTATCCATTCTCTCATTCTGTATTATCCAAATTACCACAGAACGCTTCTTTCATATTGATCACTTTGTTTATATTTAATCTACATTCAATTCATCACCCACTTAATAGATGATAACAAAGTGATGCACACAATCATTTAAATTTATTTGAGAAACTTTCCTCACATCCGACCACATTATCCACACTGATTTCTCCATCCATTATCCTTATGTTTAGTAAACATACTCCCAAGATAGATGGATTCATATAATGATATAGATTACAGTTGTTATAATTTTTCATTATGTTTAAATGCCTTGTAATTATGACCACTTTTTCCCTGTCAAACACAACTTCCTGAGTTCTTAATACATTAATTTGCAAGTCCATATGTCTTACTGCATCAGGCAATCTGTCTAACATTCGCAACAAATCATTCAGTTCCTCAGCCAAGAACAAGGCATTTGCCTTTGTACAAAAATACATACACATGCATATTTGAAATCACACCTCTTGAGATCACAAAAATAATTCCTTATATATGTTCCATACATATAGTTGGATGAAACAGTTGGTTAAATTTTGTCACACACAACTTGGACTCTGAGGAGTCTGATGCTAAAGAGATTCACGGTATGGACAACACTCTGAAGAATCAGCAAATACTCTTAATCAGGTACCTGAGGCTGACCCTGCTGACAGTCATTTGGAGCAACTGGATAGGAAGCAGATGACAAGGATCTCAGTTCTGAGGAGCAGCCCAGTGCACATCACACCCTTTAACAAAAATAAGTAGCATTCAGCATTGTTCATAATTCATTCCCACCAAGGGGTTGCTTTACATAAAGCTAAGATGTACCCTATGGTACATTTTTCTTGGGGACAATCACTCTAGCCTAGGAACTACAAAGTCATGCCTCAGAACTCTTGGATCCTGAAATTCTACTACTCTGATCTTGGATCAGCTGTTGAACTTCCTATGAATCCCTTGGATTTTGGATCACGGGCTGATAAGCTATTGTTCGATGTTTTAGAGTTAGACTCGTTTTCAGGCAAACTTGTTTGTGTGTACTTTACTCAAATATGCACGTGACACCACACGTACTCACACTGACAGCCATTGCCTATAATCTGTGTTTTTATGAAGTAACTGTTGAAGCCTGTGGTATATGCTTGTTCTGAAACAGGACAAAGCGTACATTTAAATGAAATCAGTTCTCAGCAAATGAAGCAGCAAACGTGTGGAAAAGCCTGAAGAATATGATTGGATACAGCAGACCTCCCCCGCTTGTGGAAGAGAATTGGCAACTGGCAGATGACCTGTACGTGCTCTACTGTACTCTACTCTGGGTTTGAGAGGAGATCACTATCAACTATCACTACTGTCCCCATATTAAATATACCAACAATAGCCAAATCTCCTACACTTATCTCCATTCCTCTGGGGCCCCCCACCTCTGATGATCTTAGAAAAAGACATACAAGGTCTCTTTTATAGACAAAAGATAGGAAAACTTGGTGTTCTTGTCTGGACGGTGGCGTGATGATATCGGTGGGGGCGCCACGACCGTTACGCCCCTGTCATGGACCGATCATCACCTCCTACGGCTAGACTTCCCCTTTGCCACCCCCCGCCGTGGGTGCACGGTGCCAACCAGATGGTACCGCCCTAGGCGCCTAATGGACCCTGATAGGTTCCAGGCAGCGCTTGGGGACGCACATGCACTCCCTGCTCACAGCTCGGCGGATGCCTTAGTGGAAGCCTGGGAAAAGGCAACCACGGAGGCTCTGGACCGAGTTGTACCCCTGCGGCCTCTGACCCGGCGCAGATCCCAGCGAGCCCCATGGTTCACCGCGGAGCTCCGGGAGATGAAGCGTCGGAGACGGGGCCTAGAGAGCCGTTGGAGATCCAGTCGATCCGAATCCGACCGATTGCGATTAAGAATCCTCACCAGGTCTTATCTCGCAGCGATAAGGGTGGCAAAATCCAACTACTTTTCCACCCTCATCGCGTCCGCAGATAATCGCCCGGCTGCCTTGTTCAGGGTGACTCGCTCCCTACTGAACCAAGAGGTGAGGGAGGAACCCTTGCAGGGTCGAGCCGAGGAATTCGGTCAATATCTGTTGGATAAAATCGCTCGGATTCGAACCGGCCTGGACTCCAACTGGGCAGAGTTGGAAGAACAGGACATGGACAGTCTTGTCGACGTCATCTGGGAGGAATTTGATCCTGTGACTCCTAAGGAAGTGGACAGGATTATGAGGAGGTTGAGCTCCTCCACATGCTTACTGGACCCATGCCCTTCCTGGCTGGCTTATGCGGCTCGAGAGGGGACACGAGGCTGGTTCCTGGCGGTCATCTCTGCTTCTCTGAGTGAGGGTCACTTCCCCACCGCCTTGAAGGAGGCGGTGGTGAGACCTCTCCTCAAGAAGCCCACCTTGGACCCATCCTCATTGAATAACTTTTGTCCAGTCTCCAATCTTCGCTTCCTTGCGAAGGTTGTTGAGAGCGTGGTGGCGCAGCAACTTCCTCAGGTCCTGGATGAAGCGGTTTATCTAGACCCGTGCCAATCGGGCTTCAGGCCGGGCTACAGCACGGAGACGGCATTGGTCGCTCTGATGAATGATCTCTGGAGAGCCCGGGACAGGGGCCATTCCTCTGTCCTAGTCTTATTAGACCTTTTGGCGGCTTTCGATACCATCGACCATGGTATCTTGCTGCGGCGCCTCAGGGGACTGGGAGTGGGAGGCACGGTTCTGCGTTGGTTCTCCTCCTTTCTCCAGGGTCGCTCGCAGTCGGTGCTGGCAGGGGGACAGAGGTCGACCCCGAGGCCTCTCGTTTGCGGAGTCCCTCAGGGGTCGGTCCTCTCGCCTCTCCTGTTCAACATCTACATGAAGCCGCTGGGTGAGATCATTCGTAGCTTTGGAGTAGGGTACCATCAGTATGCTGATGACACCCAGCTTTTCATCTCAACTCCAAACAGCATCAGTGATGCCCTCGACGTGATGTCCCGCTGCCTGAAAGCGGTCCGGGAATGGATGGGGAGGAACAGGCTTCAACTGAACCCGGACAAGACTGAATGGCTGTACGTACCGGCAAGCCAGGATACTCAGAGCATCCCACCCCTTAACATCCGGGGTGAGTTACTACCCCCTGTTGATAGGGCCCGCAACCTGGGTGTCCTCCTAGACTCGCAGCATCCCTGGAAGATCACATAGGAGCTGTGACCAAGGGGGCCTTCTCCCAGGTTCGACTAGTGCGCCAACTACGACCCTATCTGGACCTGGATGCCTTGCGTACAGTCACCCATGCCCTTGTGACCTCTCGCCTAGACTACTGTAACGCTCTCTACATGGGGCTGCCCTTGAGATCCACTCGGAAGCTTCAACTGGTGCAAAGTGCAGCGGCACGGACACTTTTGGGGGCCTCCCGATACTCCCATATCACACCTCTCCTCCGTGAGCTGCACTGGCTTCCGGTTGCCTTCCGAGTGAAATTCAAGGTGCTAACAATGGCATACAAAGCCCTACATGGCATGGGTCCGGACTACCTACGGGAGCACCTTCTGCCAATGTCAACACCCCACCGTCCTGTGCGCTCCCACAGGGAGGGCCTCCTCAGGGTGCCACCGCTCAAGGAATGTCGGCTGGTGGCCCCCAGGGGGAGGGCATTCTCAGTGGGTGCTCCAGCCCTCTGGAACTGCTTGCCAACTGAAATCCGGATGGCCCCCGACCTCCGCACCTTCCGGCGCGACTTAAAAACTTACCTGTTCCAGCAGTCCGGCCTGGCCTGATAGCTTTAATTGGGGTCCCAGTTTGTTTTGACTATTGTTTTTCAGTATTGTTTCAATCTGTATACCTACCTTACTCTGTACACCGCCCCGAGTCCCTCGGGAGAAGGGCGGTTTATAAAAACAAACAAACAAACAAACAAACAAACAAACAAATAAATAAATAAATAAATAAATAAATAAAAACACCAGGCCCAGGCCTCCTTCTTGAAAGCCTGTGCTGATCAACTGGCCCCCATCTTTACTGCATCTTTAATAAATCACTGGAAATACGTTATGTTCCTTCTTGCTTCAAATGTTCTACTATCATCCCCTTTCTCAAGAAACCCTCCATCACAGAGCTGTGTGACTACAGGACGGTTGCTAGACCAATTGCTCTGACATCTGTAGTTGTGAGGATTGAACTGCTGAACAGCAGAAGTAGCCTGCAGTTTTGCATACCACTGTGCCACCATGGCTCTTACGGCACAGAATTTCCAAAATTATATTCATTTTCATCTTTGTACTCTTTCAGTTAGTATTTCCCAGACAGGCTAGGGGAACAATAATGGCACTGCTTGAATCGTCAGACACAGATGTGGGCTTCACATACTTATTAAACAAATCAATAGTCTGTGTTTGCTTTTTTTCATTTCCCAATCCATCCTGTACATGTGTTATTTTTTTGGCGGTCTGCCATTCAAATACCGGACATGTCTGACCCTGGATAGTTTTTCCCGATTTATGCAAGGCAGTTAGGTGCTGCCACTTACCCAAAGATCGTTCTCCATACAAAACACTGAAAATACTTACCGGTATCTTAATTACTGTAACTATAAATGATAGTCATTGTCACTATATAAAGAATATAGATAGCTTCATGCATTGTTATTCAATATATTCACTTTATAATGACTGAGAAAATTCTGATTTTTCAAAAGTAATATTGATGGTTGGTTGATTGATTATATATTTAATTATACCCCAAAATTGAAATATCCATTTTATAAACATACAGTGTGTATCCTACATTTTTAAAAAAATCTAAAAAGTTGCAGCCAAGTGCTGTATTAATGCTCTTACACATTTCAAATTATTTCCACAGCAATACATATCCCAATTTTAAATAATTATACAAACAGGTCAGATGGAGATCCAGTGAAAAGAAGTGCCATTAGCACTAACAGTAATGAGAGTTATGTAGAAATACAGTTCCACTGTGTTCATTATAAATGACTTCCAAACAAGATTTTCTTGCATCAGATCAAAACCCCTTCAATTTTCTGAAATCCGTAAAAATACTTAGCGCCCTAAAGCCTATCTAAAGCTAGTGTTCCCACACAACGTATTGTGTACACACAAACCACTGGAACCAGAGAGAGAGATTTAAAACATAATTTTTAAAACAATCCTAATATTACATTACATTACTCTTGCTGTAATTAACACAAAAATTGGAGTTATGTAGAAACAAATCTGTATTGATTATTGTGCAACAAGCAGTGTTCCCTGAGAAAACTTGTATTTCTGTTCATCAAAAAAAGCATTAAGAAACTCAGTGCCAATCAGCATATTGTCTTGGCATTTATTAGACATTTAAATTTAAGCAGGCAAAAAGAGTATTCAAAATTTCACAGGAGTCTCCATTTTAAGGTTCAAAGCATATGCCTTACAGTGGGAACTGATTTGCCATTATTGGAGTAACTGGGTGTTCAACCAAGATTTAAAAATAAACTACTTATTTAAATTAACAAGATGGTCGTAGGAGGGGTTCATTTGCATATTAGCAGATAAATGTTTTTATAGGAAAACACTTACAAATGTTATGCAATTTTACATTATCACATCAAAAGAGAAATCTAGTTTCCATGCTTGATGAACTAGAGCTAAATTAAGCTCAGGGCGATAGAGAAAAGAAAAACAGAAATATTGCACCATATCCTAGATAAGCAGGAAGTGTACAATGCTAAATAAGCTTTGCATGTAGGTCTTGAGATTGACCTGAATAATTGCATTGTTTGGATAAGTTCGTACTTTTGTAGGAGGACGTGCTCATGTGTGTGCATTGGTTCCTATCCTTCATAGGATTTTATTTTGCTGTTTCAGGAACATGGCATCCCGACTGATATGGGATATGCTGTGGCTCCACACCATTCCGGCGTCTATCCTGTTCATGTTCAGCTTTATGATGCCTGGAAAAAAGTTTGGAATATCAAAACCACCAGTACAGAAGAATATCCACATCTAAAACCTGCACGGTACAGAAGAGGTTTCATTCACAAAAGCATCATGGTGAGCTATGTTTTTTTGTTTGTTCGTTCGTTTTTTATCCTGGCTTTTCTGATTATATCTCAACATGTATTATATGTTATAAGCAGTGTTTTTTCTTTTGTAAAAGAAAAAGGTGACAGAACTCACACATGTCATACAACCCGCCTTGCCTACCCTACAAGGTTCCATCCAAAAAAGGTGCCGGAACTCCGTTCTGAGCGTTCTATGAGAAAAAAAAGCCCTGGTTATAAGTATTACTGTACCAAATGTTCACATTATCCGAAGAGCTATTTTTAGTTTATTATGCCCTACCACCAGATCGTAATTTATTTCAGGGTCCTTTATGTTTAAAAGGGCTTCAAAGATGGTTTGAAATTTTTAAACTTGTCAAAATGCGGCTAGCATTGCTGAAAAGCAGCTAGAGCTGGATGCTCAGCCATCTCTTTTACCTAACCATTTTGAAGAGACTGATGTTAACTTTAAGGATTATGGATGGGGAACCTCTGTCTTAAAACTGCCTGTTTATTGAGGAGATGGTACTTTGAGATCAAATTCAGAGACTTTTGTAAGTATCTCATTGCTATTAGAAATATATTTGGTAGCCTTGGAGTGCAAATCTGAGTATATATTTGTATATATTTTAGTTTTATTGCATATCAGTGCTTAGGATATTGAGTTAAATTGTTAAAAGTATGCAAAGTATTGTCAAGCAGAGAAAGTTAAAGTAATAGGTACATATAATGTTAATGTTATATTTATACATAAACATTCATAGTTTCAATGAAAAATCTCTTCTGTCTGAAAGAGGTTGGATGGGCCTATCCTATTTTATGGTAATAGTACTAAAGTTGCTGAGAGTGCTATTTTTTCTAATAAATGTATTTTAATATGGTTATGGTCCAAGAATATTTCAATTCCAAAGGACATTTTATTATCTTCTTTAAATATGATTTACATATGTTACTAGGTAATTTCCTGATTAATTTCATAGATGCCTATCAAACTATCTCAGATAAATTGCCCTTACCTTTCTATGAGGCTTTGTACATTTTCTATATGTTGTATGTGATTTTATACAACTTAATCATGTTTCCCCACCTTCAGCTTCCATTTTCTTGTCTGAAGAGTATTGTTTCCATGTTGTTTTTCTTAACAAAATTATTCAAGCGCCTTCATTATTTTGGCTGCTGGATCCTGTACCATTTTCAGTTCTGTTACATTCTTTTTCAGTTGTTGTTGTTGTTGTTGTTGTTGTTGTTGTTGTTGTTGTTGTTATTATTATTATTATTATTATTATTATTATTATTATTATTATTATCCAGATTATTCCAGATAAGGATGTCACACAGAATTCTCAGAGATGTGTTACAGTGTTGGCAATTGTATTTTCATTCCCCTTCCTAATTATCCTTACCACGGAATCATGGATTTTCTGTTTTTCACAACAGCCACACACAGTGTCAGCATCTTTGTTGAGCCATCCACTATGGCCTTAAGGTCTTTTTTTCTGGTTATTTATAGCTCTCATCAATAAGTATTTGGAGTTTTGTCCCACTGTTTATATCATTTACGCTTAAGTGAACTTCACTTGTTTTCCCAGTCATCTTTTTAAAGAGATCCTTCTGGCATATGTTTGGTATTTATCATCCTGACCATTATCTACAAATTTGGCCTGCTCCATCCTTAATCCTAAATGAATTTAAAAACCACCAGTTCAGAAGCCTGGGGATCAATATTTTCTTCTATTCACAAAAATGATGATTTATACTTAGTCTTTGATGATGTTTTTTTTACCCAATTATTTATCCAATTTTTTTATATTCCCCTTTTTTGCTATTACATTTATACACCACCTTTTGTTGCTAGAAACACTACAGTATCTAACAACAAATTAAAAATAATATAAAATGTAATAATGATACATAAAATGTAATAATAAACTCAGTATAATTTGTTTTTTAAAAACTTCATTTTTATTCCTAAATAATTTGAGAGTTGGTCCCCAACTCACTCATACAATAAACAACCTCTTCCTACTTATCAAATATCACCCTTCTGGCAACAAGAACATTTTGAGGAACATTTATAAGTATTTCTAAGAACCTTTATGAGGAAATCCAGGCACATAAATTTGAAACGTCCATATGCCAGTTGACGCTGTCAAAGATCTCTTGAAAGTTGAGGTAGTATTTCCTTTGGTGGGATCCATGATGATTTTCCATTAGCATGGCTTATTTCTCTACACTTTTACTTTTTAGGAATATCAAAAACAATTCCAAACAATTCTAAATAATTATTTTTAAAAAACAAATTACTGGGTGTACAGAAAATCTTATCATACCTCTTCATGTAGGTCCTCTATAAAAATATTCTATTTCCACTATACATAACATGCGGTTATGGAATAGTCTAGTGAACTCATAGATAGTGAACCATTCTTTAATAAAACCGACAGACAATAATATGCTGGTTGGAAGAAACATATATTTTAAGTGTTGTTTTACTGATACGTTTTGTTTTACTGACAAACAGTGCTTTTTTTGTAAAAGAAAAAGGTGCCAGAACTCACATATGTCATACAACCCACCTTGCCTAGCCTACAAGGTTCCATCCAAAAAAGGTGCCGGAACTCCGTTCTGAGCGTTCTATGACAAAAAAAGCCCTGCTGAAAAATGATCACTTTTGGAAGTGATCATTTATTTGAAAGGCTATTTCTTCCAACTCCAATATCAAGACAAAGGGACGGAAAAAAAGAAAAAGCAACAGGGGTTTTGAAGTTATCCACCAAGGGTTAATAATTGGAGAGTGCAGGCAAACATATAATCTAAATATAATACTGTGGGATTTATTTTATTTGTATTTAAAAGTCTAACAACTATTTTTAAATTGGCAGCTGCATGCATATATTAACCTATATGCAGATCTACCACATACAGCATTTTTGAATGGTGCCTTTTAAAAAATTTCTCACTCTTTTAATGATACGTAGGTGGTCTTTCTTCCTGACAAATGTGCTGTTTATTTTGTGTGGTTTCATATTTTGAAATAACATTAAAATAATAGTCAAATCTATAAAATATAGTTCAGACTTACATTACTTGCCCCATCTTCTGCCCAACTAGCAATTTGAAAGCATGCAAATGCAAATAGATTAATAGGTATCACTTCAGTGGGAAGGTAACAGCGTTCTGTGCGCCTTTAGCATATAGCCATGCTGGTCACATAACCACAGACAATATCTTCAAACAGCTCCCTTGGCCAAGAAACAGAGATGAGCATTGCGCCCTAGAGTCATTAGCTAGCCAATGCATTCTTTTTTCCTTTTCTTTATTATTGTATATAATCTTCTGCAGGTTCTTCCTCGACAAACCTGTGGCCTTTTTACTCATACAATTTTCTACAAGGAGTATCCTGGTGGTCCAAAAGAACTAAACAAAAGTATACAGGGCGGGGAATTATTTTTCACAGTAGTTCTCAATCCAGTAAGTAGTTTTAAATTATTTGAACAAAATTGCTGAGCATACCTTAAAAAATATTGACTAATAGCATTGTTTTATTCTTTTTCTTTAGTTGTACTGACTATGTATTCACTAATACTTGTAAACGTTATACAAAATGTGAACAATCTCCATAATTTCTTACTATTTACCGTATTTTCCGGCGTATAAGACGACTTTTGAACCCCTGAAAATCTTCTCAAAAGTTGGGGGGTCGTCTTATACGCCCAGTCGCCTTATACGCCGGAAAAAAATCAGCTATCGGGCGGGAGCCGGCAGGACTGCCCTGCGCACGCGCGCGCTCCCCAACTGTTAAGGAGCACTCCTTAGCAGCCGGGGAGTGCGCGTGTGTGCAGGACTGTCCTGCTGGCTCCCGCTCGACGCTCTTCCCTCTTCAGGCAGCATCCCCGAGGACTCCTTAGGAGCCGGGGAGCGAGCGAGCGGGAGAGCCAGCCAGCGAGCGAGCGCGCAGGCAGGCGGGCGAGCAGTACCTGCTTTCGCGCCGTACCGGAATTTCTCCCGCGCCGGCCTCCCAGATGCCCCTCGCGCAAGCTCCGGATGCTGCCGCGCACCGCGCGCCGAAAGGGAAATAGCGCGAAATAGCGCGGCTTCGTCTCTTTCGCACTGTCTTGCTAGCGGGAGAGCCAGCCAGCGAGCGAGTGTGCAGGCAGGTGGGCGAGCAGCACCTGCTTTCGCGCCGCGCTGGAATTTCTCCCGCGCTCGCACGCCGGCCTCCCAGATGCCCCTCGCGCAAGCTCCGGATGCTGCCGCGCGCCGCAAGGGAAATAGCGCGGCTTCGTCTCTTTTGTGCTGTCTTGCGAACAGGAGAGCCAGCCAGTGAGCGAGCGCGTAGGCAGGCGGGCGAGCAGCACCTGCTTTCGCGCCGCGCCGGAATTTCTCCCGCGCTCGCGCACCGGCCTCCCAGATGCCCCTCGCACAAGCTCCGGATGCTGCCGCGCGCCGAAAGGGAAATAGCACGAAATAGCGCGGCTTCGTCTCTTTCGCGCTGTCTTGCTAGCGGGAGAACCAGCCAGCGAGCGAGCGCGCAGGCAGGCGGGCGAGCAGCACCTGCTTTCGCGCCGCGCTGGAATTTCTCCCACGCTCGCGCGCCGGCCTCCCAGATGCCCCTCGCGCAAGCTCTGGATGCTGCCGCGCGCCGCCCGCCAAAAGGGAAATAGCGCGAAATAGCGCGGTTTCGTCTCTTTTGCGCTGTCTTGCGGGCGCCGCCGCCGCCGCCCCTCAACGTGCGTCCCCCCCCTCCGCAAGAGAGTGTCATTTGTCGTGAAAAAAAAATTGGAAGGGGAGAAAGCGCCCGACGTACGTGTGGGCTATAGGTAACCCAACCCTAGACCGTGGCAGCAGACGGCGTTGGGATAGGGGAGGCGAGGCCTCTTCTTCCTTCCCTCTGAAGAGGCAGCCCCGGCAGTTCTTCCACCAGGCTTACTCCGTTTGCTGAATCTTTGTAGTTACTTAAGTAAGTGCTAGGCATTTTTAATAGGTCGCATCCTTTCTTTTCTCCACGTATTGGCACCTCGCCTTTCTACGCTCTTACCTCTCTGGCGCTGTGTTTGAATACACCTACATGCTGCACACACCGGTAACTTTAACAAGCAAAGATGACGTCAAAATGATTGTACCACTGATACGACAAAATCATTGTACCATTGATATGAGGGTTTGGTCATTAGCATTCCTCCACATGCCTCCCTTTCCCCGACCTGTGAATCCTTTGCAAACACACATGATAACCATCAAAATCCCTTTTCAGGGCAAACCATATTATGAATTCTCTTCCCCCCCCCAGCATTTTCTTACATGAGAGATTATAAATTAGTCCTAAGGAGTGCTCGTTAACAGCTGGGGAGCGCGCGCCTGCACAGGACTGCCCTGCTGGCTCCCACCAGACGCTCTTCCCTCTTGAGGCAGCATCGCTCCCCGGCTCCTAAGGAGTCCTCGGGGATGCTGCCTCAAGAGGGAAGAGCGTCGGGCGGGAGCCGGCAGGACAGTCCTGTACACGCGCGCACTCCCCAGCTGCTAAGGAGTGCTCCTTAACAGCTGGGGAGCGCGTGTGTGCGCAGGACTGCCCTACCGGCTCCCACCAGACGCCAGCCTGCCCTGCTTCCTCCACAGTGAGAGGGGAGGGCGTGCCTTCCCGGGCTCGCTGGTTTTCCGGCGTATAAGACGAAAAATCTTGAAAATCATCTCAAAAGTTGGGGGGTCGTCTTATACGCCCAGTCGTCTTATACGCCGGAAAATACGGTACTCTTCTTATTATTACTTCAAGCCAATGATGTTAGCATGTATTTTTGGAACAATAAATACGATTGAAATGACACTAAATGGTCATTCTACAAATTTCAGGTTATAAATAAATTATTTTAATTACATAGAATAACAAATATCAAATAAATAAACTACAAAATAAAGAGCTGCTGCTTTATCACTCATAGTTGGATTTTCTTTTCTACTGAAGCTATAAGGCTTAGAATAGAATGAGTTCCTCTGACAGGTATAGATCAAACTAATTTAAAGCAACTTATAAGCACGATTTTACAAATCAGCCCTGTTTGCACAATACATTTTGCTGGATAAAGGGAAAACCAAACGTTCTTGAGTTTTTGAAACTCTGGGGAACACTTTTTAGGCTCCATTTGGAAGGGAGGTTCATATGGCCCGAACTATGTACGCTTATTTATTTGTTATTTTCATTCAAGAGCTGAAGGGAGTAAATATAGCATTGATCCATCTAGATGCTTTATAGCAAAAACTCTGTTTTTGTAAACTCACTGAAATGTTGAATTTATATACATTTATTAGAAGTATTTTAATAATTTGAAACCGACAAACTACTGGCCATTTCTTTTTGTTAAAATATCACTTAATGTGGTAAGGGAAATATTTTAATGCTATTTGTGTTAAGTAAGCAACCTGGAATAATTTCATGCATTCGAATCAATATTAGTATATCTCTCTGACTGTGCCTTCAGTATTCATATATTATTACAAGACGGTAATAAAATATCCTTTTCATGTCTACAACAATATTTTTTATTTTATTTTAATTCCATTTATATCCCGCCCTTCTCCGAAGACTCAGGGCGGCTTACAAGCTTAGCAGTAGCCTTCATTCTATGTATATGCCTGCTTATTAGGGCTTTCATACACCCCCCAAGCGGCATATATTTATATGGGTTTCACTATAATTAAATAGGCTTAAATTAAAGAAAGTAGGGAAAAGCGCTAGGCCAGTCAGGTATGAATTAAATCATATCCCTGTTGAATATACAGTAGAGGTGACAAATAGATTTAAGGAATTAGATCTGATAGACAGAGTGCCTGAAGAACTATGGACAGAGGTTCGCAACATTGTACAACAGGTAGCAACCAAAACCATCCCAAAGAAAAAGAAATGCAAGAAAGCAAAATGGCTGTCTGAGGAAGCTTTGCAAATAGCTGAGGAAAGGAGGGAAGCGAAAGGCAAGGGAGAAAAAGAAAGATACGCCCAATTAAATGCAGAATTCCAAAGAATAGCTAGAAGAGATAAGAATGCCTTCTTAAATGAACAATGCAAAGAAATAGAAAAAAACAATAGAATAGGGAGGACCAGAGATCTTTTCAAGAAAATTGGAGAGATGAAGGGAACGTTTCATGCAAAAATGGGCATGATAAAGGACCAAAATGGCAGGGACCTAACAGAGGCAGAAGAGATTAAGAAGAGGTGGCAAAATTACACAGAAGAACTATACAAGAATGAGCTTAATGTCCCTGATAATCACAATGAGGTGGTCACTGAGCTTGAGCCAGACATCCTAGAATGTGAAGTGAAGTGGGCCTTAGAAAAGCTGAGCAACAACAAAGCTAGTGGAGGTGACAGTATTCCAGCTGAGCTATTCAAAATCTTAAAAGACGATGCAGTAAAAGTGCTTCACTCAATTTGCCAGCAAATTTGGAAAACTCAACAGTGGCCACAGGATTGGAAAAGATCAGTTTACATTCCAATTCCAAAGAAAGGCAGTGCCAAAGAATGTTCAAACTATCGCACCATTGCACTCATTTCTCATGCTAGTAAAGTTATGCTTAAAATTCTACAAGCTAGACTCCAGCAGTATGTGGATCGAGAACTACCAGAAGTACAGGCAGGATTTCGAAGACGCAGAGGAACTAGAGATCAAATTGCTAACATATGCTGGATCATGGAGAAAGCTAGAGAGTTCCAGAAAAACATCTACTTCTGCTTCATTGACTATGCTAAAGCCTTTGATTGTGTGGATCATAACAAACTCTGGCAAGTCCTTAAAGAGATGGGCATACCAGACCATCTTATTTGTCTCTTGAGAAACCTATATGCAGGCCAAGAAGCAACAGTGAGAACTGGACACGGAACCACTGATTGGTTCAAAATTGGGAAAGGAGTCCGGCAAGGCTGTATACTGTCGCCTTGCCTATTTAACTTATATGCAGAGCACATCATGAGAAAGGCAGGGCTAGATGAATCAAAAGTTGGAATTAAGATTGCCGGAAGAAACATCAACAACCTAAGATATGCAGATGATACCACTCTAATGGCAGAAAGTGAAGAGGAACTAAAGAGCCTCTTGTTGCGAGTGAAGAAGGAGAGTGCAAAACTTGGGTTGAAACTAAACATTAAGAAAACCAAGATCATGGCATCTGGCCCTCTCAATTCCTGGCAAATAGATGGGGAAGAAATGGAGGTAGTGACAGATTTTATTTTCCTGGGCTCCAAGATCACTGCAGATGGGGACTGTAGCCAAGAAATAAAAAGACGCTTGCTCCTGGGGAGGAAAGCCATGGCAAATCTAGACAGCACACTAAAAAGCAGAGACATCACCCTGTCAACAAAAGTGCGTATAGTCAAGGCTATGGTCTTCCCAGTTGCAATGTATGGCAGTGAAAGCTGGACCATAAGAAAGGCTGAGCGCCAAAGAATTGAAGCCTTTGAACTATGGTGCTGGAGAAGACTCCTGCGAGTCCCTTGGACTGCAAGGCGATCAAACCGGTCAGTCCTAGAGGAGATCAACCCTGACTGCTCTTTAGAAGGCCAGATCCTGAAGCTAAAACTCAAATACTTTGGCCATCTAATGAGAAGGAAGGACTCACTGGAGAAGAGCCTAATGCTGGGAAAGATGGAGGGCAAGAGAAGAAGGGGACGACAGAGAATGAGGTGGCTGGATGGAGTCATTGAAGCAGTAGGCGTGAGCTTAAATGGACTCCAGAAGATGGTAGAGGACAGGAAGGCCTGGAGGAACATTGTCCATAGGGTCGCGATGGGTTGGACACGACTTCGCAACTAACAACAACAACAACAATAATTAAATGTCTACATAAGGATCTCAGGTTAATCTAAATTTTGGTGCATCGGGTTTTTCAGCCATTCTGGCAACTGCAAGGATCATGAGGTCATAGCCGAGAAGCATCCTGGTATCAAGGATATGGCTAATTGCACAATTCTGTCCCATGGTCGTTGAATGTGCTCTACTTTTTTTTAAAAAAAAAACAGCTTAATGAAAATGAGAATCCAGTTCAGATAAGCATGCAAGGAGCAGTGTGGTTCTCTTTTCCAACCCCCATCCCCACCAACTTTGCCACATGTTAGAATTGACTAATAGGTAGATGTGTAGGAAAAAATGTAACATTTAAAAATATTAGTAGCTTTTGTAGATCACATCTTCCAGTCTGGATGTATCCCCATTATGAGCAGAAATTAACAGAATTGTTTTTTTTTAATGTTCATTCTACATAAAACAACTATTGTTGTTAATCACCTTTTATAGTTTAAGAATAAATGTATTAGAAATATTTTAAGGGGGAAAATGGAGCCTAATTTTAGACACACAGAATTGTATAAAAATTGTTTAATGAACTTAAATGTCTGTACCATTGGGATAAAAGTGACTTTCAAGGACAAATGGGGTATTCATATAATCAAAAGAGGTGTCAAGTTTCTTAGGTTTTTTTTCAGTATATCCAAAAAATATAAAGTACACATTACCATTTGTGAACATTTGAACATTTCAGTTTTTCTCAAGCATTATAACTTTCCAGTTATTCAGACTAAGGAATCTAAGGCCTATTAGAAAACCATTCTTTGCTAAATCTATTTACTGGAAATGGAAGAGCTTTTGTGCTAAAATAGTTCATCTAGCAAATTCCTAATATGTGCACATTTATGTGGAATTGGTTTATGCTCCCCATATTGCTGGCTGATAGTAGCTATAAAATTATTCTGGCAGTAAAGGCCATTATGTTCATAAAGCATGTAGACTGTTTAAATTCCATCATATTGTATAAAGGGCATTGGGAGTTCATAACACATCTACTTTTAATACTAGCTACCTCTATGAAAAGTATGATCTACCCATGGTAGGACCTGATAAAGTAATCAATGCCAGGGGACATTTTAATTCACAAAGAGGGGGGAAAAGAAAGCTTTCCCATTACTGATGATGCTGTTTAAAGAGGGGGCATGTTTAAAAAAATGTAGGTTTGTTCCATTCTTGATGAAAATTTTCACCTAGATTACCATAGGTGTATATTACAGACCACCCTATCCAAACAGAACAAATAGATGAACTTTTTGCCAATCAGTTAACTAAGGTCGGCAGGAGGCACACTGGCCACAACCTAAACCTCTAAATAGAAACAGTTGTTGGCTCCATTTGTTGAGAAAGATATAATTTTATTAGAGTGTACTACTAAAGTGTACTGCAATATTTCATAGCCAGAACTAAGAATTGTGCACCCCAAATTCCTAAGTTCTACTTTCAACATATAAAAAGCAAGAAAAAAAAGTCAAAGAAACAATCAGTGCACTGTTTTTTGATAGGCTGAACTATTCTCTTCTTTTGTGTTAAAGACAGATGCAAAGAATGAATTGAGCAGTTCTCCCTGCTATCTCTCACCGCCTTATTAGGCCCTATCCAAAAAAATGCAATTCAGTGGTGAGAAAAGTAAGGTTTTATACTTAGGCAAGGAAAAAACAAATGCACAGGTATAGATTAGGTAGCACCTGGCTCAACAGCAGTAATTGTGAGAGGGACCTAGGTGTCCTAGTGGACAATCACTTAAATACGAGCCAGCAATGTGCTGCAGCTGCCAAAAAAGCCAATGCAATCCTAGGCTACATCAACAGAGGGACAGAATCAAGATCACGTGAAGTGTTAGTACCACTTTATACTGCACTAGTAAGACCATACTTGGAATACTACATCCAGTTCTGGTCACCACGATACAAAAAAACATGTTGAAACTCTAGAAAGTGTGCAGAGAAGAGCAGCAAAGGTGATTTGGGGACTGGAAGCTAAAGCGTATGATGAATGCTTGCGGAACCTTGTATGTGTAGTATAATGAAAAGAAGGACTAGGGCAGGGGTGTCAAACTCAATTTCACTGAGGGCCGCATCAGCATTGCGGTTGCCCTTAGGGGGCCGGGTGGGTATGGCCTGGGTGGGCGTGGCCTACTAGGTGGGCGTGGCTAGAGTGCATATGGCCTACTGGGTGGGCATGGCCAGCTCTACATCGTTCGCATCAAGGGTGCCTATGGGGGCCTGGGCAGGAGTGGGACAGATCTGAGGGTCTCTGGCAGAAGGAGGGTCTCTGGGCCAGGGCCAAGGCAGTGGGGGCCGTTCCCTCACTGTTTCCAGGATGGCTTTGCGGGCCACATGAAACCACTTCGCGGGCCGGATCTGGTCCCCGGGCCTTGTGTTTGACATGTCTGGACTAGGGTGATATGATAGCAATCTTCCAATATTTGAGGGACTGTCACAGAGATGGGAGGTCAACCTTCTCTCCAGAGCAGCTGAGGGCAAGACCAGAAGTAACAGATGGAAGCTTATCAAAGAGAGATCCAACCTAAACTATGGAGAAATTTCCTCACAATGAGAACAATTAACCAGTGGAACAACCTGCCTCCAGAAGTTGTGGGTGCTCCATCACTGGAAATTTTAAAGAAGAAATTGAATAGCCATTTTTCTGGAAAGGTATAAGATTTCCTACTCAAGCAGGGAATTGGACTAGAAGACCTCCCAGGTACCTTCCAACTAGTCTGTTCTGTTCTATTTTTGATATATACGGATTCTTAAATTTGGGATGTCTGAGTAATTAACACTACCCACTTTGCTTTACTTTGGACATGACAGTTGACAATTTATTTCGTATCTTATTCAAGAACTGCTGACTACCATCGTGGTATTTCTTTCTTTTCAAGTAATTTTGACAGGACTCTGCCAGTTTTCTGTGATAAGCCTTCCTTGTGGATCCATTGCTTAGAATTTTGTGTGTTTAAGCATTTATTCTCTACTTTTATTTCCTTGGGCCATTTCATTTCTAGAACGTAAGGAATGTAAGAGTGTGAATCTTTTGCACAGCAGAACAGTTGCTATAATAATTTTATTACATTTATTAGAAATGACAGAAATCACATGGGTCATTGTGTATTTTGTTGCTCCAGCAATGCTAAAAGTCTTATGTATATTCATTATATATTGATGTGAAAGAGCAAGTCTTGAGGTGACCAGACTAAAAGCATTGAGGATAATGTATGGTTTAGGAAATTTACATCCAGGGGCTATCTAGAGTCTTCAACCTGTTGATTCAAAATGTTTGTTGCACAAGTAATCAATATGAAACATCTCCCTCAGAACCCATAAGCAAAGGAATATTTTTTTAAAGAATGATGCAAAGTAATTATGCTTTCACAGTGCAAAGATCATTCCAGTAAGGTCTTTCAACTTAATAATAAGCATTAAATTATCTGAAAAATAAAATGTGATATCCAGATAGTTAGTATTTCCTTTTGTTAAATTTAACTTTTTGAGTGCCGCATGTTCATTAAGTACTTGGATGTTGTGCTAAATACTTTATATATAATGTTTCTGGCATACTTAGATCTGTCTCTGCCTTCATTTAATCCTCAAGAAAGTTTAAGTGGAAATTTGAAATGAAGTTAATAATAACAACATTTGCAATTGCTGCTGATGTTGATAAAATTGTCCTGTTCGATACCAGTAAACGCATGGGTGGGTATTTTTGCATGCTTGTTTGTATTCTGCTTTTATTTAGGTTCCAATGCTTTCTGGTCATAGCTTGGTCCCCTGGTCTCTATACTCAAAATAGCAAACAGTCAAATGTAGCAGTTTTTGAACAATAATTTGTTCCTGCAAAACAGTTTATACGCCTTAATCTCAAGAGTAAGCTAATTGAAGACACCTCCATTTTGTTGTCCTTGGAATCTTTTGCTATATATTTTTGTGTAGATACTAAAAAAAAAAAGTTGTCATCATTATTCATGCCTGGGTTTTATTTGTGATTTTATAATGGTTGGAAAAACTACTGCAACGAAAACATTTGAAATGTCTTTCTGTACTGCATATGAATGCTGGTAGAATGCATAGGAATATCTGAACACCAGGGGTCCAGACAACAATCAGATAAAGCAATTTCAGACCACACCATGCCTGTGAAAAACCTTTATTTCAGCCTTTATCAGTCTGGTGTCCTCTAGATAAGCTGGACTTCAGCATGTCAATGTACGAAGTAGCAGGATTTAAAACATCTGCAGAGAACCAGATAGGAAAAAAATATTTTGATCATCCCTGCTTACCTCAGAAAGCTAATTCACAGCTCAGTCATTAGGCTCTAACCCAGGGGTGTCAAACTCGCAACGTCACATGACGTGTTGCAACCTATTGTGACTTTTTTTTCCATTGCTGGCAATGGGGTGGGCACGGTTTCGGCATGACGCATCTGGCCTGTGGGCCAGCAGTTTAACAGCCCTGCTCTAACCCATGATTCCTAGGCTAGAGATGGCTACTATACAAACAAATCACAACCATCCAGGTTTCCTGATGGACACATTAAGTATTGGTTAATTTGAAAAGGCAAGAAAAAGCCTTCAAAAAATATCAACTTTCCTAACATATTTACACTGCAATGCAATGGGCAGACAATCAGCTCTTTTGGATGACATTCCATATTTTTATCATAAAGATTTTTTGTCTCTGAGAGTTTTCCTCCAAGTCAAACAGAAAACAGAAAAGTTGAATTAAGTGCCTAGAGCAGGGGTGTCAAACTCAATTTCATTGAGGGCCGCATCAGCATTGTGGTTGCCCTCAGGGGGCCGGGTGGGTGTGGCCTACTGGGTGGGCATGGCCTACTGGGTGGGCGTGGCTAGAGTGCGTATGGCCTACTGGGTGGGAGTGGCCAGCTCTACATCGTTCACATCAAGGGTGCCTATGGGGGCCTGGGCAGGAGTGGGATAGATCTGAGGGTCTCTGGCAGAAGGAGGGTCTCTGGGCCAGGGCCAAGGCAGTGGGGGCCGTTCCCTCACTGTTTCCAGGATGGCTTTATGGGCCACATGAAACCACTTCACGGGCTAGATCCGGCCCCCGGGCCTTGTGTTTGACATGTCTGGCCTAGAGATTAAAGATGTATTCCAAGCTTAGGTGTGAAGTGTATTAGAAGATATTTTAGGATAAAACAGAACAACAGAGTTGTAAGGGACCTTGGAGGTCTTCTAGTCCAGGGCTTTTTCAACCCATGGTACGTGTACCACTTGTGGTACATTAACGAGTGGCAGGTGGTATGCAGCCTTGCCTAGGCAAGTATAGTGGGGGAAGGAAAGAGCCAGCGCAGGCAAGGACTTACTGTGAGAGAGTCCTCTGGAGCTGCAGAGTGGCTGGGGTGAGGCAAAGGCCCCAGGCTCACTTCTGGCTCACCCTCCCCCATGAGAAAGGAGGAGGAGGAGGGGGGCATAGACAGGAGAGTTGATCTACAACTGCTGTGGCAGCCACCTGTGCTGGCAGCAACAAACAGGCAAGAAATGCAGTAGCAATTTCTGTTTGGCTGATGGCTGATGTCTCCTGTTAGCTTCTATTGCTCTGCTATTGTTAGCTGTAAGTTTTGCTGCAAGTGGTTTTGAAGTATTTTTCTCCGGAATTGATTTTGCCTGTAGCATTCCTTTACTTATGAATGGAGCCATTTGGGGAGGCTGTGTTGTGATTCAGGGTCAGCCTGTGGGTTCGGCAATTGGGTCAGATGATTCAGAGGAGGAGGAGGAGGGGGGTGTTGGAGAGCTTGCTGAGAATAATATTGAGGCTCCACAGAGCCCTCAGCCAGGCCCCTCCCATCTGGTCACAACACAGACCCAGCTGTGTGAGCCTGACAGCGTGGATGGAGATGACCCACAGCTGGCCCTGTTCAAGGACACCCGACGCAGGAGGCAGTCAATCAGGAGTAAACAGAGGAAGGCAATGGGGCACCTCGGAAGGAGGCAGAGAGAAGCCACGCCCTGAACTGTTTAAAAGGGGAATGTGTGGGAGGGCTGGTTTGCTGAAGGCAACCGTTTGAATAGCTCCTGTTTCATGGTTCGTGTTTGCTCTCTTTGCTCTGTTTATGTTTTTATGTTAATAAATTTGGCAGGCTTAGTTCCAGCCTCTTGCCTTCTTGTAAAAGGGGTTGTCCCTGCCTTTTCTGCAGGGCCGGTAGCAGGCTGGTACAGAACAAGCTGCCTTAGCTGGCAGCCAATACTTATTACATTTTTTTTTTCCTTCCTTAAGTGCCAGCTGCGCTCCTTAACTTTCCTTTCTAGCCAGTAGCTAATTCTTAAAGGGGAATGTGCCTTTTTAAGCTAGTTCACTCAGCAGTTTGTCTTTTCTGTCTCTGGAGGCTTTTTCCTTGTTTGATGAATATATGGAAGAGAGAAAATAGGGGGGTGGGGTATTTCAAATCCTTCCTTCAGAAGGAAGTAGGCATGAGAAAGAGGGAGGCAGAGAGGGAGGGAAGGAAGGAAGTCCCGCCTTAGCACTTGGCCACTAGCAGCCCTGCCATTGACTTTGCTTGTCAAAAGGTTGCAAAAGGGGAATCACATGACCCTGGGACACTGTGACCATCATAAATATGAATCAGTTGCCAAGCATCCAAATATAAATCACAAGACCCTGGGCATGCTGCAATGGTCATAAGTGTGAAAAATGGTCATAAGTCATTTCAGTGCAATTGCAACCTTGAACAGCGGGGGTTGGGGGTTTTTTTGGTCATCAGGTTTTTGACACCTTGCTAGGTGGTACTTGAATATTGCCATATCCTAAAAGTGGTACAATCGGTGAAAAGCTTGAAAAGCCCTGTTCTAGTCCAGCCCCCAGCTCGAGCAGGAAATACTATAGCATTTCAGACAAATGATTGTACAAGCTCTTTTATAAAAAAAATTTTTTAACATAATTGCCTTAATATTTGGTAAACAGCGTGTTGTCTGGGTTTATATTTGCAAAACAATCACTAACAATTAGTTTCTATAATCTATAATCCACATAGTAGCTTTACTTGATTTTCTCTTCTTCTCTTCTTTGCCAACCTTAAATAATACAATTCTTATTATTTTGATAAGTAACAGTTCAGTATAAAGATTTTTCCAACATTTCTACAAATAATAATCACATTCATATAATGCTTCTTTTCTATCTAGACATCTTGGTTGCCTTATCGTAGATCCTGTTTACAATTCTTATTTAAATTTGTTTTCCCTACAATGTTCAAAACATTCTGACTGGTTAAGATTTTCTCAAAGTTAATTGCATTTAAATATTTAAATCTATTTTCTTCATATAAGCCATACCAACACCTACGTTTCTCATGTCTTAAAAAATAAAAAACAAGGAGAAGAAAGAGAAAAAATGGAACAAGAATAAGAAAATATTATACTACTTAAAATACATATCCCTCTTAAAACTAATATACATTTATTTCCAAAAATTTTCTGTTCTTTTAAACCATAATTAAACATATGTTTAATCTTTAGATGTCCTTTATATTAACCATCCCAAACATTTTTATGTTTCTCATATCAAAAAAGAAAAAAACACAAAGTAAAAAAGAAGAAAGAAAAAATACTATATTACTTGGGGGGTTCATCCCTCTTAAACTAAAATTCATATATATCCAAAATCTTTCTATTTCTTTAAGCATATTCAAACAAATGTTTAATTTTTAAATATTCCCTCTGATAGATCCCATCATCTAATTTCTTAATTCTCACTTTAGCCTTTTTCTTTTGCCAAACATCTTTCCTAATCAATATATTCCATTGAATCAAAGAGTCTTTCCATAGTCTTATAGATATAAGAGACAAATCAAGTAAACTGTTTTTGTGGAAAGATTTTGTTCCTTCGTATTCATTGAAAATCTTTTCCTTACTTTCTTTCTTGGTTTCTCTTATCACTTTTTGTCTCTGATTCTCGTGGTACTCTTGACAGCTCTGCGATCCATTTTGTCAGATCTTTTTTCTTGTCCTCAGATTTATTTTTTAATCTTAGTGTATAAGTTATCTTTTCCATGTCCAATATTTCCTGTGAGTTTTTTCCCACATAGGTTAAGCCATACTTCCTTGTGTTATTAAGTTCCATCTTTAAATCTCTTTCTCTAATTTATATTCAGTTGTCTGCTTTATTTCCTCCCTCTCTGTTATTGTTTTGTGAGTTTTTTTGTTGTGAAGTTAACTTGGAGATGGATTCATTTATATTTTCAATGTTATTTTTAATTTCCTCGTGGTTTAAGATCATTGCTGTTTGAATTAGTTGCAACATCTCGTACATCTCCTCCTGGAAAGTATTTATTTTTACCTGTTATATTCTTCCTGCAGATCTCTGATTTTCCAATCTCTTCTTAAAAACTTCCAGCATTCACAACCTCCAGAGGCAAGTCGTTCCACTGATTAATTGTTCTCAGTGTCAGGAAATTTCTCCTTAGTTCTAGGTTACTTCTTTCCTTGATTAGTTTCCATCCATTGCTTGTTGTCCTGCCTTCATACATGAGGGATAACATATATGAAATCTTTTCAGCCTGATTAGGCACCTGTTCCATAAATTCCAAGCTATAAATTACTGCAATTTTAACCTTTTAAGAATGTTATGCTTTTCTGAATTTTGAGTATTAGAATAAAGACTGAACTTTTAAGATAGATTTATTTGGGACTTAGTAATTTATTTAATTTATTCTAGAGTGCTTTTAAGTTATATAATTCCAACAGGAACTAAGTCACCGTCATATGACCAGACTTGAATGACCAGCAGTGTTCTTGCAAGTCTTGCCAAAAGTAGGTCAGGAGAATCAATCAATCAACCTGAATCAATCTGATATATTAGATTTCCTCCTGTCCCTGTTGTCTTCCCTAAAATAGGGACCACTACGGTGGGAAGGTAACAGCGTTCCATGCGCCTTTGGCGTCTAGTCATGCCAGCCACATGACCACGGTGACATCCTCGGACAAACACTGGCTCTTCGGCTTTGAAACGGAGATGAGCACCGGCCCCTAGAGTTGGAAACGACTAGCACGCATGTGCGGGGAACCTTTACCTTTATAATACCTGCATATTTCCAAAATCATTTGAAATCTTCACTAAGCGTCCGGGTATTTTCTATAATGCCAGTTTGATTTTATAGATTTCAGTCTTCCAACACTAGTAATTTGTTTTTCAGTAGGCTCCATTTTGAGCAACTAGCCGGTGTTTTTGTCTCTTCTTCCCAAGCATCCATTGCTGGGTTTTTGTGTTGTTTTTTTTTACTTTTTCCAAAAGTAAATTTGTCTGCATTATTTCTTATTCCTGAGCCTGTCCCCTATTATATATAAAGAATACATATATACAGTATGTACATACATATACATATATTCAGGCAGCTTCTCTAAATCTCTAGGCCTGTTATTTCTTTCTAGACAGGATCAGCTTGTACACCTCACCAAAGTTGATTGTTAAATTTGTCTGGCAGGTTAAAAGCCAGCTGAGAGCAGAGCTCAGCCACAATATCTCGAGTCTTGATCAGTTGTTTAGCATCTAATGGCCCAGCATGACAGCAAAATGGATCAGCACTATGGATGAGGCCTGAGGCACTAGAATATGTTGCCTGTTAAAAATTTACCACCACATTACTGCCTGAAGCTCATACCCTAGATACAACAGGCAGTATGGCTTACTCTGTCCCTGTATTTCATATGTTCAGGGTTAGATCATGATGATAAAGCACGTGCAGTTTTTTTTTTTTACTGCATTGGCAGGTGTCAGCCAGCAGCCTTGTTTCAGCTTGTGGACTCTCAAAAGAAGAGATTAGCAAATAAATCTCCCACCTGGCATTATGTGACCAAATTGCACAACACTTTGCTGATAAAATAATTAGATTTGTCTTATCCTTGAATGTGCATGGACAGATATGGTAGATAGGGCAACATATTGCAGAATTAATAGAGATTCTGTCACTGCAGGTGGGATCCATGTCCCACTTAGCTTCTTGGGTGGGGATTAAAGGCAAGATCCAAGACGTGATTTGACTCCTTGAACAAGGCCCTTATTAATAGGTCTTTTTCTCAATCAGAACATTTTTAATTGCTATGTTACTTATATGCAAGGGTGTAGGTCTATACATATGTTGTATATAGTATGTTTAAATGTGTGTTATGTATGTGTACACTTTGAGAGCAAGTAAATTTCATTTTTAATGTGTGCCATTGTGTCCACCGTAAAAAATGACAATAAAAGGTATCGTCTGTCAGTCTGTCTATCTATCTATCTATCTATCTATCTATCTATCTATCTATCTATCTATCTATCTATCTATTGATGCTATTGAGAACTTAGCAGGACTATAATGGCAGTTTTGTGCCTCTGTGCTTCATGAGTTTAATTTTCTTTATTCAGTAAGGTAAAGGTAAAGGTTCCCCCGCACATGCGTGCTAGTCGTTTCCGACTCTAGGGGCCGGTGCTCATCTCCGTTTCAAAGCCGAAGAGCCAGCGCTTGTCCGAGGACGTCTCCGTGGTCATGTGGCCGGCATGACTGGACGCCAAAGGCGCACGGAACGCTGTTACCTTCCCACCGTAGTGGTCCCTATTTTTCTACTTGCATTTTTACATGCTTTCGAACTGCTAGGTTGGCAGAAGCTGGGACGAGTAGCAGGCGCTCACTCTGCTACGCGGCACTCGGGATTCGACCCGCCAAACTGCCGACCTTCTGATCGACAAGCTCAGCGTCTTAACCCACTGAGCCACCGCGTCCCTCTTTATTCAGTAAATGTTAATATATTTACTAGTAAGTACTACTTACTTAATAAGGGACGCGGTGGCTCAGTGGGTTAGGACGCTGAGCTTGTCGATCGGAAGGTCAGCAGTTTGGCGGGTCGAATCCCGAGTGCCGCATAACAGAGTGAGCGCCTGTTACTCGTCCCAGCTTCTGCCAACCTAGCAGTTCGAAAGCACGTCAAAATGCAAGTAGAAAAATAGGGACCACTCCGGTGGGAAGGTAACAGCGTTCCGTGCGCCTTTGGCGTCTAGTCATGCCGGCCACATGACCACGGAGACGTCCTCGGACAAGCGCTGGCTCTTCGGCTTTGAAATGGAGATGAGCACCGGCCCCTAGAGTCGGAAACGACTAGTACACATGTGCGGGGGAACCTTTACCTTTACCTTTTACCTTTACTACTTACTTAAACATTTGAATAATGCAAATAATAATTAGCAGTTTATGTTCAGAGAACTGGTGTAATTTTGATACACTATTTACTATGACATTTACATATTCAGCTTTATATTTGGGAATTCAAAATGGAATGCATACTCCTCTTCCCAATTTTTGCCATAGCAATAACCTGCTGAGCCTTTTGTACTGAGGGGGGGAATGGCTAATTTAAGCATACCCCATAAGCTTTTGAGGGTGAAAGTAGACCTGAACTTTGGTCTATGATCACAATCTGGTATCCAATCTCTTCTTTTGAGGAGTTCATTGAGATTTCCAAAGTCCTTTATCTGTCAGGATGCAGACCTGGGTTGCTCTGAAAACCACCTGGAACACACAATTGGCATATAGTGGAAAAACCTGGTTGCTGACAGGTGACAACTGCTGGGAGCATATTATGCCTATACAGATTGCTGATATAATTCACAAATTTTAGTTTTGACCTTCAATTCCCTATGTAATTTCACTTCAAGCAACCTTGGGGAAGATCTTCACAATGAACACATCCAGTGGATACATCAGAGGAAATTTCTGTGAGATAAGGAGCTGAGGCAAAAAGATGGTGCTTTTCTGTTGTAGCATCAACTTTGTAGAAAAGTCTCATTTGTAGTTATTAGGTTTTTCCCCTCCCATCAATGTCCTTTTAGAATGCAGAAAAGAGAGATTATTTCAAAGAACCTTTGGAATTTGAACTTTGTTTTGCTGATATGTTATTCGTGACAGGTTGTGTAGTATTAATTTAGAATGACTGGTTAAGGCGTGACTATTACTGAGGTGGTTTCAGCTTTAACCATGGCCATTTTAATGTGTATACTTTATTATACATATTGTTGCATGTGTTGTAAGTGCTAGGTGTTGGTGTTATAAATCAGAATGAAATTTGCTATGTTTTATTAATAAACTGCACATGATAGAACATTATTATTATCATCATTGCCTCAGAATATGATAACGATAATTGCCACTGTCATTGGTCCAAATTACTGTATCCTATGGGAAGGCTACTTAACAGGATATTACCACGGCATAAATGTGTATATGATTATAAGGCATTCTATTCTTTTCTGTCTCTTTGACCTTTGGTGAGCCATGACAATAATAATAATAATAATAATAATAATAATAACAACAACAACAACAACAACAACAACAACAACAACAACAACAAGAAGAAGAAGAAGAAGAAGAAGAAGAAGAAGAAGAAGAAGAAGAAGAAGAAGAAGAAGAAGAAGAAGAAGAAGAAGAAGAGGTAGTTGGAAGGGACCTTGGAGGTCATCTAGTCCAACCCCCTGCTAAGGCAAGAAACCCTATACCATTTCAGACAAATGGCTGTCCAGTCTCTTCTTAAAAACCTCCAGTGTTGGAGCATTCACCACTTCTGGAGGCAGGTTGTTCCACTGGTTAATTGTTCTGTCAGGAAGTTTCTCCTTAGTTCTAGGTTGCTTCTCTCCTTGACTAGTTTCCATCCATTGCTTCTTGTCCTGCTTTCAGGTGCTTTGGAGAATAGAGCACCATCAATTTATTATAGGAGAAAAATGACAGTCCAGTCCTGTTCTTTGGCTCTTAGATAAAGACTTCAGTTGAGATCAACTGTGTCTCTATCTACCTACAAGCCCTGTCCCATATAGAGTGCTGTTAGTAGGGATTTTCACCATTCCATTGTTTGGAGCACCTGGATTAAAAACAACCTTTAAAAATACGTGTTTTCTTTAATATAGTTTTATTAAAATTTTATATTAGAAAACTATGGAACATAAAAGAAAAGGTTGAAAAAAAGTTATGAAAGAACCAAAGGAAAAAATGACATATACTGTAAAAGAAAGAAATACATCTAAACATGCAATTTCCAATGTTCATTGCAGCAGTTACAAACATAGCAATTACCATTTCCAACCTCCCGAGTTACATTTCATTGTTCCTTTCTTTCCACAAAGAAAGGGATTTTCCTTTGAACAATAAATCCCAAAATCACCCATTCATTTTTATCCATTTTTCAGCAAAAAGTCCAGAAAGGGTTTTCAGTATTTTACAAAGTAATTGTTGCTCCATCCTTAAAAAAAAAATTTTGTATGTCTTCTTGTAAGAATTGTTCTTGTCAAATATCTTTTGTGAAAGGGATTATCTATGTCGATTTATCTGTAGATATATATCCAATACTTGTAAACCACAGAGCTGTCTGTGAGTGGGGAATGCTGATGCAAAGACTTCTCTGTTTTTGGTTATCCATCTTTTAAAAATGAATTCCTGTCACCAATTTAGGCAAATATATTCAAGCATAGCTAGAAGACTAATTCATTATTCTGTCACTTTGTAAGTCTAATGGAACAAGAGCAGCTGTTGCTAAGTCTCTGAATACCTAAGATGGAACTCTTTTGAGTAATAGGATAGCAAAATCAGGGACTCTACACAGTGTACACAATGCCAAATTAATTGGAAAATAGATGGTCTGAAAGTTAAACATACTCTCGTGGCCTGTAAACATTTGTTCTGCATCTAAAATAACTTTGTTATGTTTAATTGAATGCATTTTTGCTTCCAGCCCATGAATGAATCTTTAAACATCAATTATTTCATTTTCTTTTAAAAAAATCCTTGCAGGGCTATATGACATTACTTCTATTCTTTGTGCACATTAAGCAAAATGTGATGTGACTTTAATGCCACAATTAGGCTCAGGACAAAAATATGTCAGGAAGATGTTGAACAACTTGAAAATGTGCTGGTAGAATAGCTTCAAGTCAACTTAACCTTGTTTCTCCACAGTCTCCTATAACTGACTTATTTCATTTAATTAGTGGTGGGTCTTATTTTTAAAAAGGGAATTATTACTACCAATGTTTCACAATTCTAAATGCAGTATAAAAGAAATTAATATCAGTGTCTTTATTAATTTTCAAAGTTCAGTTGTAAAATCCAGGCAAGAACGTTATACATTTTTCATACTTCCTGTAATGTTGCTTTAGAATCCAAAGACCTAATGGCCTCGTATGAATAAGCTTTCTCATTGTTTTAGAGCCATATTAAGATGCTCTGTCTCCAAGATATCTGAATGACTTTGTTGACAGGTGCGATACAGAATCTCCTTTGCCATAGCACCTCATATTAGAATTCCTCAAAGTGGAGGTTAAATTAGGTCTATACTTGATGTTTATGGTGATTTACTGGATGTATAGTATATGGCTATCCATCTCACATAAAAGTAATTTTGGGCATTAATATGATAAAAAAAACATCATTACAAAAACAAAATAAAAAGCTGACAACCCATCAAAAGAATAATGGCCATCAAATATAAGCCAATCAGACAACACTTTCGTGCAACCACTGATCTGACCTGTGCCTGAAAGTTAAGCCTAGTCTTAATAATTTTGCAGAAAACAAGGCTAGCCCTAACTAGATCTTCCAAAAGAAAGTGCTGCTACAGAGAAGGCATGCTTTCTGGGTCCCTCCAAGTGATACTTCTTAATCAACAGGACTTTGAACATTGCCCTTTTGCAGGTTCTCCTGGGGTAGGTAGATACAACTGGGGGGGAAATGGTCCTTCAAATAAAGCTCCATGCTATAAAGGACTTTATGGGTAGCAATGAGCATCTTGAATTGTCTGCAGAAGTCTACTGGGAGCTAGTACAACTCATGACCCAAAAATCTACTATGAGAGTACTGATGTACACCCATAATTGTTCACACTGCTGCATTCTGGATGAATTGAAGCTTTGTGTTTGTCAAGAATAGACCCATATAGAATATGGGCAAAAGCCCAAGTTGACCATCTACCTCCTGATCCAGGAATAAGTGCATGCTCTTTAGAAGGCCAATTTTTTCACTATTTAGATTGATTACCACTGGTACTTCCATGCTGTTTCAGTCAAGTGTACCTAAATAAGTAACAGTATAGTAAGGTCAAGGACAATCTAGCAAATCATAGGCTTTAATTCCATTCTAGTTCTATAAAATTATAGTAAATAATAGCACCCTATATCTCCTAGGTTTCAAATTATTGGATCCTTGTCACCAAATGTTTGCTTGAATAACTAACTTTTTAACAACTTACTGAATATTAAGAGGATGCAGTTCATATCTGTAAAAGTAGCAGGTTCCACTGGCAGAAAATGCAGTCTCTGTTATGTATTGGGCTCATTTGTAACACCACGTGGTAAGCTGGAGCAGCTAACGGTTCTCCAGCAACCCAAACTCCAGGTCTCCAGTGCTGCTATTGGCTGCCCCTAGGTGGCAATGGGTTGCTTTAAACCTACTGTCTGCCACCTAGGGCCAGGCTATAAATTGCTGCAAGCTGCAGCCCAATTCTCAGTTCAGATCCTGCAAGCAATAAACTATGAGCTTTGTTGAACTCACTTGCCTCGTCTCCTTTCCTGCACGAAGAACTCACTACACAACAGTCTCTTGCCACAATTCACAGGGATAGGCATTCTTAACACACTTTGGGTGGGAATATTGTATTTCAAACAAGGATCTCACGTAAATCCACATGTTAAGCCATGTAGGATTTTATACATTTTTATCAGCATCTTGAATTGCACCCAATGACAAATTGGTAACTAATAACAGTTTAGTGACATATTGGCTATATGAACCATCATGTTCTTCACCATCTGCAGTTTCCAGGTGATATTTAGGGTACAATCCCAGATAAAGCAAAACACAGAAGTTGAATAATGAGATGACAAGTTATGAATAACCATAATCAAGTCTCCTGTTCCTAAATGGTCATAACCAGAGCACCAGCCTAAACTGGGCAAAAATCACACAATTCCAGCCGATTTAATTGAGCTGATTTAATTCAGAAAACGCCCTCCAAATTATGAACCTGAGGAGGCAGCTTTTTATTTTTAGCTTTATATTTTAAAATTATGACTCCGCTGTCGAAAGACGCTGAGCTGGTCAGCTGCAAAGCTGACAGGCTAAGTTTGAGGCTCCTGTTACTTGCCCCAGCTCCTGCCCACCTGTTCTGTACCAGCCTGCTACCGGCCCTGCAGAAAAGGCAGGGACAACCCCTTTTACAAAAAGGCAAGAGGCTGGAATTACGCCTGCCAAATTTATTGCTACAAAAACAAATAGAACAAAACACGAACCAAGAAACAGGAGCTTTTCAAGCGGTTGCCTTCAGCAAACCAGCCCTCCCACGCATCCCCCCTTAAATACAGTTCAGGGCGTGGCTTCTCTCTGCCTCCTTCCGAGGAGCCCCATTGCCTTCCTCTGTTTACTCCTGATTGACTGCCTCCTGCGTCGGGCGTCCTTGAACAGGGCCAGCTGTGGGTCATCTTCATCCACGCTGTCAGGCTCACACAGCTGGGTCTGCGTCGTGACCAGGTGAGAGGGGCCTGGCTGAGGGCTCTCATCAAGCTGTCCAACCCCCTCAGCAAGCTCTTCAACACCCCCCTCCTCCTCTGAGTCGTCCGACCCAACTGCCGAACCCACAGGCTGACCCTGAATCACAACACCACCCAGCAGTTCAAAAGCATGCAAAAGTGAGTAGATGAATAGGTACCACTTCAGTAGGAAGGTAACAGCATTCCGTGCACCTCAGCGTATAGTCAGGCTGGCCACATGAACACGACAAAATTGTCTTCGGACAGCACTAGCTCTCTTGGCAAAGAAACAGAGATGAGCGCCACCCCCTGGAGTCATATACAATTGGGCAAGAGAAACCTTTACGTTACTTTTTACATTTTCATCACAAAACAAGAGCTGTTACTTCCAAGGTCCAGAATGCATAAAGTCCCAAAAGGAGACTTTGTGCCATTTCAATTTTATGTTGCAAACAAAGCAGGCATTCTGGCAAGAAGACAAAATGATTATATGGCTTACAAAGGGGATGATCTGAAATAGAAAAACAGGATCGGAAAACTATGCAATTGTTGCTCTGAAAAAAAAGGAAAAAGCCAAGAAACAGTTGCCCCTTACTGGCCAGCGACCACATGAAAATCTTATTTATAACAATTTCTTCTTTAACTTCCTTTATTTACAGTATTTCCAGAGAAAATAAACAACCCCTAACATTCAAATTTTATTTTGGAGAAAGGAAAAAAAAGGATAAATACATTTTAATCTAAACGCACGCATGCACACACACACACACACACACACACACACACACATACATATGGGGAAGCTGAAATGCCGTCACTTCAAGGCTTTTTTTTAAAAAAAATGATAGATTTAAAGATAGGCAAGGTTGGAAGAATTTATTTTGTCCTGACTTTTGTTTGATGCATTAGAAAAGTGATAACAGCCAAAATGTGCAGTTGAAAGAGACATTTGGTTAAAAAAAATATGGCCAGTACATATTGTTTACTTGGCTGTGATAAGTCAAGGTATCCTTTGGATTATTTCATCCTGGTTAACCATTGTGCATAATTGTTTTGATACTTGTGTTGTTGTTTGCCAACCAGAGTCATCTTTATTCAGTTCACTGCAAAAGAAGAAAATGTTTTTTTATTCTATAGCATTCTAGGACAACAATGAAATTCCCTTCAGGGAAAAAAAGTAATACCTATTTTCCCTGAACTACCAACTTTTACTGTTTCTGTCCCTTTTCTTCTTTCAGTACAATGTTAAAGGTGTTGGTAGAAAGAGAATTATTGAGAGGTAAACTGACATTATAAAAATCAAAGTTCATAAAAGGAGTAAGAAGAAAAAGTAGCTGTTAAAAATCAAGTTTATATTCCATAGGGAAATTTTCCTGTATAGTACCTTCAAAAATAGCAGTTCAGTTTTTAGTCTGCTTATGTTTTAAGGACTATTTTTTCTAAAAAAAATGAAAGTGTTATATATGTGGAAGAAGAATTCTTGCCTTAAAAGGACATTCTTTCTTCTCAACATAAATATAAGTTTGGCATTCAGTTGAGGAATTGTGTCCTTCATCATTAGAGAATAATAAAGAGTTTACTCCAAATTCTGGCTGGGGAATTATGGGAGTTGAAGTCCACACATCTTAAGGGTCCCTATTTTGAAAAAAAACACTACCTGAGAACAAGGGCTACAGAGCAAAACAAAGCAAAACCTTAGTCTTAAGATTATATTGCTTCATGTAATCTATTTGTAGGGACGTGGAGGCTCAGTGGGTTAGGACGCTCAGCTTGTCAATCAGAAGATTGGCAGTTTGGCGGGTCGAATCCTGAGTGCCACGTAACAGAGTGAGTGCCTGTTACCCGTCCCAGCTTCTGCCAACCTAGCAGTTCAAAAGCACGTTAAAAAATTGCAAGTAGAAAAATAGGGACCACTACGGTGGGAAGGTAACAGCGTTCCGTGCACCTTTGGCGTCTAGTCATGCCGGCCACATGACCACGGAGACGTCCTCGGACAAGCGCTGGCTCTTCGGCTTTCAAACGGAGATGAGCACCGGCCCCTAGAGTAAGAAACGACTAGCACGCATGTGCAGGGGAACCTTTACCTTTACCTTTAATCTATTTGTAATGCTGCCCAATTTTTGGGAGAGCATTCCCTAAAAGAATTGAGGGACCCAATGTCTTTTGGAATGGGCTTTGTTGTTAGTTCATTTTGATTAATAATATGTTTTATTTAGTGGTATTAGTTTTGTTATTTTAATTACATTAAATGCATTGATTTTATTCTTGCTTTGTTAAGTAGTTAGAGACATTGATGGTTCATGACAGACTAAGATAATAAAAACAATAGCAATAGCAATAATAATAAACAAATAATAAATGACTTTCATCTACTGCTGCCAATGCATGTGCTACGGTCAGTTGCATCAGGTCTTGGTCAAAGTGATTAAGTGGCTTGTAGATTGCAGAGTAAAGGTTTCTTCTAATTTTTACATATGAAATAATAGTTGGGTTTCCATACTGTCTCATTTTAAGTAACAGGTTAAAACATTCTTGTTCAAATGCACCTCGGAAGAATTAGGCTTCCTTTCAAATGGATCTTAAATACTCAACATTATTTTTATTGTTTAGTTTATTATTTGAACTTATGTTTATTGAGTGTTATTTTTAATATTTTTTGTGCATCCTTTTGGGCTACGTCAGATAATAAGAAAAATAATATCATCCATGGTACTTGAGCTGACTGATCACCAATACCTGTAAATATAAGTAATAGAAAAAAGCTTAGTGCCTTATTCTTATGTAGGTCAGTTTAAAAAGCAGTCACATTTTTCATGTTATTGTACTGCCATCTAGTGATAGAATTAAATATATTTTTTTTGTCTTTAAGATCAGTATTTTTATGACTCATCTGTCTAATTATGGCAATGATCGATTGGGTTTATACACCTTTGTCAATCTGGCCAATTTTGTTCAAAGCTGGACCAACTTAAAGCTGCAGACTCTACCTCCATTTCAACTGGCTCAGAAATACTTTGAACTCTTTCCAGAGCAAAAGGACCCACTCTGGCAGGTAAGACATGCACTGCAAGAGTCCTGTCGTTTTACCCCGGTATAAATTTTAAATTTAGCATATGTAATCAAAATATTACGGATGGAAAGTATATAATGTGTACATGATAAATAATGAGGTGTTTTCTCTGCTTTGTTTTTTATTCCTATTAATGCTGATGTAGCTTTTAACTGGATCAATGTTAATAGTAATAATATTGAAAACATGAAAACATAATATGAAAAAAATGCAATAGTATTCTCTGGTCACATCAGTCAGAATAGAGCTGAAAGGGACCTTGGAGGTCTTCTAGTCCAACCCCCTGCTCAAGCAGAAAACCTTAGATCAGCGGCCCCACCTTTTGGGCACCAGGGACCGTTTCCATAGAGAGAAGTTTTCTGCAGTCCAGACCAGAGAGGTCATGGTTTCATGTGCTGCCTCCATCCCGCACATGGGGCTTCGCTTGTTTGTGTAGCCCAATTTGTGGGATGCCGTGGACCAGTGCTGGTCCCCTAGCCATTCCAGACAAGTGGCTGTCCACCCTTCTTAAAAGCCTCCAGTGATGGAGCATGCACAATTTCTGAAGGCCAGCTGTTCCACTGGTTAATTGTTCTCACTGTCAGGAAGTTCTTCTTAATTCCAAGTTGCTTCTCTCCTTGATAAGTTTCCATCCATTGTTTCTTGTCTTACATTCTTGGAAAATAAATTGAGCCCCCCCCTCTTCTTTGTGTCAGCCCCTCAAATACTGGAATATTGCTATCATGTCACCCCTAGTCCTTCTTAATCGTAATAAGAAACAATTTGCCTTATACAAAGTATTTGAGCTAGAGAAATCTTCATGCATAAAGAAGAATAAAGCAGTAAAGAAAACTATTGGAATGTATTTCTTCGGTCTTCTAAAATATACACAGTCCAGATACTTTGACCTTGCTACTCTTAGATGACTTGGCCAAAAATGGAAGTTCTAACATATCTAAAAGTGCACTTTCCAAAAGGCTCTCAAATCTTCTGTTTAAATCAAAGCTTTAAATATTAAATTTTAATATTTAATACCTTAAGTATTAAGAAAATAGCATGTAACTCAGTGGGATATTCATGAATAATCATGTAAGAAAGATAATATTAAGCCATAAATTATTCTAGTATCTTAATCAAAATAAGACATGGACTATATTTAGAGTAGAATAAAATAAGCTCATAAATTAATTGTAAAGGAATAATATTATTAATAGCAATATTCATTTTTTTTATTTTTCCTAGATCAGGGCTTTTCAACCTTTTCACCCATTGTACCACTTTTAGGATATGGCAACATCCGAGGACCACCAGTCGCCTAGCAAGGTGTCAAAAATTTGATGACCAAAAAAAAAAAGGAAAAAAGTGATGAAGTACAGGTAGTCCTCGACTTACAACAGTTCGCTTAGTGACTGTTCAAAGTTACAATGGCACTGAAAAAAGTGCCCCCCCAAGCCACAGCCGAGCAAGACACCTGCCTGCCCACCCAGCGGCGCTTTTCCTCCTGTCCAAGTTTTTCATTGTTGTGAGCATTTCTGTTGAGGATTGGCAGTAAGGGTATGGGGGGGGTGTTTGGTTTTTATTCCCCCCCCCCCGCTGGGTGGTTGCAGCAGGTTTTGGTCACTTCACATGACCCTGGGACACTGTGACCGTCCTAAATATGAATCAGTTGCCAAGCATCTGAATGTAAATCACAAGACCCTGGAGATGCTGCAACATTCCAGCTGATCGGCGCTTCTTCTGGGCTCAGCAGAAGCGCCAGGATCAGCACTGAGCTCCAGCTGGAGCCTGGCGCTGATCCTGGCGCTTCCGCTGAGCCCTGACAGCCCTGCAGCTCCAGCCATTTCTCGCTCAGGCTTGTGTGGTGCTGCCACTGGTTCAGCTCATTCCCCTCCCCTGCTACCACTTTTCTAGGATGGTCACCTACCACCTGCCAGGTGCCCATGTACAATGGGTGGTACCTGTACCACTGGTTGAAAAGCCCTGTCCTAGATTAATAAGTTAAGACTTATTTTTCAGTAGATGTACAGTATTTGGCTTCTGTATTTTCTTCACTTACAGCTAAACAGTTGTTTAATGTTGCATAGATCGGTGCTAAAAACCCGAAAACTTAATATAAGATCGCTTTTTCTCTCAATTTAGAATCCTTGTGATGACAAACGACATAGAGATATCTGGTCTAAAGAAAAAACTTGTGATCGTTTACCAAAATTCCTGGTTATTGGACCACAAAAAACTGGTAAAAACTTTATATAGGGTGTGATTCAAGAACAGAAGCATGTGGCCTGGGATCATATGCCAATATCTTTTTTCAGATGGTCATAATTCCATCTCTCAAGACATGTAAAGCCAAGATGTTTGGAATTTTTTTTATTATTATTTCAGTTGGAATGGGGGCAGCAAACTCTCATTGGATCCCCAATGGATCCTGAAACTCCAGTAGATTCTGGTCATGCCTTCTTTGGGGAGTGGCATGCACGGTATGGTTCTTGAAACCACAGCCAGGCTGTCACCTGCTTCTCAAGCAAAAGCTATGAGTCTAAGAGGACTTTCAAATTCTGTACCAGCTCAAACCAGAAAGAGAACCTCAACCAGAGTCAAAAATGACGTATTTCCAGAGCCTGGGGTGGAGGCAGAAAGCCAAAATGCTTCAGGGTCGAGTGTTGTCCTTTTCATGCCAAACCCAAAAGTTTCCTTTTAGTGACTTTGCAATGTTTTAGACAAAAACATGAAAGCAATTCATCTTGATTCCTTTTCCCATGTAGATGCTGCTTGAATAAAAGTCAAAGAAAGCTGTTTGTTTGTTTCTTTGTTTGTTTTTCTTTAAAATACTTTGTAAGGTTCAATCTGAGTCGGTCACCGCGAACCACAGATCCAGATTGGATCTTGCAACATTATCCTACGACTCATATTTGCTGCCTTCCTATTTTGTTTTATTTGCTAGTGTAAATGCGATGCTTACTAAAGGAGCTGTTTAACTCGACATGAAATAAGGATCTGATTGACAAAAGTGCAGAAGTTTCATTTCAACTCTTGGACTGTTACTCTTTTTTGCAGGCACAACGGCGTTATATTTGTTCCTGATTATGCATCCTTCCATCATTAGTAACTCCCCCAGCCCCAAAACCTTTGAGGAGGTACAGTTCTTTAATAGAAATAACTACCACAGGGGGATTGATTGGTAAGATGGGCTACTAGTATGAATCTAAATCATTCTGTATTATGCACAATACGAAAAAAAAATGCCGTATCTAATGTGTGCAACTTAGTATGAACTTTTACAATTCTTCTAAAAATTCTGTCGGTATAAGGTAGTCCTCAGCAGCAAGTATAATTTTTCCTGTTTTTGCTTGGAAATTGGAATCTATATATGCAGTGAATTGCATTAATTCTGCAAGGACTTGAAAATTAATTAAAAAGTCAGCTGCATATTATTGTGGTGTAAATGCAAATATCTAAGCAGTCAAAAGTCTGGGTTTCCATTAAAAAAAATGAAACAATTTTTTATTTACTGAAGCTATATATTGAAAAAGGAGTGAAAAGTCTCCTACAGTTTTCATAGAAATTTCTAAGCACTTCCACAATTTCAGATAAATATTTTCTATATGTACTGCGGTATATAAGGGACGCGGTGGCTCAGTGGGTTAGAACGCTGAGCTTGTCGATCAGAAGGTCGGCGGTTTGGCGGGTCGAATCCCGAGTGCCGCGTAACAGAGTGAGCGCCTGTTACTCGTCCCAGCTTCTGCCAACCTAGCAGTTTGAAAGCACGTAAAAATGCAAGTAGAAAAATAGGGACCACTACGGTGGGAAGGTAACAGTGTTCCGTGCGCCTTTGGTGTCTAGTCATGCCGGCCACATGACCACGGAGACGTCCTCGGGCAAGCGCTGGCTCTTCGGCTTTGAAACGGAGATGAGCACCGGCCCCTAGAGTCGGAAACGACTAGCACGCATGTGCGGGGGAACCTTTACCTTTACCTTACTGTGGTATATGATATTCCAACTTCATGGGTCAACATCTCATTTCTTTTTAAATGAACGTACTTGAATCTAGCTTAACCAACCCATTTCTTTTTCCTCCTTTCTGAAACTTCCACACCTTCCCTACACAAAGTAATGTTCACTGAAATCAGTGCACTTACCTACTGGAAAATGGAAAGTGACTTATAGCTTAATAGTGTTTCAAACAAATTACTTTTTATTATACCAAGTCCGCTAACATACATAAGTCATATTTCTACAAGTCCCATAAAATGAAAATAGAAAGTGTTACTAAAAAAGATACTTTAAATTTTTCATTTTGAAGACCAATTCTGTACCGTGGACTTCTAACCTTTAACAAGGGTAGTGGCCAAGACAATATGTAAGTACTATTTGAATCAATGCCAAGAGCCCTGAAAACAAATGGAAATTTGGGTTGTATCACTTCACAGCTGCAATATATGTTACTCATTCTAACTAGTTTTGTAAGATGTCAAAAGTTCCAAGCAGATTTTTATATGATGTAAAACCCCTCGCTGTTTATTTGTCATAAAGATGACAGAGATACTGCTGAATCTGACCAGTTTAAATGTAACTCAAACCAAATCACATCCAAATCTCCTTTTCTAAAGTTAACTTAAGATGTAATGTTTTCTGTTTAGAAAATACAATTGGGTAGAGAACTACAAAGTTGAAAAATCACTTGACAATGTTCTATTTATAATTGGTTTCACATATGTACAAGGTAGTAAGGGCCTTGGTGGAGCAGTGGGCTAACGCCTCCCTAAGTAACACCAGCTGCCTGCAGTTAGTGCAGGTTCGCATCCCACCAGGCTCAAGGTTGACTCAGCCTTCCATCCTTCCGAGGTAGGTAAAATGAGGACCCAGATTGTTGGGGGCAATAAGCTGGCTTTGTAATAATGCCGCTTGGGGGTGTGTGTGAAAGCCCTAATAAGCAGGCATATACATAGAAATTATTATTATTATTATTATTATTATTATTATGATTATGATTATGATTATTATTATTATTATTATTATTATTATTATTATTATTATTATTATTATTATTATTATTATTATTATTTGAAGGCTATTGCTAAGCACATTGATTTGTGCTTTAGATTGTAAGCCGCCCTGAGTCTTCGGAGAAGGGCGGGATATAAATGGGATTTAAAAAAATGATATGCTTTGCTAGAAAAATAGCTTTATTAGGCCCAGCATATAATGCTGTACTAAAATATTTTTCATGTTTTGTAGGTATATGGAATTCTTTCCTACACCATCCAATGTAACCACTGATTTTCTCTTTGAGAAGAGTGCTAATTATTTTCATTCTGAAGAAGCTCCTAAACGAACTGCTTCTTTAATTCCTAAGGCAAAAATCATAACTATTCTCATTGATCCATCAGATCGAGCATATTCCTGGTACCAGGTATAAATTTTAACAAAAAATATTATATATGTGTATGCATGATAAATTATGATAGTTTGCTTCTGTTATTCATTGCATACCATAATGATAGTCATAAGTATGGATCATTATTGACAAGTCCATAATTGATAGACTTAAAAACTGTTAATGAAAGCTTTTTGATCCCTTCTTTAATTGTAATTCAGATGTTTATTGGGCAGAAAGTCATCTCACTGAGAACTGACTGCTACAATTTAAGAATAAACATACTCAGCAAACAGAAGCCAACAATTTTTTTCAAAACATCAAGCAAGAGAAAGCGTCATTGCTAAAACAGAAAATAGAACTGCTATTTTGCTAAGATTCTGTCAAAACAATAAAACGTCTTTTCAATTGAAATAATCAGATTGTTCGTTTTCAGTTTTTTAATTTTTTTTATTCAAGAGTTGAAATACAAAAAAACAACCAGGATCCATCTTCCAGGTTGTTATGCTTAAAAACATTGAAACAGACATTATAATAATATAATATTCCATGTTAACATACTTTTGCTTCCGTACTTTTTTATACTGGTTAATCTAACCCAGGGGTGTCAAACTTAATTTCATTGAGGGCCGCATCAGCATTGCGGTTGCCCTCGGGGATGGGTGGGTATGGCCTGGGTGGGCGTGGCTAGAGTGCACATGGCCTACTGGGTGGGCGTGGCCAGCTCTACATCATTGGCATCAAGGGGGCCTATGGGGGCCTGGGCAGGAGTGGGACAGATCTGAGGGTCTCTGGCAGGAGGAGGGTCTCTGGGCCAGGGCCAAGGCAGTGGGGGCCGTTCCCTCACTGTTTCCAGGATGGCTTCGCGGGCCGCATGAAACCACTTCGCGGGCCGGATCTGGCCCCCGGGCCTTGTGTTTACATGTCTGATCTAACCCTTGTTAGTATTAAATCCAGCAAAATGCTTGCTTTGTATTTGGCCTTGAATCAAGGAGGTACAGTAGCTGCGTGGAAGGTGAATAGTCAGAAATGAAGAAGCAGTTCTATGTTCTGAACTTGAACTAACTTTGCCTTGCATTTGACACATCCGTACATTTGTTTTTCAGCACCAAAGATTTCATAAAGACCCAGCCGCTCTAAAATTTTCCTTTTATCAAGTGATCACTGCAGGACATCGTGCTTCTCCAGAACTTAAGATCCTGCAGAAGAAATGTCTGATACCAGGATGGTTTGCCATTCACATAGAAAGATGGCTAACTTATTTTCCCTCTTATCAGGTAAACAGTATTTATTATGTCTCAGACTATGCAGAATGTAATGAATGAGTAGGCAGCATTTTTAGTGCTCGCAATTTTTTTTTTGTTTTTGTTTTTTTTCTGGGCCAGAGCAATAGATTGCCTCAGCAAAACTTCACCTGCAAATTGTTCTACTAAGTGGTGCCAGCCTGCATTACAGGGCCTGCAGCTGAACTAAAGATGGCCTACCCTGTTGTGATTCAGGGTCAGCCTGTGGGTTCGGCAGTTGGGTCGGACGACTCAGAGGAGGAGGGGGGTGTTGAAGAGCTTGCTGAGGGGGTTGGAGAGCTTGCTGAGGGGGTTGGAGAGCTTGCTGATGAGAGCCCTCAGCCAGGCCCCTCCCACCTGGTCATGACGCAGACCCAGCTGTGTGAGCCTGACAGCGTGGATGAAGATGACCCACAGCTGGCCCTGTTCAAGGACGCCCGACGCAGGAGGCAGTCAATCAGGAGTAAACAGAGGAAGGCAATGGGGCACCTCGGAAGGAGGCAGAGAGAAGCCACGCCCTGAACTGTATTTAAGGGGAATGCGTGGGAGGGCTGGTTTGCTGAAGCCAACCACTTGAATAGTTCCTGTTTCATAGCTCCTGTTTCATGGTTGGTGTCTTGTTTTGCTCTGTTTTATGTTAATAAATTTGGCAGGCTTATTTCCAGCCTCTTGCCGTTTGTAAAGGGGTTGTCCCTGCCTTTTCTGCAGGGCCGGTAGCAGGCTGGTACAGAACACACCCATGCTGCATCCATTCCCTTTGTTATTCATTTTACTCTGTTATGTGGGATATTCGTGAATTTGTATCTGAGTGTAGATTGTCCAAAACCTGAATAGTATGCCCTTGTGCAACCTGTATGTTCCTTGGCCTGACGAGACTCAATTTTCCTTCTCTCTTTTAAAGAACACTTTCTGCTTATGTAATCCTTTTGAAATTCTAGCTGTTTCAAGCAGGAGCAGCTTAATGAGGTTTCATGCTTTAGGCCACTACTAGTAATTCTTCATTGCTGTCATCCTATAGCCGTGGCAGTGAACCTATGGCACGTGTGCCACAGGTGGCACACAGAGCCCTCTCTGTGGGCACACGCGCCGTCGCCTCAGTCCTAGGCCTTCAGCTGGGTTTTATAAAACCTTTTCGCTTTAGGCCTCCGCCACCGTGTGCAAAAAAAAAAAGAATCAATCAATTTCAACTTCTCATCGGGGAAAAAAAAAGGTCTTGCAAGGTTGGAATTGATTGAACTTTTTAGTTCCATCCAGTCTGCCATTACCACAGCAGCCATACCCACCCAATTGGCCACACCCACCCAATGGGCCCCACCCACCTGACCCACGATGATACATAAGTGGGTTTTGGGTTGCAGTTTGGGTACTCAGTCTCTAAAGGTTTCGCCATCACTGTCCTATAGCATCCACCAAAGACAGCATCTGGTTCACACAGTACATATCCCACTGTCTGTTAACTAGGGCAGAAAATGATGCTTGATCCCTCAGCTGTCCCAAATCTTAACTACAGTTGTTTTAGATACTAGACTAAGCTGCTCAATCATATTCAAGAAAGTCCAGTTGCCTTTTGAAAAGTACCTTTAGACTCAACCGTATTGCAAAGGGAGTATGTTACAGGCCCAGACAACTTGAGTTTCCCATTATGCCTCTTTAAGTGTCCCCTCCATGACTGATAATCTGTAATTTATTTATTTACTTAGTGTATGGCATCTACAGAGGTCATGCAATCACTGATGTACAAATTCAGCTTAAATAAAACATCAGCAAATGTGTGTGTGTGTGTGTGTGTGTAGGTCTTGGCGTATTCGAGTCTTTTCCCATGTAAGATTGAGAGTGTGTTGGCGACGTTTTGACGAGGTCCCACTCGTAATCTTCAGGCTGGTGTCTTCGGCTTCGTGCTTGTGCGAGCAAAGCGTGATCGGAGCTGCCATCTCTCTATAAATATTGGTGGGGGTGCTGGCTTTGTTGCTGTAAGCGGGTTGGTTGGCTGTGTTGTTACATCTTGATTGGTTGATGGGGTTATTGTTTGTGGATTAGTCGGCTCTTTTGTAACATCCTGTGTGGCTGAGGTGTTAGCTGTTAGCTGTGTGCCCATCAGTCTCTTGTGTTGTAACGACTTGGATAATGGGCTGTGTGATGACATCCTGAGCTCTAAATATAAATAAAAGATGTGGCCAATACAATATATTAAATTAAAATAAAATCATAATGAAATCATTATAATATGGAGCCATAGAATTGCCATAGGATAGATGTTATAATTCAATATCTAAGGAAGTTAGCCATCTAACTGCTTCTGGTGTAGTTGCCATGAGATCATCCCAGGTGCCTTGAAATTTCCTGAGGAGAGTTTGTTCTGGAGCACCACAGTTGCATTGCGGATTCTCGGCCCTCCCCCATTTAAAGAGCTTTGCCTTAGTTCTGGCATGTCCTGTCCTGATTCTATTCAGGTGGCTCCATATTTTTCAAGGCAACCACATTCCTGGAAATGGATTTGTTGGATCTGTGTTATTTGTTTGATTGTGATTATTAAAAGTTGCCCATCTTAATCACCATTCTTCATCTAGATCGTAAGACTGTGATGTGTTATCCCAAATTGGATTCCTAGACTTAAGCCTGGTGAAAGGTAGTGAGTCATATTTTACGCATTGGAAGATAAGCATATTTTTTATAGTTTGCCATTTTGAAACTTGCATATACATTTTTCAAGGTAAATCACATTTAATTTCTTACTAATCGATTTGGTTTCTCTGGAAACCTCATTTCTCAATCACTAGTGGTATATCAAGCAGTTTCCAATTCGGATCAATTTCATGTAATGAAATCAACATTGATGAAATGTCAACTCATTAAAATTGATGACAAATATGAATGGATTTAAACCTTATTCGATTTGTACATCCCTTCCTTTCTAAAACTGTACTTCACATACGTGAAAAAATGAGCTTCAAGTTGCTGTTTATAAAATCAGAATGCAGAATTAATTATTGTTATTTTTTCTTTCTTTCTTTGCAGTTACTAATTATTGATGGACAGCAGTTGAGAAATGACCCAGCTATAGTAATGGAAGAAGTGCAGAGGTTTCTGGGAGTTACTCCTCATTATAATTATTCAGAAGCTTTAACGTGAGTTACGTTGTTGATTTAACATATAATATACAATTAAATTGTACAGAATAAATAAAGCAATTCATACAATTATAATTTGGCTTGATAAATCAAAATATGCATAAATATTTTATACCTTCATATAAGCTATGTTTGAAACAGGCAGTCTATAATTAATGCTTATTTTTCTAAGCTAAGAAATTGGGGTTACAAGATTTGGAAGAAAGGGTAAACTATGATTAGAAATATTCTTTTTTACTTCTACAAAAAGAATACAAAAGAGCAATGTACATGGATAAACATACAAAGGAATACACGCCTTGGTCAAATATCCTATTTAAAAGCCATAATATAATTGTTTATTTCTTCTCTCTAAAATATTTTTTTAAAACCCTTTTTCTCAAAAAGTTATACTTCTAACATTTCTCTTAGAAGTACATTCCCAAAGAAACAATTAATATATCAATCAATGAATGAAACATTATTACGATTAATAACAAGCATATTATTAATTTGATAATATCAGCCTTATATTTTGGGATTTGCTCAAATACTACTCCATTAAACCAGAAGAACACTAGCAACTATTCACCACTATTGAATTTCCATAAATCTTCCTTTAAAATGAATAGAGTGAAGTATTTCAGAGTGGCCAGAAGCTTAGACAAAGGAAGGACTGCATCCAGTAAACTGGTTCTGCCTTTTAAACTGGCAGATAGAATGATAAGCCTTTTTTCCACTCATTTTTCCGCTTACGACAAAAGATTTTTCATCCAAAAGCAAGAAGAACGAAAACTCATCTCCTTTTCTTTCGTAGAAAAACACAGTGCGAACATCATTCCCATGGCATCCAGTGTGTCTGTAATAAAAAAAATTGCACACAGAGAACATTTGAACTTAAACCATTTATTCACTTGCCCTTATAAAAGAGATTGATAACCTTGCTCTGTGTCTTTGTATGGGATCTTAATATCTGTTCTCATAAGAAACACTCAGAATAATATGGTGTTCATTCCTAGCTCTGTCTCGTGCCTCTGAGTCAACTCTGCTTTTGTTTGCTTGTTTTGTTGTGGCATGTATAGCAAGTTGCCTTTAGTTACTGAGAGATAAAGTTGATTGTCGGCAAAAGAAAAAATGGATCAAATTCACTTCTAGAGCAGTTCTGTTCAGTTTCCTACTTCTTTTACTCCAGAGTGCTTAGCCTGAAATACTCTGAACTGCATCTAAATCAAAGTGCTTGTCTTTCTTTCTTGGGCAAAACAATTTGTTAAAATATTTCCATTTAAAACAGGGGTGTCAGACTCAATTTCATTGAGGGCCGCATCAGCATGGCGGTTGCCCTCAGGGGGCTGGGTGGGCGTGGCCTACTGGGTGGGCGTGGCTAGAGTGTGTATGGCCTACTGGGTGGGCGTGGCCAGCTCTACATCGTTGGCATCAAGGGTGCCTTTGGGGTCCTGGGCAGGAGTGGGACAGATCTGAGGGTCTCTGGCAGAAGGAGGGTCTCTGGGCCAGGGCCAAGGCAGTGGGGGCCGTTCCCTCGCTCTTTCCAGGATGGCTTCGTGGGCCGCATGAAACCTCTTCGCGGGCCGGATCTGGCCCCCGGGCCTTGTGTTTGACATGTCTGATTTAAAAGAACTCATTTTTTTTCAAAAGCTCTTATTTCATTCCAGCACTCTTACTTTTTTGAATTATTTTAGCCTTGGATATTCTTATTTCAGTTAATAAGCTGGCAAATAACCAACCAATTTTGCTGAAACCAATGACACCAAATGTGGTGCACGTTTGTTACAAATATAATCCGTACAATGAGGTAGTGTAAACCTAGAATATACAGCAGGGGTGTCAAACTCAATTTCATTGAGGGCCACATCAGCATTGCGGTTGCCCTCGGGGGGGGCGGGGGTGTGTGGCCAGGGTGGGCGTGGCCTACTGGGTGGGCGTGGCTGGAGTGTGTATGGCCTACTGGGTGGGCATGGCCAGCTCTACATCATTTGTATCAAGGGTGCCTATGGGGGCCTGGGCAGGAGTGGGACAGATCTGAGGGTCTCTGGCAGAAGGAGATGGGACCAGGGAAGTGCCAAGGCATGGTCCACCGGAGGAGCCTCACTGTTCCTCTCAGGCCATTGGGGGGGGGCTGGACGGTGGCGTGGAGGTCAAATGCCTAGCCCAGCCCTCAAGCACCCACGGCATAAGCCCAGCCCCACTTCCCCAAGGGGGTGCCCACCTGCATTTACCTCCTCCTCAAGGCTGCTGCTGCTGTGCTTGCTCTCCTTAGCCAGGTTGCTCATGATGAGTACGAGGGCAAAATCAAGAGAGAGGCCCATTCCCTCTCCATGTGAGGAGACCTGGCTTTGTAACCAAAGCTTCCTTAGCAATAAGGAGACCCCTCCCAGCATAGTCCAGGAGGAGGGGGCAAGGAGATGGTGAAAGGGCAGCAGGGCAGGACTAAGGTAGGACTTCCCTCAGACCTTCCCTCTCCTTCCTTCCTTCCAAAGAACAGAGTGGTGGGAAAATATTTGAGATGAGGGAGGGAGAAAAACAGGCAAGAAACACAGCTGGGGAAGTGTCATCCTTCGTGAGGAATGAAGAAATGCACCACTGCCTGGAAATGGCCAGCACATGGCCCTCGTTTACTTCACATACCCAGCTTGGTGGGTTCTATGGGAGGGGATGCCATGAGCAGCGTGAGAATCGATGTTACCTGCGCAATGCTGCCCAGCCCCTAGCCTGCCCGGTTTTGGCAGGTAGCGGGGTGCTGTATTCACAGTGCCGAGAGGCTGAGCCGGGTGCCATGAATCTGAAAAGAAGCACAATGCTGCCCAACCCCTAGCCTGCCCGAAGTAGGCAGGGCCATGTGCTGGCCACTTCCAGGCAATGGTGCATTTCTTCATTCCTCACCAAGGGTGATACCTCCCCAGCATGCGCCGACGGGGCAGTGCCGACATGGCACGGGCCGGTCCCTCGCTGTTTCCAGATGGCCTTGTGGAGCTAAGACTGAATGTATTTCAACATAGATGACCACCACGAAATTGTACATTGGCTCCTGGCCAGCCTGGGCTGGGGCCAAGACAGCGGGGGCCGTTCCCTTACTGTTTCCAGGATGGCTTCACGGGCCACATGAAACCACTTTGTGGGCCGCATCTGGCCCCCGGGCCTTGTGTTTGACATGTCTGATATACAGTGATCTCCTAAGCATCCCACTGTTGTGTTTGTGAGGAGGCAGAGACAATGTATTAGTTATTTCTTTCAAGAAATATGCTGATTATTGACTTAGTACAATATGCAAACCAAGCCAATTGCATATGATATCAAATCCTATGTTGGCATTGAGCATGATAATCGTTGTTATATATTATCAATAGACTAACAAGATAATCATTGATACATATGCATAAATGTGAACATTAGGAAAATTTTATGCATCACAACCTGTAAATTATGTATAGAAGATAGAAATACATAAAATCAATCCCCATGTGTGTTTTTGAATGCTTTACAATCTAATTTTTTTGACTTGGAAAATCCTGACATGGTCTGCCAAACTTTTTGATTAAGAAACCTTAAAATATATGCTCTATAACTTTGTATATATTCTTTATAACTCTGTTACACTGTGCCAAATTGGAAGAATAGTGAGTTAGATTGTCAATCTGTCTTGGCCTTACAAGAACTTTCTATCCATTCTATCTTGGAGATTCTAGATATCAGATCCCAAATACCATACCTGAAATGTGAAAAAACATATGCTCAATCATTAAGGTATAGATTTATCTTGTATTTTGTCTCATTCGATTTCTCTTATGAGTGATAGTCTTTTTCCTGCTCTCCTACTTCCCAGGTGTGGGGGAAATAGCTGATACCAGGAGAATAAAAAAGTCAGACAAACCATCTTTTCTGTTCCTTCTGTCAATGTATTCTGGACCTCCATTAAAAATATGAATGAGGAGTAATAACAATGTCGTTCCTATAGGACAGAACAAGATAGTACCTGGCTGAATTACTGGCTCCAGTCATGTTAATTCCATCTGGAGGTCAAAGAGTAGGCTTAAGGTTATGCAGACAAGGCAATAAAAAGGGTTGACTGTCATTTGCCTAACTAGGAAATGAAAGCATTAATTGGTTTTAAATGTAGTATATGTTTCAGGTTTGACTCACACAAAGGTTTTTGGTGTCAACTTCTGGAAGAAGGAAAAACAAAATGTCTTGGAAAGAGCAAAGGAAGAAAATACCCTCCAATGGACTCTGAGGTAAACCCTTATTTTAGATGTACAATGGATAAGGTCCACTACGTTGACATACAACAAATTTTGTGAGGAAAAACTTTGCCCTTTAAATTTGTGGCACTTAAAAATGTGTTGCTGGTACTGGATTGTGCCCATTTAGGACACAATCACATATGGATTGTCATTAAAAATTACTTAGTATTTAGCAGAAATAATTAATTTTATCTGATCTTGCTTGCTAATCTGCTCCCATTCCACTGAGGCTGATTGCCTCTATATTTATTTTGAGGAAAAATGAAGAATATTCAAAGAAACAGAATCTTATGTGCCAATCTGTAAGTTAAGAGGCTTTCCTATAACCCAGAAATTCAAATCATTCAGTGTTAAAATATATTAGCTGGACTAGCTGAAAGGTTGTGCTGAGAATAATTATTGATTTCATGCATTTATTTCATTCATTTCATGCCACAACCCCACAAGATGCTCAGCAGATTTAATATACATTTAACACATTCATACTAGAGAGCATTAACAGAACTATTTCAAAAATGGGTTGAAAATCACTGATCAGTTGTTTAGGGAAGGGAAATACTAAGCCTGCATTTTATGCTTCTTGAGCTTATAAGTCAAGTGTAATATTTTGCAAAGGACACAAATATGCAACCTAGATACTGAAATTAAAAGGGAAATCATGTATACTTTCTCATCTTTCTTCCTGGTATGCAATCTCTGCTAGATGGATAAGAATATTTGTATGTTCATTAGTCATCTATTAATATTTATATATTTTTCAAATGCAAATAAGTGAAAAGGTAGAAGTATAAATAAGGCTACTGCATTATTTCACTAAATAAAATGTCAGCTTTTGTATCCCATCAGTGCAGGGTTTTTCTGTCAAGCTACTACAGAGATCACAATGTGGAATTATCAAAGCTTCTACACAAATTGGGACAACCACTACCATCGTGGCTGAGACAGGAGTTGCAAAAAGTGAGATAGCACAAGGACTCTTCTCGACTTAAAATACAAACAATCTTACGTTTCCAGGAAACTTTATCAGAACTAAAGCTCTTCAACCAGAAACAAAAGATTGAGATATGTGTGTTATACTGGCAAGGATATGTGTGTTATACTGGATACTAAAAAATTATATGCATTTATCTCTTAACAGTACATGGGTTTCATAACAATAGAAGGATACATGGATGTAGCACAAAGCTTAATCTGTCATGACCTTCAGCTCTGTCATAAATATGAAAATGCATCATTGTAACTCCTATTCAATGCAATAGGGTTGGTAAATGGATTATTCTTAGAGACCACCCTGTACATGTAGTATCAAGCAGCAAGTTTCAAATGTTTGGGTTAAATTTCAAGAGAGGATCTATATAATGATTCATAACAGAACAAATATTTACAATTTTATATAGTTTATTCCTATCACTTTAATAATATTGTATGTCTCTCTCTCTCTGTCTGTCATGTTGATTTTGTAAATTACCTCCTCTGCTCAGTTTTAAAATAGTTGAATTACAATGGTGACTTTTTAAAAAGGTGACAAAATGCCAACCTTACTCCCACTTCACAGTTCTGGTTTCAAAACATAAAACCAGATTTTTAAATCAGTGAATGTGGAGTAAAAATAGATATTATTTTTAAAAGTAAGGATTCCTCCCAGTTGGCCTAAATTCTGGGAATAACATCAACACAATAAAGAAGCAATTTGCCACTGTCTTCTTCCAGAACTCTTTTGGAAACTCCTCAGTCCAACTCATGGCTCTGGCATTTACTGGTTGCTTCCATCTAAGTTTGACACTACTTATCTATTGAGATCGAGAATGAGTAATGTTAGGAGGTAAGAATTACCATTACTGGAATATGCGTCTTATGAGAATACATTGTGTCTATTCATCATATCATCAGAATTGGGAGTTTTCGTGGCTGTGAAGATTTCTAGAAGAGATGGATGGGTGCCTTAACTCAGCTGCTATGCTAAAATACATACCCACCTGGATGTGGATCAGGAAAAGTGCTAGATACTGGAGTGTTTCTGCTGTCTCGTGTTCATTCCATTATCCTTTGGGAGATATTGTTTTGTAATGTAAATGATTTACATTTTAAAACCAAGAGCTTATAGGATGCTAACATGCCCACCGTTCCCTCAGTTGTCACCGGTTTTTACATTCACACAACTCTTTATGTACAGACACCCCACAGTCCTGACTGGCAGCAATAATAATAATAATAATAATAATAATAATAATAATAATAATAATAATAATAATAATAATAATTTTATTTATATACCGCCCTTCTCCCGAAGGACTCAGAAAAGTGAATATGTTCACAAACCACTTTCAACAGTGTTGTGGCTGTCATGGTTCCATTAGAACAGGGGTCAGCAACCTCGGCTCTTTTATGACTCGTGGACTTCAACTCCCAGAATTCCTGAGCCAGCTATGCTGGCTCAGGAATTCTGGGAGTTGAAGTCCACGAGTCATAAAAGAGCCGAGGTTGCCGACCCCTGCATTAGAAGCACAGAGACATTTTTGAAGCCACAATAAAGTTATATTGATTTAAGTATGCAATTGCTTCTTTCTCGCTTGTACCCCATCCCTTCCACTTGCCTAAATCCTATTCAACTAGGCTGGCCAAGCAGTAGCTAGAAGAATGGAGGCTGTGGATAGGATTAAGGTTCCCAGATGGAATTAAGGCTTTCTGGGTTTTTCCACTAGACACACAAAAATCATAAAAGCTTAGAAACTAAGAAAATATTTAGATCACAATTTAAAAAGAAAAAGATCAAGAGAAAGAAGATTAAAAACTAAAGATTTTTATGCCTTCTGTTCTACATGGGGAAAGCATTGGACATATCCATCCTATTATTAAGCCCACAATTGATACTAATCAATCAAATAAAAGCTAATAAAGCATATAAAAATAAATTTAAACAAATAATGTGCTGTTTTGCCTTCAAAAGCAATATGCACAATTTTCATTTTAAAGATGTGACGAATTTTCGGCTGGTATTAAGTAGCGATGATCAACGTTTTCGAAGACTACAAAGACCAAGTACTATTATAAGCCAAATTTACCTTACTACCATTTGTCCCATGGTGCTTCACATCAAAACAATATTGTCAGTATTGGTTGAATGTAAGCTAAAATATATACGAGGAATCAAAACATTGTTCTGTTCTCTTGAAATCCATATAGTTAATTAAATATATAAAATGTTGCCCAGCCAAAGTTAACATTTTCTTAGTTTAAATATTCTTTTAAAACACTTCAAATTGGTGTGGGCTGAAAGACATCCACAATTTAGAAAACTTTACAGAGTAGGCAGCGTCTTTAGCTTTAGCCCAATTTCCATCAACTCTTAGAAATCAGCACTTTAATATGACGTACAAGATTTTCTACTGTACCTCTGTCATTACCTTTTGTGAACAAACGTAAAATTGATCTTGGACATGAATGCAATCTCCTGTTCATTTGTGAAAAGACTTTTTTGCTGAAGAGTGATTCACTTCCTCCTTTATACTGTAGAGCTGCAGTCATTCCTCCACAATACAATAGAACTGCAGATAACTTTTATGTGGTTTTTTTTGTTTTGTTTTGTTTTTGGTACTATCTGAGTAATGGGATCTCATTAGCCGAATGTTTGCATAAAGAGAGAGTACATAAAAAAAAATGTGTTTCTATATGGGCTGAAAAATACATCTAGAAGTATGGGGAAAGGCTACCCCAAAATATTAAGTTCCTAAAAAATTACTCTGCAATATGCCGTGGTTCTGTAGCAGAGGTTTCTGAATAAACACTACAGTGTGAGCCAGTATTCTGTAAATTTTGGTCTTAAAGCATTCAAAAAAATTACATCAGCATCTAATATCCTGCTTAATTGAGAGTTCATGCCAATGTAGGCATATGTGCATATATACCCACAAAAACAGAGACATACGTATATTTCACAAATCCTTCATAGTAATTTACAGAATAATATTGATGTGACTTGAGTTGGCTGTAAGAAGCAGGTGGAAATAAAAATCAATGTTAAAACAATCTGTCGGATACATTAAAGGGAGTCAGGTAAAAGGAATAGAAACACGGATATTAATCACATATTCCAAGAAAAATGCATATTTTTCTATTGCAATATTTGCCCAGTTCTGCACACCAGAAAACTAATATTAATATATTGTACAGATTATACTTTATTATTGCTAAAATGTGAAGCTTCCTCAGGAAGAATAAAATATTTCAGTGTTGATAGATGTAATATTCTTGTCATTCACATTGAATGAAAATCTATGGAAATGTATTTCTCAATATTTTTAAAATAAAATGAAACTGGACATTATTCTGCTAGTAGCATGATTTCTGCACCAATAAATTGAGAATTGTTTTAGGTGTGCTAAAGTTATACACACATTCCATTAGAACAGTACCAGACATGCTTTTAATGAGCAGCATAAATCAGATTGTAGTCATATTTTTGCTTTATAACTCATATTTAATTGATCATATTTAAATGATTTTAAGGTCATAAATGCTTGCATATCGCTAACATTTTTATATCACAGAAATCCTTGCTCTAGTGATGAATAAATGTCACTATGATTTCTGCCTGATATTTAATCCACTTTATGAATGTTCAATGATGTTGGTAGCTCATCTACCAGAAAGTTATATTCTTTTCTTGGAAACTTGGGAAAAGACACAAAACTACTGTTTTAAGATATGGTCCAAAACATTTAGTTCTGTTTCTAGTATAAAGCCAGGAATATATTTTCTCATTTTCATGCAAACATATAATACTAGATTAAAAAAAATGTAACGGAGCTAATACGGGGGAAAATGGGCTCATGCTGAATTTTATGTTTTATCCAAAAACAAAGAGTCATTCTATTTCTTTAACCTGCATAGATTTTGAAACAGGCTGTTGTTGCTTTAATAAGCATCTTGCAAATATTTTATAATGTTTGCACAGAAGTAAAAAGTATTCTCAAAAATTGCTACTCAAGTACATGTAAAATTAACTGACGATTGAGCAAAGAATTTTTACTTAGATCTCACCCTTGAGATAAGATAGAAAAGATTCTGGAGCAGCACCATAATTCTATATTTGTTTTGGAAAGATTTTTTAAAAAGATAAACAATAGTAAGAAATATTATTTCTGCAGGATCCATTCTGGGCCGGTCATCAGGACCCGAGGTTTAGTCTTCTGGAGCCTGAGGTTTAGTCTCTTGTCACCAGAACATAGTAGAGAGAAGTTCTCCAAGGATGGGTTCCCACACAAGTCCGAAAGCTCGGAAGATAAAACCTGTGATCACGGTGACTGGCCCAGATTGGATCCTGCAACATTATCCTGGGACACATATTTTTGCTTTCATTTGTGATATTCTTTTTCAACTTTTCAATTACTAGCCCTCCAGATGGGTCAGGCTAGTAATCCCATCATCCTTGGACAACTTACTAGTCATTCAGAGAGCAGAGAATAGCCACTGCAACCTTTTGAACACATCAATAGACAGCCCAATCTAATTCACAAATTTCTGATTCCAGTAAACATGAACTTACTGTGTACAGACAGTCCTCAGCTTATGACTACAGTTGGGACCACAATTTCTGTTGCTAAGCAAAGCAGTTGTCAAGCAAGTCGTACACAAAGCGAGTCTTCCCATGGTTGTTTGCAATTGTTAAATGAATCGTGGCTGTTAAATGAATCCAATTTCCTCCATTTACTTCGTTAGAAGCTAGCCGAGAAAAGTCACAAGTGGCAATCGATCATGTCACTGTGGGGGTTGGGTGTGTGCTGAGACTGGTAAGTCATTTTTTTCAATGCTGCTGTAACATTGAACTGTTGCTGAATGAATGGTTGTAAGTCAAGGACTATCTGTAAGGAATTATTTCCATAAGTATTATATCTTTAAAAATTGGATATTAGATATATTGAGAATACATGTACACAGGCATATGTTTCTGTCTATAATTTCAGAAATAGGGCAATGGATGTCTTGAACTCAAGATCGCCTTCTGTGACAAAGTTGGTATTTACCAAAACCTAAGCATACCTATGATATGTGGCATGATGGTATGTTCCTTGCTCTAGGTCAGCGGTGTCAAACTGCCAGCCCACTGGCCGGATGCATCATGCAGAAGCCACGCCCACCCCATTGCCGGCAATGGCAAAACCGTCCCAATACGTTATGCAACATCTTGTGATGTCGCGAGTTTGACATGTCTGCTCTAGGTGAAGTTATTTTTGTTCTGGACAAAATTAAATCCTGTCTATAATAAATTTACATCTAGTTTTATTGTCACCCCATAAATATATTTTCTTTTTCTACAAATACAGTAATCTGACCATATTCACCATGTCCATTTCATTTTTTTAAAAAGTGTCACCTTTTTGCCTGCATATTGATTTAATGTAATTAATTCCCTGCCTTTCAATTCAGTAAAAAAAAAACTTTAGAAAGAACATTTAGAATAAAAGACCAGGAAGAATTTATTAATAACAAAACAAACAAACTTCAGTGCATTACAAACTTGAGGGAAAATACATGGTTTTAGCCTGATATTACTTGCCAGAATTGGCATCAAATTTTTCTGGGAAGGACTTTATATATCTAAGGCAAGGCCCTCTCTTCAATGTTCATCCTCCCATCATTAATCATCAGAGGCTAGATAATAAGAAAATTATTTTAATTATGAATCGTGACAGCAGAGGTTCTGACAGATACTAAGGATCCAGACAATGGGAGATTTGAAATTTAAAAAAAATAGAAAAACCATAATAGGGCATGTATCCTGCTTATTAGATTTCCATTAGTTATCTGTTTGAGAACAGAAATGTTGAATGTGACAGATTTTTAATCTGGTATAAATTCTGAACTATTCTAACTCTAACATGGATATATTTCAAGTTGTTAATTCCACTTCATTATCAAGATCTTGTAATTGCCAGATGTCTTGAAATCTGTGAATTGATACAGAATAATGTATTAAAGAAGCTCACTCCAATCAAATCAAGCAACAAGGAAACCGAAGAAAAGATATAATAAACTTGAAAAGATTTGATTCAGATTGGATATTGAGGATTTGAAGAAGGCATGAGTCAGTTCACGTTTAACTTAATTCAAACTGCAGTAAAAGTCCATTAAAAGAAAAATTGTATCCACTGGAAGAAACATCAAATACTGTAATAGAAGCTGCCTCATTGTCTGGAGCAGAATAAGATGAACATTGCAGGTGTTTTTTTACAGGTATTTTGCAGGTATTCACCTTGCTGGGTATCAAGTAATGCTTTAAAAAAGGTAAGGCCCTCCTTTTCCATTTGCTTTTATGGAAGCTAACCATCAACATGAAATTAAAAAAAAATATTGTGTTAATGATAATGATAACTTTATTGCCACTTTGAATGTACACCAATCGGCATACATCAAAATGAAATTTCGTTGCATACAGCTCTCAAAGGGTCACCACCTCCGATATATACTCCTTGTTCGGGGCCCGCTCAGATTTCACATTGTCCATTTTAGTCTCTAGGGAGTGAACGATGGCAAACAGGACAGATGGAAATGGGGCTCCATGTGGATTAGCCCTCAAGTTAGCTTGTATTCTGACAACCTCGCCTTCTTTCCTTTTTCTGATCTTGACTCTTCCACCTTTTCCTTAAAGGGGCCTTGCTTCTTTTCGCCCCTGGAGCACGCTGCCACCGCCACCAACTCCTCCAAAAGCCTCTCTCTCTTCCTCTGGGCCTGCCGACAGCCTCATCCAGTTCCTTCGCTCCATAAGCTCCAGGTCCTCTCCTCCTCTGCCTCTTCTGGAAACAGCCCTGATTTGCAATACAGTCCATCACTGGGCCAGCAGTCAGATCTTGCTGCTGGTAGAACAAATTCAAACAGCGCCAACGACTTTTAACGGTCTCACCAACAGTTCCAAAACAACTAGAAACTCGCCATGCCAGCAAAGATTGTCGGTCGTATGTCGTATGTTACCTTAGTTCCACCATGTTGCTCAAACACATTAAAATCTTCCTGATCATGTGACCTATAGCCTTTAATATCCCTCCCAAAACTATTCGCCTTCAAGAGCCAATGCAGCCGCAGCCATTCCAGGTGCCGCCATCTTAGAAATGGAGTGCCAGGCTGCCTCTGATTGCTTGCTTTTTTTGGAATGCCAAGAGAGTTGCCAAGCTTGGGTCCATTCGTTACTGGTTGTGCCAAGCTGTATGGGCAAAGTTTGGCATTTCTTTGGTAGGACTTTAAACAATGACTGTTGTCTTTTCTTTGTATGGAATGTAGATTTTTGTTTCTTCTAATTGCTGAGTTTTGGGGATATCTGATTGGCAATCCTGGCTCCTCCTGAAAAGGATTTCAATCAGTACTGGCAGAAGCCCATAATCATCAGAGTTGTGACGTGTTACCACTATTATATAGCCGGGGTCTCCAAACTTGGCAACTTTAAGACTTGTGGACTTCAATTTCCACAATAACCCAACCAGCCAATTCTGGGAGCTGAAGTCCACAAGTCTTAAAGTTTGGAGGTCCCGGCTATACACCAAAATAAATTACCAGGTGCAGAAGAATCATGTTGGCAGAGCGAGTTCACTACCACAGTTCACTACCACAAAGACAGGGCAGACCACAGAGCAAGTGACATTTGTAGTTTCTCCACGTACACAACATAATAGATTTTTGGAGCAACACGTGTCAGTGATGGCTCAGCACCATTCACTCCTTGTAAAGCCTCTGAATTTAATTTGACTCCTGGAGAATGAATTGTGTAGTATTTCTGGCAGCATTATAAAAACATCTTGCTATATCCTTCTTCCAAGTTGTTTTTTTTATACTCCCCAGTCTAGCCAATACCTACCCAAACAGTAACCAAGCTGACAGGGCTTAACTTCTGAGACCAGCCCAGGTCAGCTAAGACCAGCCATGGTAATGCATCAAAACTGAAATTTGCTCAAATTGGTGCAGAATTCAAAAGTATTGTTTGATCCAAGTATGTGTCCTGAAATTGAACTTTTTTTCAGAATACTGGGTGCTGACTGGTATCACCAAGGCCAGCATGGAAATGTAATATCCCAGAATACTGGGTGCTGACCAGTATCACCAGGGCCAGCTTGGAAATGTAATATCCCATTAGCACAAGAGGAAGCAAAATGAAAGTTTGCAGGTGACCTCATTAAAGAAAATAAGATAATGCTAATTCCCAGATCCCTTGTTCCAAGAAGGAATGAAATGAACCTGTGGGATCAGGAATAATGTTACTTTTTAGAAATTGTACAACAAATTGGATCAATTTTAATTATGTTCCTTATTCCCGAAAGGTGTAAAACAAGCTTTTGTGGCCTGGCCTAATATTAGCTGTAGTTATTAACTAAGCCATAGTTCCTTATTCCAAAACAGTAACTTTTGACTTCTTAAAATCAATATACACTTGTCCAGACTCATTATCATACCCCCACAAAACTGCCTTAAATGAAAGCATTAACATCTAAGGGTCAATCCATTTACTCAAGAGTTTATTTGATACCTGCCAAGGGCAAATAAGGTTGTAGTTTCTGTTTTATCTTTATTATTTTTTTACAAATGTACAGCGGCAGTGAGCCTCTAAAGATAAACAATCAGAACAGCACAGATGATGAAAGTGGATTTCCAACTGATTTGGAAAGAAAATCATAATACAAGAAGCCAAGATATGAGTAACCAAAAGAAAGTCCAGGACACACAGCTGCTAAATTAAGAAACAAGCTTGCATAATGAAGAATTGCAATATTGCACTGAACCTTCACACAGTTATTTCTTTTTAGAACCACCCTCTGCATCCAATCGACTATGTCTGGATGCTTTAGCTATCTGTAGATTTAGGGGTCAGGTGCCCTAGAAGTCAGAAGTTTTATTTCAAGAGCATCATACTTCGGCCAAATAATTTTCCCAGGATTCTTTTCAGGCAACAATGGCCTCATCGCTTCCAAGCCTTTTGTCCAAGATAAAGAACAGGCTTCTCATTTGCACATTGTTGTCAAAATTGCATTTTCACAGTTTTCCAGAAACTTTAATAATAACCCCATTTCTTCTGAGTTACCCTCAGAGTTGTCCTCACTTGCGAAAGCAGCAGGCGGGCGCCTATGAACACTTCATTTGGGTGAGCAGGAGGCACATGTGTGTGCCACTCATACAAATGGAGGTGCATGCGCACACATGTTTGTTGGCCACTAGTGTAGAACCATCCCATCCTTCCCCCCCCCCCGCATGCCAGTCTACAAAGCTGGAAATGTTGGGGAATTCTGTTCTAGAGTGCTCAAATGTACCCATGGTGGTGAATAATTTAAGACTGAAAATCAGAGCGATCACCAACTCTTCTAGAAGCATCATAACCCATACAATATCCATAAATGACCACAAAAATCTAAACCGTTAGATAGCAGTTTTCTGAATCTTTTTGCTATCAGTATGAATTCAGATATGGTAGCCTAAAACTGTATTCAGTAGCAATATAACTAAAATTATACCAAATGCTGGAAGTAAGCCATATAAAAAGGCTGTTTTATCCCAGTTCAGTGTTTTTCAGCTTGCCAACTTCAAGAACTGTTCAGTTCAATCTCCAGAATATCCCTGTTAAATAGCGGGTTCTTTGGCGCAATAATGAAGTACAGGGTAACTCATAGTTTATTTTGTGCAGAAACTGTACTGGGGAAGTGGCTGCAACCAGCCACAATATATAGTCTAGCCCCCTAGGCGGCAGCCAATAGGTTTGAATCAACCATTGCCGCCTGGAGATAGCCAATTGCAGCACAGGAGACTTGTAGTCTGGGTTGCTGGAGAGCCGTTAGCTGCTCCAGCAACCCACGTGGTATTCCTCAAGAGCCCAGTACATAACAAACCCAATCTCACATTTTAAAGTCGACAGGTTTGAAAATTTCTGCCCTAAGCTTTCGAAACTCTGACACCTAAAATAATTTATTAGATAGTCATTAGATAGTCCACTCTGACCCCCTTTTGATTATTCTTTTTCTGTAGTTAAAATTGAGCTCCTTTTAGTTCCCAGGTTCAAATTGCAAATTTTTACTTTATTTGTCCTTAAGTGTTGACTTTTGCTGTGTTTATTTCAGGATTTTCTGTTCTGATGTCAGAAGTCTAGATCTGCAACTAGTTCATTATCTGTTTGTCAGAAGAGATTATTTTTGGTGAGTCATGAAACCAGCAATTGACTTTTTACATTTCTGTGCTCTTTGATGAAAGGCAACAATTTTATGGTAGAAGAGCTTAACAAATGTACCTGTATATAACCCAGAGTAATTCCAAAGAATAGAGGCCTTTGAACTATGGTGCTGGAGAAGACTCCTGCGAGTCCCTTGGACTGCAAGGCGATCAAACCGGTCAGTCCTAGAGGAGATCAACCCTGACTGCTCTTTAGAAGGCCAGATCCTGAAGCTAAAACTCAAATACTTTGGCCACCTAATGAGAAGGAAGGACTCGCTGGAGAAGAGCCTAATGCTGGGAAAGATTGATGGCAAGAGAAGAAGGGGACGACAGAGAATGAGGTGGCTGGATGGAGTCACTGAAGCAGTAGGCGTGAGCTTAAATGGACTCCAGAAGATGGTAGAGGACAGGAAGGCCTGGAGGAATGTTGTCCATAGGGTCGCGATAGGTCGGACACGACTTCGCAGCTAACAACAACAATTCCTAATGGCTTTTGAATTGAAAAGAAATGCCTTACTAGTGTTAATTGTTCCAGTCAGAATGAACAAGATTCAGAAGAAATAAATAACATCAAGGAGCATCCAGGGTAAAAAGAATCATTCTTAAAACCAAAGAGAGAGAGAAAAAAATAAACCTTCACAAATTGTTGTGAGTTAGGCTTGTAAATGCATCAGCTGGCATGCAGATTACACAGCAGTCTGGAAATACTGAAGTGAATTATTGGAACAGCTGAACTGGGTAACTTTTGTGTATGTGGTGAAATGCTATACATTTTGTATGTGGACACAAGAATTATTTCAGATCATCTGAATCTGAAAGCTCTTTGTTGTTGGATCTGATAGCTTCCACTTAAATGAAAAAGTCCAACCTGGCTTCATAAAACTGAAATTACAAAAAAGAGTTTCTCAATTAGAATATATTATTTGCTAAAAGCGGACGGGTTTTAATATAAAGACAACAAAACATGTTAACCAGTTATCAGCAGCTAGCATCACATGGACAACCTTTTGCAGGCTTGGAAGCTAAGCTGGTTCTAGGGTGGATAATAGTTAGGAACCATCCCAGAACTATAAGCTGGAATGGTGTCAAAAGCATTCCAGAAGAAGACAGTGGCAAGTTGTCATATGATTGCCAACAGCCGCTTCCAAGGTCCCTTCTAACACTTGTTATTTTTGTGTGGGTGTGCAATATCTACTATTGCCACAAGATGTCTCCATTTCTTCAGTCATTTCTTTGCTCTTTAGATTCAACGGTTTGGTTTAGGTGATTTAAAACCGACTAAAAAAAAAAGCCTGGGTGAAACAACATCTTAACAGCCTTTCTGAGTGGTTCATTTCTAAAACATACATTTCTCCTCCATAACTTTCCTGGCAGTTGTCTACTATTCCAAAGCCCTCCTCCGTTAAAATGTCCAGGTTGCTGCACAGATAGTAACCATGCATTTGCTACAAAGGCCTATAAAATATTCCCTATAATGTAATTAATGTCAAGCAATAAAAATCTAAGAACTGCCATGCTTACCTGCTACCCCTAACAGATATTTTGCTTTTAGAAACTAAAAGAATATATCATCCTTTGGTACCATGGGCACCAACACCATGAGCAGCAGTGGCACAAAGGTTAGAATGCAGCATTGCAGTCTAACTCTGCCGACTGCCAGCAGTTCGACCCTGACTGGCTCATGGTTGACTCAGCCTTCCATCCTTCCGAGGTCGGTAAAATGAGGACCCAGATTGTTAGAGACAATATGCTGATTCTGTAAACTGCTTAGAGAAGGCTGTAAAGCACTGTGAAGTGGTATATAAGTCTAAGTGCTATCGTTATTGCTAGTATCTTTGCAGGCTGAAGTTGATAAAAGTTTACATTAGTAGCTGCACCACTTTGGGAAAGGTTGATGTGTGGCATGATGAAGACACAGAGCAGGCTTGAGCTTTGGAATGAAGATGGGATATAAATCTAATAAATAAATAAATAAGTCCTCCTTGGTTTAACCTTTTAACCTGATTTCTTCTTAAAGCAGAAGACAAAAATAACATGTAGAAGTCATACTGATTGGGATGAGGAAAGTTATATGGAGGGGACCAGGTTGGGAAAAGAGGATAGAGTTTCTTTGATTATTATTTTTTTCATTAAAGCCAAAACAGGAAAGTTTTACTGATAATTTTCCTGTATAAAAATATGATGCAACTCATAGCAAAAAGAACAATGAAAAAAACATCCTTTCCTTCATAGGATTTATTCTTATCCAGCTACCACCTTGTGATCGTTTCAAATTTCAATACAATTTTGGAAGAAAAATTATAGATTAGTATCTCAATGTGATGCTAAATTAAAACTTGGAATCTTATCAAGGCCTTTGAATTTTTAAATATGCAGAATGAAGCAATTAGATGGACATTAAGCACCTGTGCATTAATTCAGCCTTCCAGACACTTTCTGGCCCAGATGATAAGGATAGAATTCAACTCTGAACATACAGTACGTGAAAGGATAATAATCCTATTACTCTGGAATTTGAGAGAGTTTGTTTCCAAAGTGGGTTGACTTCACCGGATTTATACCTATGACAGCAGTGTATTATTTTACACAACTTGGAACTCAAACTGAGAGAGTAATTGCTCTTTGAGTAACAGAATGGAAGGGACCTTGGAGATCTTCAACCGCCTGCTCAAGTAAGAGACTCTATATCATTTTAGATAAATTGCTCTTTTTAAAGCTTCCAGTGATGAATCACCCACAGCTTCTGGAGGCAACCGTTCCACTGGTTAATAGTTCTCACTCTCTGAAAGTTTCTCCTTAGTTCTAGGTTGAATCTCTTTTTGATAAGCTTCCATATTTACTTCTGGTCTTGCCCTCAGGTGCTTTGGAGAACAGGTCGACAAACCACCACCACCCCGCCGCCCATCTCTGTGGCAGCCCCTCAAATATTGGAAGATGGCTAACATATCAATGTTTTGAAAGCATCCAGTGATGGGGTACCCAAAACTTCTGAAGGCAAGCCATTCCACTGGTTAATTGTCCTCACTGTGAGGAAGTTTCTTCACTTCATAAGACAATTTCTCTTCTTCATAATAATGATTACCTCTTCAGCAGAACAGAATACTGAGTATATTTCTTTCCATGAAAAATTCTCTGATGATTTCTGGGCTCACACTAGCTATATTTTGGACCTGTTCTAACAAAATTCATGGTGGCTGCCGGTACTTCTCAATTTGAGACCACAAGTGGAACCATTATTTCCATTGCTAAGCAAGGGAGTTGTTAAGAGAGTCATGTTTTAAGCACCAGGAAAATCAGGAGATCCAGACAGTTCAGATGGGCATAAAAATTTATTGCGAGTTTAAGCTCTCTACAAGAATCTGAACTACTAACAGCCAAGGGAAATTAATGGGAGATAAGAATAGAAATAATTCAAGATCTCTTGTGATGCAAAGGGACTCATAACTGATGACACAGTTGACCCCTCCCTCAGGCTCAGCCTGCTCATCTCCTGCATTATGCCTGATTTTACAACCTTTTTTGCCCTGGACGTTAAGCAAATCATTCAGTTGTTAAGTGAATCATGTGGCCATTAAGCAAATATAGCTTCTTTCATTGACTTTCATTTTTCATTGACTTTGCTTTCTGAAAGCCAGCTGGAAAGGTCACAAATGGTGATCACATGGCTCTGGGACATGGCAACCATTGCAAATACTTGCTGGTTTTCAAAATTTTGATTACGTCATCATGGGGATGCTGCAACAGTTGTAAATGTGACAACAAGTCATAATTCTTTTTTTTCCAGTGCTGTTGTAACTTTGAACAGTTGCTAAAAGAATGGTTGTAAGTCGAGGACTACCTTTAATGTTATCAAGCATTGCTAGTCAATGCTAACTCTCTAATACCCACCTCTGTGTATTAATGATTCACCTGTGGAGGTGGTTAGCAGCATCAAGTTTCTGGGTATGCAGCTAACAAGTAGGCTAGCTTGGTCACTCAACAGTGAGACATTGCATTTTCTGTGTCTCATGAGAAAAGGACATCTTCCTTCTCCTGTCCTTACCACTTTCTAGAGAGGGACGATCGAGAGCATCCTGTCAATTGCATTACAGTCTGGTTTGGAAGCATCACTGCATCAGAAAGGAAGGCGGTGCAGAGAGTGGTGAGGACAGCAGAAAAGATTATTGGCAGTTCACTTCCTTCTACCCAGGACATACCATATAAGTGATGCTTGAGCGACATCCGCAAGATTGTCTGGGACACTATGCATCCTCTTCATAACCTGTTTTCTTTGTTACCTTCTGGGAGGAGGTTTCGTGGTATCTGAAGCAGAATATCCAGCTTCAGCCACAGTTTTGTTCCATACGGTATAAACCTTGTGAACTCTCAAGCTTCCTCTTTCTGCTATAGGTTCAAAATGGACAGTGCTTAATATTTATATGTAAATATATGTATGGCATGTATGTGTGTGTGTGTTTGTGTGTTTGTGTGTGTGTGTGTGTATGCATGTGTATATGTGTGTTATTTATATGTATGGGTAGATATTTCTCTTTTGAAAGCAGGCAACACAATTTCATTTTTAATGTGGGCCAGTGTGCTCACAGTAAAAAATGACAATAAAGCTTGTCTTGTCTTGTTTGTCCTGTCCTGTCCTGTCCTGTCCTGTCCTGTCTTGTCTTGTCTTGTCTTGTCATTTTACCTCACCTCACCTCACCCCACCTTAACTTATCTTACCTTACCTTACCTTACTATTCTGGAATCAGAACAGAATGCTTCTATATGCCCACTATAGGACATCGACAAAAGGATCTGATTGGGCACTTAAGGAAATTGATTTTATGGAAGAAGTCTTCTTTATCAGAGCTTGCTTCAGAATATACCAGTCAGAAGTTTCAACCTGGAGACTGAGTGGGGTCAAGTACTACCAGTGGAGCAATACAGCTAATGAATTCCCCACTCCTCCCCTTCAAAATATCATTTCTAATAGCAATGCCAGATCTTGCTAACCCCCCTTTAAAACATCAGCACTACATTTAATCCTTGTTTACAGCTGTCCAAATTCCAGCAGTAATATATTAACCTGCTTTTCCTCTTGCAAATCTCTTGTTCTCCCTTGTCTCTTAAACAATTAACATTTTACAGATCCTAAGAAATAATTTCAAGCTTTTGTCAGATCATTTTAAGATTTCTTATATTCAACTATAAATCTGAAAAACTGCCGACAGCAAGATATGATGTATGCTTGCTCTTACCATCTGGCAGAAATGGTTCCTATCGGGAATTGAAGAAATCTAAAGTCTTATGTGAAAATCAATTTGGCATACACAACCACAAATAAAGAGGCAAAATTAAAATAGCAGATGAATGGACAAATTCCAGATGTCTGCTCGTAGCATAACTATGCTTTAACATCTGTTGCTATACAAATCTTATAAACCTTGATAACACGCCAAACATACATATTACACACTTCTTTCTGAAATGTAGAATTATCCATTGTTTTATGCCTTTGGTGAGATTGTGGGTTTATGTACATGCATGAATCTATATATTCACTTGCCTTTCCTTTCACATCTACTTCAAGCATATGGTAAATTTAATCCTCAATTACACAACTATAACTCATATATAGCACCCATAATCCTATCTATACAGCAGTAAATCCAACACATTCAGTGGAAAGGACTCCTCAGTATGACTACAAAGCAATGTTTTTCAACCATGGCAACTTTAAGACATCTGGACTTCAATTCCCAGAATTCTGGGAGTTAAAGTCTAGAGGTTTTAAAGTTGCCAAGGTTGAGAAGTATAGTATAGAGATTGCAGCCACAGATACAAAGGGGGAAAAATATATCAATCTGGAAAGATTTAGAAATAAAGTAAATCACCATGTAAATATGGTAATAATCTCATGATATGAAATGCTGGACTTCTTTTTAAAGTGTATCCCTAAATTGCAATAAATTATAGGAATGGATTGTATTACTTTATATGGATACATTTTTCCTGCCAAAAATCTTTCATTAAAATCATTAAGAAATCAGCACACACTCTAAATTTTCTTCCTCTAGTTTTCTGTATGGAGCAGTGATCCTGCTTGCATGTATAAGCCCCTTCCCAAAATAAGACTCCATCAAATTTGTGTGTGGTCACAATCCACAGTTTCAATACACTTGGTCTAGATCAGAGGTGTCAAACTGCTGGCCCGTGGGCCCGATGCATCACGCCAAAATGGCGCCCATCCCATTGCTGGCAATGGGGGAAAAGTCATGATACATCGTGACACGTCACGTGATGTTGTGAGTTTGACACCCCTGGTCTAGATTCATAAGAAGGAAGGCCTAGGCTAAATCTTCATGAAAAACCTTTTCCTTTTTTTCTTCATGTAATTAATCTGCCATTTTTTAAAGTCAAGAAAATCATATAAAGCACAGTCCTCATTATGTTAAGAATCCTTCCCATTTGCATCTCACTATGAGACAAACATGCCAGAAACTATTTATCTATCTAAACACACTCTTGATATTGCTCCAGCCCTTATCTAAGACAGCTTTTTACAGCATCCTTAGCTGTAAAAGAAAGCTTTTCCTGTTTATTGCATTTATGATAAATATTGTAAAAAAAAAGCTAATTACACCTGAAAGTAATTTTCTTACTATTAGATCAGGACTGTAGATCTATTGCCTTCCAAATTCTCCTATATGTTTAAAAGTATAATTGGTCTTGTCTATGTTTGTCTAGTGTAATAGATATAAAATTGGTATAAAAAACTCACACATGTACAGTAGTATATTTCCTCCCTTAATAGAACATTGGTTATGTAAGAATCATAAATATTATAGGCTTGAAAGAATCTCAAATTAATTCAGAAGATCTAAGGCATAAAAGCCCAATATACTCCTACACACCAAGTGACTACATTATTATTTTATGCAAACCAAAAAGTGGAGATTTTTACCTAATAAAGAAATTTGTGGATATGACACAAATAACTGTAGTTATGTAAAATGAGTCAGAAAAGGTTGGAGATTTTTCCAATAAATCACTTAACTGCTTATATTATTACAGAAAAATGTTTTGTGAAAGGAAACAGCTTATCCCTAAATCATTCTAGCTTTAAAATGCCACTCATTCTGGACATGTTTTAATATTCTAAGATTAATAATTTCAATTAATGATGCCTCTTAATCCAGTTATTTGATATATAAGGCATACGATATTAGATTTGCATTTCAATAAAGCATAAAGTATTACATAGAATATTTAAGTATCAAAGTATTATGAATATAAAGGACAGAGTAAGAAAAACTGTATTCTTTTCACATATTTGAAAATTCTATTAATACAAACTATTTTAATAAAGTCTGGTGGCAATGGACTTCCACCAAATTGCTTTATATATAATTTTTAAAAATTATATAAATACTTCCAAGAATTTAAGTTTTAGTTTATGTACTATAAATGTGTGATTGAGGCTACATCCAATTCCAATCATTATTTCAATTTCTTATATGTGATTTACTTCAGTGTGGGGTTTTTTTACTGGATAAATTGTTCAGATTCAATCTGATTTGAGTTGAATTCAAGAATTCTATTTTTACACATGCGGAAAAGTCATCCAAAATGACAAAATCAATAGGAGGTATTTGACTCAACAATTGGGAAAGAACTGTCAGAAATCTGATCTGATTTAGAAATTCACTATTCATCTATTGACAGCCATACAGATTTTAGAGAAGTGATGAAAAAGAGTAAAAACAAGATATTTTCTCATGAGATTTCACTCTCGCATTTGCCTGTGTGTAAAGTTCAGGTTCTCAAGCCCTTTGTTTAGGAGATCTAACATGCCAAAATTAAGCCATCATCTTGTATTATGTCTATTGTTTCATTTGAACTATTACAGTTTTATAAAACCACCAAGGCACCAGATGCTTAATTATGTCTGACGCATCACTTTAATTGATGAAGTAATCCAGGGTAGCTTTATCTTTATAATATTTGTCGGATGATGTGATTTTTAAAAGGATTTATTTTTTCCCCATTACTTGGTGTTTTAAAACTAGCACTTTCTTTTAGCATGCAATGGTCAGCTTACTTAGCCTTGGTTAACTGACTGCTTTTGTACATTCTATTTTGAGAAAAATAATCTTGCTCCTTAACTTAGCTCAGCTTAACCTCTTTTGTTCTGTTATTGTTTATTAAGGCAGCATGTTGAGAGGCGCATGAGAACTGAGACTTTATGAGTATCAATACTGCAATCAAAAGTCATCTCAAAAATCAAAGAAATAACCATCATGATATCACATTGCAAGTTTCTTTCCCTACATACCAGCATGTGACATCACCACACAAGAGCAAAAGAGATGGAGTTTGCATTAGGATGCAAGATTCATTTCATCATTGGTCCTTTCCTAATGTACGCCTATGGCTATCGTTCACAAATTTCCCCAATATACAGTTATCCTTTAGAAAGTACTCAACATATTTCTATTTTTCTGCAACAAACTCTTATGTTTTCATTTAAAAACTGTTCATTTTAAAATCCAGTACATTCAAAACTAGGTATATACCGACTAAAGACAACTACTGTAACTGTCCTAAAAATGCTCTTAAATGACAAAGAAAAAACTGTCAGCTTCAGTATCTTTTTAAAGCAATTAGGAATTAGGAATGGAACAGCCTGTAACAGATATGCATTGGAAAAATGATCCCTGGCTATAATATTGTTACCTCTTACAGCAATTTGGAAAGTGGCGACGAGACAAAGGGACAGCTAGACAGTAATTTAATACAAGGGCAACCAATATCTCAGGGATGTTGCTATCAAAAGAAAGTCTTACATTAGAATTGTATAGTTGCTTTTTAAAAAAAAATTAGATTATTGGAGCTAATCTGTTTTCACGGTTTGAAGTACTGAAAGTAAAGCCTATTAACCTGCCTGAATAACTAGGGAGAGGGTGTGTTTGTGTGTGTGTGTGTGTGTGTGTGTGTGTGTGTGTGTGTGTGTATTTTCCTCCAGAATGATGCAAAGGTTTGTAAAAGTAGAGTTAATACATCTACTCATTCAACTTTCAATAATAGCTAGAGAGATAATCATGCTGCTCAGGATGGATTTCAGGATACTATTCTGGGACTGGCTTTGAGACATGCTTAGCATGCAGAAGGGGAAACCTGCAAGGGAGAACCAGAAGAACAAGATGGCAGGGGTGACAGCATTGACAGGTCTTCAATCAAGACCTGCCCTTTTGTATGAAAGCACAGGGCAGGGCTTTGATCAAGTAGCTCTGCCCATCATCTTGGCTGCATTGCTACTTCCCTACAGACATCCGGGCCATTATGGGAGAAGGACAAGTTTTGGCAGTTCTTCAAGATATGGCTCTTGGCCATGATTCCTGAAAATGGCTGGCATATGTTCCTGTCATTTTGAGCTGAAAAAGACATGACACCTGGGAATAGAATATATGGTAAACCAGGTATTCTCAAACCTTTTAGTGTCATATCATAACCCTCCCATTCAGTCCATGATGGGGTTGAGAGGTGGGTACAGGGAAGATGATTACAGCAGTAGAAAAGGACTGGGAATGTTGATTTAGGGGCTGTTGAGGGAGGTCATTAAGTGCACCTATTTGTTGTTGTTCAGTTGCTAAGTCATGTTCAAATCTTTGTGACCCCCCATGGATCATAGAACACCAGCCTCCCCACCCCCATCCTCTACTGTCTCCCTGGGTCTGTCTAAACTCATGTCCACGGTGTTGATGACACTATCTAAACATCTCATCTTCTGCCATCATCCTTCTCTTTTTGTACACTTATAGAGGGATTATCTGATATTGAGATTATGATTTTGGAGCCTGTTAGAGAGGACTTGGTTAGCTTTGAAATGTGCTCTGTGAGTAATGGACTTAAAGGAATGGAGAGGAAGAGAACAGAATTAAGATGATGACAGATAATATGAAGCGTGCAATGAGAACAAAAGGTTGGCTATTTGAGGACTATCTCTTTTTTGGGTCAGTTGCCTAATCTCAGAAGCCAGAAGATTAGGCCATCAAGTTCTGGCTGGTGCTACAGGTCTGGCTGTAATTGTGGACAAGAGAACAGAATTACCAAAATCTAAGAGGTTGAAGGGACGCGGTGGCTCAGTGGGTTAGGACGCTGAGCTTGTCGATCAGAAGGTCGGCAGTTTGGCGGGTCGAATCCCGAGTGCCGTGTAGCAGAGTGAGCGCCTGTTACTCGTCCCAGCTTCTGCCAACCTAGCAGTTCGAAAGCACGTAAAAATGCAAGTAGAAAAATAGGGACCACTACGGTGGGAAGGTAACAGCGTTCCGTGCGCCTTTGGCGTCTAGTCATGCTGGCCACATGACCACGGAGACGTCCTCGGACAAGCGCTGGCTCTTCGGCTTTGAAACGGAGATGAGCACCGGCCCCTAGAGTCGGAAACGACTAGCACGCATGTGCGGGGGAACCTTTATCTTTACCTTTAAGAGGTTGAATGGGGAAGTATTCTCTTCTTCGAAACACGTTCATCTGGGTTCTGAAATTTAACCAGCAGTGACCCCAGATCAAGGAACTCCATGTTTGGAGAGTTCTACAGGCAAAAGTAGTTTTCCACAGACAAGCAGACATGTAACCTTGGCTGAGTGGCAGTCTAGCACAGCTTTTGCACAGCTCCAGTTGTGCTCCAATTTCAACTGCTTCTGAAGCAAAAGGTTTTATTGACAGTTTCTCATGCCCTTCATGCTTCCTATCTTAGCTCTCCAGAAGCTACAGCTGATTTAAAATGCAACTCATTTTAAATTTATGTTGCTTTAATTGATGTGATTTCTATATAAAAAAAACTTCAATAATTCCAGCAGTCAGTACTTGATTGACAGCTTTTTGTGTTTTCAATTTTAGATTCAATTTTATAACTTTTAGCTTTTCAGATGAACCAATAATGCTGTAGCCAAAGTGTAATACTTTTATATAGTTATTCAGTTTAATGGGATAATTGGTAAATTATAATCTCACAATCACAACCAACGTTAAACCAATTAAAGTTTATTCCTGCTAAAAGCAGCTGGACACGGAAAGATGTTCTTAGTTTTGGTTTAATTGTACTCACTTGTTATTCAATCATTTCACCATTTATTTAATATGACTCTATGTGCAAGTGGCTCAGTGGGTTAGGACGCTGAGCTTGTCAATCGGAAGGTCGGCAGTTTGGCGGGTCGAATCCCGAGCGCCGCATAACCGAGTGAGCGCCTTTTACTCATTCCAGCTTCTGCCAACCTAGCAGTTCAAAAGCACGTAAAAAGGCAAGTAGAAAAATAGGGACCACTATGGTGGGAAGGTAACAGCGTTCCGTGTGCCTTTGGCATCTAGTCATGCCGGCCACATGACCACAGAGACGTCCTCGGACAAGCGCTGGCTCTTCGGCTTTGAAACGGAGTTGAGCACCGGCCCCTAGAGTCGGAAACGAGTAGCACGCATGTGCAGAGGAAACTTTACCCTTTACCTTTGTGTGCAAGAATAAAATATATTCCCTGGGTCTTCAGTTTTATATTCAGTTACAAAATTTCATGCTGTTTCTCTCTTGCTAACCTGCATAAGAGTATTTTTACCCAGCGGCCTTGTGCATCCTGATGTCAGTACCAGGAGCTTTACAAATTAGATAGTATGGACGAAAACCAGTACATTTTTAATAGTAATGCCTATAGCTGAAATTTCCTTCCTAGTATTTTTGTTGCTTCCTACTGAGCTAGAAGCAAGAGCTATCGTACATCAAAGAAATATCGACAGTTCCTCATATAGATTGATGTATGTTTCTCTTTTTGACTTGGAGGCATTGACGTATTAGAAGAGAGCTGGCAAACTAAAGCTCAGTTCAAATGATAGATTCCCCACCCCAGAAATTAGGACTTTCTTTGCAAGTTAGAATACTATCTCTGAAGGAACAGTTATGTAACTGGAGGGCTCTCCTTAATTCCATAGTGTGATAAAGAGGCCCTCTCTCCATTTCAGTTGATACACCAGCTACAGCTCTAGCTTAGCCTGAAGGGTAAGTATCTTAATAACTTTACAAGTGGATTACTTCAATCAGTCTTCACATGCTATAATTTATATACATTTAGGTATATAAATATACATTTATATACATACATAAAGCACTTATTTATAAGATAAGAATATCATCATGGGACTTCAATGATTATCATCTTTTGGCACCATTGAAATTCGTTGAAGATATCACTAAGTCTGTGCAAGGCTATCCTTGAAAATGCTCTGTAAACATTTACAGGATACTGTTGTCTGATTGTTAATCAGGGTAGCCAAACCCTGAGCCCACTCCTAAAAGCACTGCATGGCTTCTTTAGAGCTGCTAAGCCCAGTCTAAGGACTTTACACTAACCAATAAAATTTTGACATGGACTTCACCCAACTACTTAAAAGAAAGCTTTTTCAGTATCTTTCAATTCATGTAGTAAGATCAGCTGGAGAGAATCTACCTATGGCCTTGCAGTTTAGCTCACGGTGTGGTGGCCTCCACTGCAGTGGTGGAATTCAAATACCTGAACAACCGGTTCTCTTATTCGATGTAGGCCTGGGCCTCTGAGGCCTTGAACGGACTTCCGGAAGTGGCATCCATGCACTTCCAGCTGGCCATTCTAGGTCCGGGAGGCCTCCGAGGCCTAGAACTGACTTCCAGAAGTGGCATCCATGCACTTCTGAGGCCTAGACTGGACTTTTGGAAGCCAGCCAGTTCTCCGAATGTAGCAAAATTTAGCTACCGGTTCTACCGAACTGGTGCAAACCAGCTGAATCCCACCACTGCTCCACTGCCTTTCCCAGATCAGTGTTTAGAATGTTTTTTTGAGCACTCACCCCTTTATACAACTAGTGAGATACTTACTGTATCATTGTTTCCAAATTCTAAACAGCATTAAATTTAGCATGCTTCAACTCTCTTCCCACAATAGTTTTGGAGTGCAGATATAAAAATGTTCCCTATGAACCAAGAACATGCTGTGGACAAGGGGCTGTTGAAACCACAGCTCACGTTCTGTTATACTGTACCCTCTATAAGGGATTAAGGATCCATCTTATAACTCTTTATCCGGTAAAACACCCAGGAAATTCTCATCTTTTTTTATGTACAGATGTTACCTATCAATGATTTAGTCTTCCTGATTGTAGCTAAATGTTGTTATACTGCCTATAAAATTTTGTCAGTACCCACTGACAAAACCACCACGAATTGTAATATTTTATCTTGTTTTGTTTTTACTTTATTTTTATGTTTAATGTCTTTTTGTTTGTAATTCTGGCAGGTGATCATAACAAAAATATTATTTATTTAGATCAATGTTTCCCAACCTTTGCAACCTTAAGATGTGAAAATTCCCAAAATTCCCCAGCTCATGCTGGGGAATTCTGAATACTGAATAATGATAATAGAAATGTAATAATGATAATAGAAATGTAATAATAATAATAATAATAATAATAATAATAATAATAATAATAATAATAATAATAATAATAATAATAATAATAATAATAATAATATAATTCTGGGAGTTGAAGTTCACACATCTTTAAGTTTCTGAGGTTCTCTTAAATAACAAAGAATGATACAGCCCATATTACTGAGGTAGGATAATTTCAGGCCAGCCTAGAATTTTCAAAATGAACCCAGTTTTTATTTTATTATTATTATTATTATTATTATTATTATTATTATTATTATTATTATTATTATTATTATTATTATTATTATTATTTGCTTTTATTGCTTTTTTGTTACCCATCTTGGAACAAGTAAATAAATTATTATTATTAATTAATAATAATTCTGCTTGTACTACTATTCATTTCTCGTTACAACCTATAGGAAAGAAATGCAGCTGGCATAGCTTCATTGACCAAAATCTTATCAGTCTCCATAATGTTTTTGGGTCCTGACACTTCTAAGTATATTTCATATTAAAGTCTGCAGGGGGAATTCCCTTTTTATTTTTAATGGGTGAAATTGTTCCACTGATTTGGAAGAGACATTTCAGAACTTGCAGGAATAGCACCTCTCAGCTATTTATTATAGAAGCCACATCTTTGTTTTCAGGATTCTGGCTGAATCTGAAAAAGATGTAGTTGCCTTAATTAAATGAATCATTAAAATGGTGCATCTTTAGTACAACTCTTAAAGCAGGGTTTTCATTTTGTACTGAAGTGGGAGCTGAGAAAAAAAGATGTCCGCTTTAATGAATAGCAGAAAAATGAGATGCTTCTATAAGGTCCAAAGTGCTCCTGAATAATTTTCCAAAGCATGCACAGATCTAGTGAATGGGAATATATAACATATCTGAACCCTAGAAATTTTGCAAAAGAGCACAGTTTTGTAATCACAAATTATTTTCCTCTCCACTTAAAGCAGGGGTGGGGAACCATGGCCCTTTTATGACTCGTGACCTTCAACTCCCATGCTGGCTCAGGAATTCTGGGAATTGAAGTTCACAAGTTATAAATGGGCTATGGTTGCCCACCCCTGACATAAAGCCTTAATGACTGTTTGGGGTTGAAATTTCATTTGGATTCAGTTGGGAATGGATATGAGAAAAATAATATATAATCAAATATAATTCTATTTCTACAATTTTAAAATTAGCGAAAGCCGAAGCAGAATTCAAGTCTTTGGGCATTGATTCATTTTATTAACTGGCTGAGTCAGATGGAATTATCAAAGATGCCTTAGACAGAACACTGTCTTTGGACATAACGGTACGGTAGCTGTAGCACTGTAATATTCTTCAAACCTCACCACGTGGATAAGAGCTTTCTTCTCTTGTGTCAAATATTCTGACCAATTTGTGCAGGTATGTATGTGCAGAACTTGTGTGCCTTAAATTCAAATGCTGGAGTCATACAGTGTGGTTACCTTTTCTGTTAAGTTCTTTGAAAAGAAAAATTTCCTGGTTGAATTCATTATCAGCCTCCAGTCCCACCCCTTGCAGTTGCTACATACAATAACAGGATTACTTCTCAAGAGTTTGCTGGGTTGTGAGGAAAAATAATTGCATTCAGTCAGAAAGCAGCACTGCTAGGACCAAGGTAAGAAAACCATCTTCCTACTTCATACATACTGATAATACACTGTTGAAATTTAAGTGATGTTTTTTTTCAAAGATGTACAGTATAAGCTGTTATGAGTTTAACTGTAGTGAAATAGGAAGAGATGGAATGGATTAGAGCAGTTCACTTTTATAGATAAACATCAAATTGTGGACACGTGATGGTTTTCCAATTTAATGAAAAATAATTTACTACAAGAAACAAGTTGGACATTCATAAATTCAGAGTAATAATTTAAACTACTTTTATTATATGTGTTTCTGTATGTGTGTGATTTGAAACAAAAGGTTTGACTTTGTGAACTATTCTTCAAAACTGCCTATTCCAAATATCAATGAAAATTATGTAACTTGTATGTAATTTTCAACTGGATAACCTTTTCATAATTTTAGTTTGAGATGTTTAAAAATATGTTTTGATTCTCTGTTAGGTAGTGGGCTGAGCACTCAGCATCTTTCTAAGGAACTAAATGGGTTAAGTTTAATAAGCTAATGGCATAGCAGCATTTGCAAAACCCAGCTAATCAGTAAAGTGACAAATGGAATAATCTGTGCTCTTCAGGGTGAAGAGTTAATTGAATGAACAGACTTTTTTTTACGTTCCTAATGGATACCTTCATTTCAATCTTTTTAAAGTAATAGATACTCATTCTTAATTTAAAGTCTCTATGTCTTTCAGCCAGTTGCTTTTAGCTGGGGCAAATGTCTCAGATATTTATATTTTGGAGATTAAAATTGTCAATATGATGTATGAAACATATATTTATAACTGTAAATAGATCTTATTAACCTATACTTGGAATTACAATGATATTCAGGAAGTAGAAGCATTAAGTAAAAGTCAAGAGCTATAATAGAGCTGTATATTTAGTCCCATTTTTTAAAGTTTCAATACTCAGTATATACAGTATAGAATGATACACTAGGAACAGTCAGATAGCTTCTTTCAAAAATAAGGCATTGTTTTGCATTCAAGAAATGGGGCTGAGCATGGGAACATTCATATTCAAAGATCCCCGTGGTTGATTTTGGATTAGATGAACTCAGAAGACTATTGAAAAGATAAAATGTCTATAAAAATGTACCACCATAAAGCACATTAAAAAAACAAAAGAAAGGCATAAATGTAAGAATACTTATTTTAAAAAGCATCTAAAGTTAAACATTTGTAAATCCTATTGATTTCAGTGAAATAAAATTTCTTATTGAAATCAGCAACTTTGGTCTATAGCATGATTCAATGGATTATTCTTTAATCCTTCCCATTTTAAGTATATAATAAAAAACAAACACATATACAATATAGTAGTATCTTTGATCTAAGGTCTGGGACTGAAATGTATGGAAGTCCCTTAATACAACAACAAGCAACATGGAGGCTTATTCTTACAAGTCAGACAAGTAAGACACAATGGTGTTGAAATGATAAAACAGATCAAAAATGGACTAAACATCCACATCTGAAATCATTACTATGGGGAGAATCCCTATTTCCAACATTCAATTTCCTGCATATATATCATGAAATAAATGGAGGTAATTTGGAACAAATTTCATTTCCCCAATGAGGATGAGCTAGTTTGACCCTATTCTTTTCTTATTCTCCATGAAAATCCATTCCTAATATGCTTTGCAGAGTTCTGCCCTGTAAGACTAAAACCAGAAAAATAGTTTATACAAAATGATGTTGAAAGCGGTAGTAAATGCAGTAAATGAATTCACAACCCAATTGCAGGATTGGGAAGGACAAGGAAAGGACTGGAACAGATGGGTCTGTCGGAGAGAAATACTTAGCGTTACTGGTTTTTTTTATGGGTTTTTTTATTTCTGTTTTCCTCTTAGGTTTTATTACTGCTTCTTTTTAATTGTTTTAACTGTTTTAACTTGTAAATATGAAATGTTTTTAATATTATGTGTGACCACATACACTAAATAAATAAATAAATAAATAAATAATAAATAAATAAATAAATAAATAAATAATATCCCTTACCATCACCCACTATTCTGTTCTAATAGATGTATGAATTTATTTTGTCGGTTGCTTTACCTGGCCACTCTAGCCTTTCTTTATTTTGTAGAGGACCTTTTCTGTCATTTTTACATCTAATCTGATATTATTTTGGCTGAGATCTTCCACTCTTTCGTCCAAACGCTCAATACATATAGCCATGCCTTGAAATGCAGATAAGATGTCTGCCCTTACTTCTGTTAACTTCTTATCCATAAGCTCAACTAATTGTTGCGATTGCTTTTCCATAGCCTCTTGCAACACATTCTGTAAGTCTTTAACTGTAAAAGTTGATGCAAGTACAGGTACAGATGCAGGAGGAGGGGGAAATAAAGCTTGTAACGAAAACTGCTGCACCGGAGAAGCCCCCACGCTTCTAAGAGCTTTAGAGGATTTGGTAGCCATTTTCACCCACTATTGCCTGCTACGCATTTTCACTTTCAAACTCCGCAAAGTCCATTGAGTTAAAGATCATAAATTCCCTTTCACCTAGATCTCCTGTGTCGTTCTGCCTGCATCCTGGTTCTCAAAGGTTCTCTCTTGCTGGCAGGGATGGTTGCTGACGCCCTGCTCTGCTCCAAAAAGCCCGGAGCAGAGGCGCCCCACAGTCCGGAGCATACCCAGGCTTCGGGGGGGCTCAATCCTTCAGCCGCCAAAACTATTAGCTCTGGCGGCCCCGGAGAGCTCTACCCCTACCTGGGCGCTCACCCCCTCCTCTTCTCCCGAGGAGGGGGCTTCCGAGCCGCCGAAACAGCTGATCGGCACTGTTTTCGGCGGCTCTATGGAGCCGCGGGGCTGACAGCCTAAGAATGGCTGCCTCCGGCGACGCCTTGCCACCCGGAAGTCTGTAGAGGACCTTTTAAATGTATTTCCATCTCAGTCACAATGTTTAGAAAAGGAATGACATTTTTTTTTATAAACATCCTTTTCCCATAAAAGCCTTTTAACCCATTTATCAGAAATTGGCCTTGGTGCTTGGTGTGTGTGTACATGTTTGTGAGCATATGTATACGTATAAAGTTATATATGTATATACAGGTAGTCCTCAACTTATGACCAGAACTGAGCCCCAATTTTTTGCTGCTAAATGAGACATTTGTTAAGTGAGTTTTTCCCCGTTTTACGACCATTCTTGCCACAGTTGTTAAGTGAATCACTGAAGTTGTTAAACTAGGAACATGATTGTTAGGTGAATCTGGCTTCTCCATTGACTTTGCTTGTTCGGAAAGTCAGAAAAGGAGATCACATGACTCCAGGACCCTGCAAATGTCATAAATGTTGCCAAGTGTGTCTGAATTTTGATCACATGACCATAAGGATGCTGCAACGGCCATAAGTGGGAAAATTCATCATAAGTCACTTTTTTCAGTGCCGTTGTAGCTTTGAACGGTCACTAAACAAATTGTTGTAAGTTGAGGACGGTGTGTGCATATATACATAGGGAGAGAATATACAGACATACAGTATAACACACACACATACATATAGTATAAAAAAGAAAAAAAATCTGTGTATCTTTCCCAGTGACTTTACCATCACACGAAAGTTTAGCTTCATTTTTAGAGCTTACATGAATAATGTGATTTTTCTTCATCTAATCTAGAAGAAGATATTCTTTAGGTGCAAAATATTCTCAGTTTTCTCCAGCAATATAAGTTGAAGGCATCTGTTTTACTTTGTCAACCTTTGTGATGGTCTAACTTTCACAGCCATATGTTGCAACTGGGAAAGGCCTTGGTCTTGGCAATATGGAGCTCTTTATTGTCATATGAAAGAACATTAAAAAGAGTGTATTTGCACTTGCTCTCTGAAATGATGTAGTCTGCTGTATTATATTGGACTGCACTCCTTCATTTATAAATCAGATTTGAATGTTGGTAAATTTCTACTGCAAAGTATTGGGTTGTAGCAGTAATATGCAGTCATCTATCAATCTATCTATCATCTATCTATCTATCTATCTATCTATCTATCTATCTATCTATCTATCTATCTATCTATCTATCTATCTATCTCTATCAATCTATCTATCTATCTATCTATCTATCTATCTATCTATCTATCTATATCTATCTATCATCTATATCTATCTATCTATCTATCTATCATCTATATCTATCGATCTATCATCTATATCTATCTATCTATCATCTATATCTATCTATCTATCTATCTATCTATCTATCTATCTATCTATCTATCTATCTAGCTATCTAGCTATCATCTATCTATCATCTATATCTATCTATCTATCTATCTATCTATCTATCTATCTATCTATCTATCTATCTATCTATCTATCTATCATCTTGATGCTTGAAATTTCTTTTTTTTTTTCAACCATCCAAAGCCTGTTTAGGACTGTCACATATCTCCTCTGAGTTGTTGTTTTTCTTTTTCAAAATAAAGGGAAATTTTACCATCAGATTTCAATAACTGTAATCATAAAGATTTTTGTGGGTGAGAGTGCAAAGAGAAGTTCAGAGGCCACATGTGGCCAAGATCTCAGATTGCCCAATTCTAGCGCTGAGGAATTTAAAACCAGAACTGGCTTTGATGTGTGGAATCAATCATAGATCCACATAAAGTGGGGTGGGATACAAATATATTTTAAAAAAACATATTAAAACAATAATTACACAAAAGTAAAAAGACAAAAAGACAAAAATATACCTAAAAAGCATATATATATATACACACACATGTATACACATACATACATACTGTACACTATACACATATACATTTGGATGGATGGATGGATGGATGGATGGATGGATGGATGGATGGATGGATGGATGGACGGACAGACAGACAGATAGATGATAGAACAAAAATCTTAAAAAATCCATTAGGATGGGGTAAAAACATTCAATACCAAAAAGTGAGTTAATATATGACTATCACAATACCAAACAATTATTTAAATTAAGGCTAGTTTGATGCACTGATCATCATCTGATGTATTTTAAGTACTGCTGCACTTTTCTGTGTCTTTAGTGAATTTAGGATTTAGTAGGGTGAGTATCACAGGCCCTTTTTTAAACCATGACTCAAGACAGGCACAAAAGCATTGGACCTTGAATGGTTGGTTTCTTTATTACCCCACTATACATCTTGGGAGATGTTTTATTTTGTAAAAACAATCATACAAACATAATATGTGAGTGCTTCCTAATTCTATTCCATTAATACCTTTATTCATAACTATGGTAATTACTAATATACTATTACTCTTCAATTACTATTACTATGACAATGTTTATATTATTACAAAATACCATATTACAATTGCTCATACAGGTAGTCTTCAGCTTACAACAATTCATTTAGTGACCATTCAAACTATTAAATATTTCTAATGAGCACACAAGACGTATAGCAGTCTGGATAAATTGGTTCGGTACACCTTGACAATGCAGACTGATTTAGAAAATTCAGTCAGTATGTTTTTCCTCATTTTTTTTAAACTCATCACATATATTCAGAGGAGTTTAGATCAATCTGATGATTTCCCAGATATTATTATTCCAGGGTAGCAATTTAATTGCATCGTCTTTGAAATAATGTTCAAAGTCATTCTTTCAATTTATTGTTTTTTATAATGTTTGTAAATAAGAATGTCAATTTCACCAAGGTTTATGTATGATTAGAGGATTCACACATAATGCATTACTTACCTTGTTTTTAATTACTTAAACAGGGTTATTGGTTCCATGTGACATGTATTATGGATGTGTTTTGATTGTATGAAGCATTTTAGAATAGAATAGAGCTGGAAGGGACCTTGGAGGTCTTCTAGTCCAGCCCCCTGCTCAAGCAGGAGAACCTATACTATCTCAGACAGGTGAATGTCTAGTCTCTTCTTAAAAATCTCTAGTCATGGAGTGCCCACGATTTCCGAAGGTAAGCTGTTCCACTGGTTGATTGTCCTCACTGTCAGGAAGTTTCTCCTTAATTCCAGGTTGCTTCTCTCTTTGATCAGTTTCCAGCCATTGTTTCTTGTCCTGCCCTCTGGTGCTTTGGAGAATAGTTTGACCCCCTCTTCTTTGTGGCAGCCCCTCAGACGTTGGAACACTGCTATCATGTCTCCCCTATTTCTTCTTTTCTTTAGACTAGCCCCGTAGCCGTTCTTTGTATTGCGGACTTGAACATGTTTGTTTTGCTTTCTTCCCTCCCCTGACAATTTCTGTAGGAGCTTCAATTCTCAAAATATAATTAAATTTAACCAATATAACCAGGAGTGTATTTGGAAGGAAGGTTAGTATCAATATTCCTGAATAATACAGAAAGGAGGGATTTCTTTATATTTACATTGTATTTATATAGAAAGAGCTCTCCATTTCATTTATTTATTTTTTAAAAAATTAATAAATAAATTTATGTAGAAAGGCCTCTCTATGTCAGACACTAGTTTTATTCCACATTATCCTGCCCTTTCTCCACAGATTTTAGAGGTGTCATTTACATTCTCATTTATCTTGTCAACAACACATGAAATAGATTAGGTGAGTGTTAGCAGCTCACCCAAGGTCAGTGAATGAGCTTTTTGGCAGAGAAGACATTTGAACGGAGGTGTCCATGATAGTAGCCTGATGCTATCTACAATATCACATTGAGTTTCTTTATATGATCTCTTTGTCAGGTACTTCTGTTGAATTGTCCATGTGTGAGTGTTTAAGTATCTAAAACCTCACCAGTAAAACATGCAAACATCTGCTTGAATTCATCTTTGTCAGAAAAAGGCATTGCCACTGTGGATCTGCTGTGCTGAGTGAGCAACTTTCACGTGGAAGTTGAACAGAGATTGTAAAGAAACTGGAACACATGTTGGAAGGATAGCAAAGGTCAGGAGATAGAAGCAGCTGGGATTTTTGAATAACAGCTTAAGAAACTGAGGTGGACAGATGACTGCTGCGTGAACAGAAATACTTAACCTCAAACATCCTTCGATTCAGGCAATCAGTGTAGAACACTCATGCACTTCCAAGACCATTGGCTACCAGCATTTCTATTTATGTGGGATCCTACCTTTTACATGAAAATGGTAATGGTCTCATTAACTGACTAACATCATATATAATTGGTTTTATATATTTGTTACCTTCATGGCACAACATTTGTTATAACAGAGACTTTTGCTGGTGGAAAAGGTGCCAACATTTATCAAAAACTACTAGATTTTCTAAAATCATTCTATTTGCAAAAATTAATCCAGTATTGTATCACTTCCATGATCACTAGAAATCTACCAATGTCTTACATGCATCAGAATTCAGTTTGTGTACTGTCACAACCATATGTATGAAATGGAATTATAAACAGAATAGATATGGAAAAAGCATAAAAGGAAAATAGCTGACAGCACAAAATCTCCAGCTAATGTCTTATCAGTTTATTTAAAAACAACACACTTACAGGAGGGGAAGAAGGATAAAACATAAATTCTAGCCATCGGCTCATGTTAGACTCCAAGAACTATAGTCGGAAGGTGCTTTTTTGACTAGATAGTCAAATTCCTCAGTTGGGTCACAACTAATGATCAAATCCTAATGAGAAGGAAGGACTCACTGGAGAAGAGCCTAATGCTGGGAAAGATTGAGGGCAATAGAAGAAGGGAACGACAGAGAATGAGGTGGCTGGATGGAATCACTGAAGCAGTAGGTGTGAGCTTAAATGGACTCCAGAAGATGGTAGAGGACAGGAAGGCCTGGAGGAACGTTGTCCATAGGGTCGTGATGGGTCAGACACGACTTCGCAACTAACAACAAATAACAATGATCAAATGAGGATAAATTGTCCAAATCTTTGCCCTCTTTTTACCATTACACACCTCTGACACTTAAATATTGGGACCTGGTTACAATTTTGTTGTTGTTAGTTGCGAAGTCGTGTCCGACCCATCGCGACCCTATGGACAATGTTCCTCCAGGCCTTCCTGTCCTCTACCATCTTCTGGAGTCCATCTAAGCTCACGCCTACTGCTTCAATGACTCCATCCAGCCACCTCATTCTCTGTCATCCCCTTCTTCTATTGCCCTCAATCTTTCCCAGCATTAGGCTCTTCTCCAGTGAGTCCTTCCTTCTCATTAGGTGGCCAAAGTATTTGAGTTTTAGCTTCAGGATGTGGCCTTCTAAAGAGCAGTCAGGGTTGATCTCCTCTAGGACTGACCGGTTTGATCGCCTTGCAGTCCAAGGAACTCGCAGGAGTCTTCTCCAGCACCATAGTTCAAAGGCTTCAATTCTTTGGCGCTCAGCCTTTCTTATGGTCCAGCTTTCACTGCCATACATTGCAACTGGGAAGACCATAGCCTTGACTATACGCACTTTTGTTGACAGGGTGATGTCTCTGCTTTTTAGTGTGCTGTCTAGATTTGTCATGGCTTTCCTCCCGAGGAGCAAGCGTCTTTTAATTTCTTGGCTACAGTCCCCATCTGCAGTGATCTTGGAGCCTAGGAAAATAAAATCTGTCACTACCTCCATTTCTTCCCCATCTATTTGCCAGGAATTGAGAGGGCCAGATGCCATGATCTTGGTTTTCTTAATGTTTAGTTTCAACCCAACTTTTGCACTCTCCTTCTTCACCCGCAACAAGAGGCTCTTTAGTTCTTCTTCACTTTCTGCCATTAGAGTGGTATCATCTGCATATCTTAGGTTGTTGATGTTTCTTCCGGCAATCTTAATTCCAACTTTTGATTCATCTAGCCCTGCCTTTCTCATGATGTGCTCTGCATATAAGTTAAATAGGCAAGGCGACAGTATACAGCCTTGCCGGACTCCTTTCCCAATTTTGAACCAATCAGTGGTTCCGTGTCCAGTTCTCACTGTTGCTTCTTGGCCCGCATATAGATTTCTCAAGAGACAAATAAGATGGTCTGGTATGCCCATCTCTTTAAGGACTTGCCAGAGTTTGTTATGATCCACACAATCAAAGGCTTTAGCATAGTCAATGAAGCAGAAGTAGATGTTTTTCTGGAACTCTCTAGCTTTCTCCATGATCCAGCGTATGTTAGCAATTTGATCTCTAGTTCCTCTGCCTCTTCGAAATCCTGCCTGTACTTCTGGTAGTTCTCGATCCACATACTGCTGGAGTCTAGCTTGTAGAATTTTAAGCATAACTTTACTAGCATGAGAAATGAGTGCAATGGTGCGATAGTTTGAACATTCTTTGGCACTGCCTTTCTTTGGAATTGGAATGTAAACTGATCTTTTCCAATCCTGTGGCCACTGTTGAGTTTTCCAAATTTGCTGGCAAATTGAGTGTAGCACTTTTACTGCATCGTCTTTTAAGATTTTGAATAGCTCAGCTGGAATACTGTCACCTCCACTAGCTTTGTTGTTGCTCAGCTTTTCTAAGGCCCACTTCACTTCACATTCTAGGATGTCTGGCTCGAGGTCAGTGACCACCTCATTGTGATTATCAGGGACGTTAAGCTCATTCTTGTATAGTTCTTCTGTGTAATTTTGCCACCTCTTCTTAATCTCTTCAGCCTCTGTTAGGTCCCTGCCATTTTGGTCCTTTATCATGCCCATTTTTGCATGAAACGTTCCTTTCATCTCTCCAATTTTCTTGAAAAGATCTCTGGTCCTCCCTATTCTATTGTTTTCTTCTATTTCTTTGCATTGTTCATTTAAGAAGGCATTCTTATCTCTTCTAGCTATTCTTTGGAATTCTGCATTTAATTGGGCATATCTTTCTTTTTCTCCCTTGCCTTTCGCTTCCCTCCTTTCCTCAGCTATTTGCAAAGCTTCCTCAGACAGCCATTTTGCTTTCTTGCATTTCTTTTTCTTTGGGATGGTTTTGGTTGCTACCTGTTGTACCATGTTGCGAACCTCTGTCCATAGTTCTTCAGGCACTCTGTCTATCAGATCTAATTCCTTAAATCTATTTGTCACCTCTACTGTATATTCAACAGGGATATGATTTAATTCATACCTGACTGGCCTAGCGCTTTTCCCTACTTTCTTTAATTTAAGCCTAAACTTTGCAACAAGAAGCTCATGGTCTGAGCCACAGTCAGCTCCTGGTCTTGTTTTTACTGACTGTATAGAGCTTCTCCATCTTTGGCTGCAGAGCATATAGTCAATCTGATTTCTGCGTTGACCGTCTGGTGATGTCCATGTGTAAAGCCGTCTCTTGGGTTGTTGGAAAAGAGTGTTTGCTATGACCATCGTATTCTCTTGACAAAATTCTATCAGCCTGTGCCCTGCTTCATTTTGTACTCCAAGGCCAAACTTGCCTGTTATTCCAGTTATCTTTTGGCTTCCTACTTTAGCATTCCAATCCCCCATGATGATAAGGACATCATTTCTGGGTGTTAGTTCTATAAGGTGCTGTAGGGCTTCATAGAACCGGTCAATTTCATCCTCTTCAGCACCGGTGGTTGGGGCATAGACTTGGACTACTGTGATATTGAATGGTTTGCCTTGGATTCGAACTGAGATCATTCTGTCATTTTGAGGATTGTATCCCAGTATTGCTTTTCCTATTTTTTTATTGACTATGAAGGCTACTCCATTTCTTCTGAGGGATTCTTGCCCGCAGTAGTATACCTGATGGTCATCTGAATTAAATTCACCCATTCCTGTCCATTTTAGTTCGCTGATACCTAAGATGTCGATGTTTAGTCTTGTCATCTCTTGTTTGACCATGTCCAGCTTTCCTTGATTCATGGATCTTACATTCCAGGTTCCTATGGAGAAAAAGTCTTTACAGCATCGGACTTTCCTTTCACCACCAGACATATCCACAGCTGAGCGTCCTTTCGGCTTTGGCCCAGTCGCTTCATTCTTTCTGGCGCTACTAGTACTAGCCCTCTGCTCTTCCCCAGTAGCATATTGGACGCCTTCCGACCTGAGGGGCTCATCTTCCAGCGTCATATCGTTTTGCCTTTTGGTACTGTCCATGGGGTTTTCATGGCAAAGATACTGGAGTGGGTTGCCATTTCCTTCTCCAGTGGATCACGTTTTGTCAGAACTCTCTGCTATGACCTTTCCGTCTTGGGTGGCCCTGCACGGCATAGCTCATAGCTTCATTGAATTACGCAAGCCCCTTCGCCACGACAAGGCAGTAATCCATGAAGGGGCTGGTTACAATAGTCCATTGTAAAAGCTTTGCCATCTTTTACTTGAGGCTCTGCTCAGAATGAACTAATCACCCGCTTCCTAGTTTCCTCATATTAGAAGTTTATCTGCCACAGGGTTTGATACATAAAGAGATATTTAGGACAATAGCAATAGCACTTAGACTTATATACCGCTTCACAGAGCTTTACAGCCCTCTCTAAGCAGTTTATAGTCAGTATAAAGCCCTGGTTGCTGAATGAAAGTGCCAGGAATTCCTATTTTTCCAAGTAGGATCTACAATCTGGAGCAGTCTTCCTCTATATCCTAAACTGACCAACTCAGTGATAGCCTTCAGAAGATTGTGAAGAACAAACTCTTCTATAAGGTCTTTGGGGAAAGATTTCATGCCATCTGAAACTGGATTTGATTAGCTAATTTACGTATTTACTATACCTCTTTTTAAATATTTGTTGCTATTACAGATGCTTTATTCTGCATAATATTTTCTGTCTATCTTCAGTTCAGTCTGGACTCCTGGCAACTGCCTGAACAAAATGTCTGTAATTTTCTTGACAAGGTTTTGGAAATAGATTGCTATCCCCTTTTCTTTCCTTAGGCTGAAAAAGAATGACTGGCCCAAGCTGGTTTTATTTATGCCTGAGGCAGGACTGGAACTCAAAGATTCCTGATGTCTTACCTGGTGCCTTAATCACTAGATCAAACTGCCTCTCTTGTTGTCATAGTCAACTGCCATATGATAATGTATAAGTCTGATTAATACAAAGGCAGCAAAGAGTGAGAAGTTTCTGTATTGCTATGCTGCCATCTAGGAATGGCCCTCATTTTTTTGCAACTCTGGTGGAAATACTCAGGCTGTGGTAGCGCAATGGTTGCAGGCTAATTCACTGCTCACTGCCACGAGTTCTATCCTGGTCAGCTGAAGGATGACTCAGCCTTCCATCCTTCAATTCCTTCTCAGGTCAGTAAAATGAGGTCCCAGATTGTTGTGGGGCAAGGTGCTGACTTTGTAAGCCATTTAGAGAGGGCTGTATAGTACTATGAAGAGGTATATAAGTCTAACTGCTATTGCTATGCCTAAAACTCTGAAGACCCATCAGTATCAACTTTATGCAACAAGATAAATACAGTTTATCTGGTTGTACACAATATCAAGCAGCTTCTTATTTTCCTATGAAATAACAATTGATTAACCAATAGCAAGCTACAACCCGGTTCAGGTTGTCACAACCTTCCTTTCAGGCCCTTCAAATTCCTCCAAGCCATGTCATTTGACTTTTTCCCAATATTGTTTCCTCAAGAAATATGGACACTATCAGTAAAAATCTCAGTCCATTTTAATAATCTTGAAGAAAGTTCAGGAGATTTAAGTCAGAACATTATAACAACTACTACTCCTTGGTGGAGCAGTGGGCTAATGCCTCCTTAAGTAACACCAGCTGCCTGCAATTAGTGCAGGTTCACATCCCACCAGGCTCAAGGTTGACTCAGCCTTCCATCCTTCCGAGGTAGGTAAAATGAGGACCCAGATTGTTGGGGGCAATTAAGCTGACTTTGTAATAATGCCGCTTGGGGTGTGTGTGAAAGCCCTAATAAGCAGGCATATACATAGAATGAAGGCTACTGCTAAGCTTGTAAGCCGCCCTGAGTCTTCAGAGAAGGGCGGGATATAAATGGAATTAAAATAAAATAAAAATACTCTTGTGGGAGGAGGAAAAGGTTGGGGGCATTTCAGTAAAATAAAATTATATGAAGTACATTGTGAGTAACCTAGAAAGCATTGAGGCTATGAAGTTCTCCCCAGAACACCTAGTTTTTACAGCTTCATAGAATTTGTAATGTATTGGGCCTATTTTACTTGAACTGTACCAGTGTCTTGATTGCTTGTTGAGATTGCTTAAGCAGGGAGTTGAGTAACAGTCGCTGGCTCCTCAGACAAACAGTCTCCAGGGCGGCAATAGGCTCCTTCAAACCTATTGGCCGCCACCTAGTGGCCAGCAGTATAAATAGCTGCGTAGAAGCCTTGGTTAACAGTTCAGTTCCTGCATTCAATAAAGCATGTTCCTGCCTGAACTCTCTCGCCTCGTCTCCTGCTTGCTGCAAAGAACCCAGTACACAACAGAATTAATTTTAAATCTCCTTAAGTCTTATAAGATTTACACAAATGCTACAATTTAAAGAGCAGAGTTCATAAGTTATACACACACACACACACACACACACACACATACATAGAAGCTGTCATTTCAGAAGAGGCTGTAAAAAAGACTTTGTTTCTCTTTGTTCTCTCCCTAAAGTGTTGTGCATTTTTTTCAGTTTTTGGACTTATCTTTTGGGATTCTCTCACTTAGCAATAACATTTCCCCTCTATAATCTCAGTGTCTCATTGTGCCTATACTTTTATTTTGGATGGTCAAATCATGAAAATTATAGGTTTCCCCTAAAAAGTCACTAGACTTTTATTTTAAGGAGACCTGAGTTAACAACAGGCCTGATGATATTTTAAAAGTCACTCATCTATAACATACCATGCAAATGTTGTGTATTTCTCCATTTATATACATAGTTCAGATAAATAGCAATTTTAAGCAGGCTATGAAAAAAATATAAGTTGGCCAGATTTGTTGCCAAAGATTGTTGTCTGGGGTATCAGGTAATGCTGTCTTCTTCAATGACATACATACTCTCATGCTGATAGAAACTGAAATGGAGCGGGCACAGAAGAAGTATAGGTGTGTTCAGTGGTGGGATTCAAATATGTGAACAACCAGTTCTCTATGTGGATGCCGCTTCTGGAAGCCCATTCTGCGCCCGGGCAACAAAAAATTAGCTACCGGTTCTGCTGAAGTAGTGCGTACCGGCTGCATCTCACCACTGGGTGTGTTTCCAGATACAGAAACCCTCTTCTTTGAAAAAAAATAACCCCAAAATAACTTGCCTTCCTTGTAAATAAAAGCACAGGGCACTGAGAATTAAGAATGCTGAGTAAATCGGAGTAGTTGTGGAATAGTAAATGCAATTTATATCTTAAAAAGTAGAAATCAAATAATGAGACAATTCGAGGCCTCCTTGCAGTAGTATTCAAGAAGAAACTGTTCCCATTAGAAAGTAGGGTGGGATATAAAACCTTTATGGTGGAATCTGCTTGTGTATACTTTAATTTTCTCAGCTGGAAAAAAGCCCACCCAAACACTATAGGATTATAAGCAATTTTAGCTGAAGTCCTACTGAAACAATTCATATTGATTGTATTTACCTTTGAAATTCAGGTATTAAAACCATTTCTGATTCCAATTTTCCTTTTAAGTTGTGTATTTCTTTACTTAAGCACATTAATAAAAACATAAGGACCTGCTTCTGCCTTTCCTGTACAAAAATAAAACCAATTTGTTTGATACATCCGTATCTCACCTTCCCCCCCCCCGCCCCCGAGCTAAGATAGCTTGGCATAAACCCAAAGATGCCATTGATCAAGAATTCCTGAGATAATTCTTTCTAGATTGATATTAGAGAGTTCTGTATGATTTTTCCCCCCTATTTCTCACAACAGCAAAGAAAGTTGTTATCTAGATACAACTTTTCGTCATCAACTATTCAGTTGTGTCTGACCCTCGGCCACTCTTGGATCAACACTCTCCATGCCCCTCTCTCGCATCGCCTCCTTCAAATCCACCATGAGTATCCCGATGTCATCCTTTACAGCAATATTTCCCAATCTCGGCAACTTTAAGGTGGGTGGACTTCAACTCCCAGAATTCCCCAGCCAACCATGTCTGGGGAATTCTGGGAGTTGAAGTCCACCCACCTTAAAGTTGCCAAGGCTGGGAAACACTGCTTTACAGTGCCCAGACACAAGATGTTGTGATTCCTCACCAGCCAGTGGATCCGGCAGCTGAGTCTGAGGACTCAGATGAGGAGGAGAGGCCTGGGGTGACATTGGAGTCAGAGAAAGGCTCTGAGGAACACCAAGACTTGCAGTCTGACAAGGAGCCTGGTCCCTCTACTCATGCTCAGGCTGAGACACAGCTGTGCTGGGAGTCTGAGTTGGGTGACAAAGAGGAACAGCTGGGACCAATCCCGGATGCACGGATGCGCAGAGGAGAGAGATAAGCAAGACGGAGGAAGGCAGTGGGGCGGCTTGAGAGGCAAAGGAAAAGCCATTAAGAAGCCACACCCTGGCTGGATTATAAAGGAGGAAGGTGTGGGAGGTGCTGGTTGACGAAGGCAACCATTCATGCTGAGGATTGTGTTTTTGTGGATTGTGTTGCTTGCCTCTGAAGTCTTGGACATTGAGTCAGGTGTGTAAAAATAAAAGGGGTTTGTTTTTTCTTGCGGGTCCTGCCTGGTACCATGAAGAGGGGTTTCTTCTTGTGAGTAAAACAGTTGAGCAAGTACTCACGTAGGCTGGGACAGAACATCAGATACTAGGCCCATCCTTTTTCCTTTTTCCACTGATCACTCCCAGTGTGATTGACTTTTTGAATGAAACAGCTGTCATGACATGACCAAAGTATGACAGCCTCAGTTTGGGGATCTTGGCTTCAAGTAATATTTTCGGTGAGGTTCAGTCTAGGACTTCTTTGTTATTATGCATGGAATGTAGCCAAGAAATTAAAAGACGCTTGCTCCTCGGGAGGAAAGCCATGGCAAATCTAGACAGCACACTAAAAAGCAGAGACATCACCCTGTCAACAAAAATGTGTATAGTCAAGGCTATGGTCTTCCCAGTTGCAATGTGTGGCAGTGAAAGTTGAACCATAAGAAAGGCTGAGCGCCAAAGAATTGAGGCCTTTGAACTAGGGTGCTGGAGAAGACTCCTGCAAGTCCCTTGGACTGCAAGGTGATCAAACCGGTCAGTCCTAGAGGAGATCAACCCTGATTGCTCTTTAGAAGGTCAGATTCTGAAGCTAAAACTCAAATACTTTGGCCACCTAATGAGAAGGAAGGACTCACTGGAGAAGAGCCTAATGCTGGGAAAGATTGAGGGCAATAGAAGAAGGGGATGACAGAGAATGAGGTGGCTGGATGGAGTCACTGAAGCAGTAGGCGTGAGCTTAAATGGACTCCAGCAGATGGTAAAGGACAGGAAGTCCTGGAGGAACATTGTCCATAGGGTCGCGATGGGTCGGACACGACTTTGCAGCTAACAACATGCATGGAATGCGTAATAGTCACCACCAGTACCACAGTCCAAAGGTGTTCACCCTTCCCCTGTCCGCCTTTTTCAGAGTCCAAGTTTCACAGCCATATGTAGCAATTGGAAAAATTATTGCATCAACTAATTTGCATTTAGTTGGGAAGCTGATGTCTTTACTCTTCCAGATGTTATTCATGCAGGACGTTGCAGTTCTTCCAAGTGCTACACGCCTTCTGATCTCAGGGTTGCAGTCAACACTTTGGTTTATTTTAGAGCCCAGGAAGATGAATTCATTAGAATTAAAATAGAATAGAGCTAGAAGGGACCCTGGAGGTCTTCTAGTCCAACCACCTGCTCAGGCAGGAGACCCTATACCATTTCAGAGAAGTGACTGTCCAGTCTCTTCTTAAAAACCTCCAGTGATGAAGCACCCACAACCTCTGAAGGCAATCAGTTTCACTGGTTAATTGTTCTCACTACTAGGAAGTATATCCTTAATTCCAGGTTGCTTTTCTCCTTGATTAGTTTCCATCTATTGTTCCTTGCCCTTACTGTTTCAATGGCCTCATTGTCGATCTGCACGCTAACCTGTGTGTTCTCTGCAGTTGTCATTATCTTTTTTTTCTTGATGTTAAGGTACAGACCAAATTTTTTCACTTTCATCTTGGACTTTCAGGATTAGCCACTCCAGATCCTCCTTGCTTTCTGCGATGTTGTATCAGCTGCGGAGGCTGTTGATATTCTGTTAGGATATGGAATTTAATAGCTGAAACAGTGACATGTACAATAGTCTAGAACAGGTATGTCAAACTCGTGACGTCACGTGACGTCGCGCGACGTATCGGAACTTTTTCCCATTGCTGAAAATGGGATGGGCGCGGTTTCTCTGTGACGCTCCGGCCCACGGGCCGGTACTTTGACACCCCTGGTCTAGAACATGCAGATGTAGTTGATTAATTAGAGAGTGCTGACTCATGCATGAGGCAATCTATGCCCTGATTGGTTGCTGTAAGTATACAGGGGGAGTTTCCCTTTTCCCCCCTCCTTTTTCTTCTGTGTGGTCTGTATACTGTTTGATTTACTGCATGATGTTCCTCTGTTCCTGACTATCTTGTGTTTTTCCTTTTCTGGTTGATGACAGAGACTGCTGTAAATTTGAGTGTAAAATATATTTATATAATAATTACAAGTTTGTGTCTGTGTCTCCGAGTTCATCTGGACAGCTGCCATACAATTCCATGACATATTCCTACAGTACCACTGACTTTAATCCCTTTTTGATTTTGATTTTAAATTTTAAAGGCACAACTTTCAGTTATTAATAAATACAATATTCAATACTTGAAGCTAACCTAGCCTTCTAAGAATTTCACGGATATATATGATGAAAACGCCCAGGCAAGTACTCATGGTAAGCTGCCAGAAATTCTGATCTCTTCATGCCAAATGTTTTTCCTTTCCCTCTGAATCCAATTTAAATAAATGTTCTAAGTCAGTTTTATTTTTGGTATCTAGTATTTCAAGAAATAGCTGTTTAATAGAAAAAATATCCCAGAATAATTAGAAACATCATTTTGGAGAAGGTGGACATGAAATTCATTGGGCCTAATCTACTAGATATGATGAATGGAACTCTTTTAAGATTCATTATATGTTTACCTGGAACTTACTATTCCAAGTAAAGACAGAGAGGGCTGGAAGAGTGTTAAAACTAAGATTTAAGCCTGTTAAAATTAATAAAATTTAAGCATAGCCAATATCCTTTGAAAAAAGATCATATTATATACAATTTGTACATGGAAATGAACAATAGTTGGACTGATTTTTGATCATCTAAACAGCTTTTTTATAAATATAAGATTACAGTTTTTTTTCTAAAATGAGAATCAGACATAAAATTGTTTTTTTTTTTAAAAAATCACTGCATTGAATGATCCAAAGTAGTTGCTTTACTTTTTTGGTTCACAGAAATAGCCGTGCAGGAACAGCACACATCTTCAATAAGAAAAGTGACAAAAACTCCTTATACATGTGTTCTCTAACATAAACATTTATTATTGGGGCATAGAAACCTATACCAAGCCAAACCAAATGAACAGCAGCCATGTTTTAGATTCCAGAGTGGACTCTCCAGAGGTTTAATTAGGGATCTTCTTCTTGCAGAACAAGTTGATTGGTGCTAAGTCATGACAAACCATGTAGACGTATGCCTTTGTGCAGGTAAAGTTCTTTCAAATGTAAAGCAATATACTGTAGGTCCCTTATGAAATTATAAAGAATATATAATTCTGCTAACTACCAGGTTACAACTGCTTTGCACCAAAATCTATATGCTGATGATTGGATTGGATTAGGATTACACGGTAGACATAACTGTTCATCCAGATGTGTTGTTGCATCCATACACCAATAGAAATGCATTGGTTATGTCTACAAATGCATAGCCATTCAATTTGTTGGAATCATTTTCAATAAAAAGCAAATACGTAACAGGATGAAAGAAGCTCTAGAATTCCCTGAAGCCACAGAAGGTATCATCTATAGCAGACATGTCAAACACAAGGCCCGGGGGCCGGATCCGGCCCGCAAAGTGGTTTCATGCAGCCCGCGAAGCCATCCTGGAAACAGTGAGGGAACAGCCCCCACTGCCTTGGCCCTGGCCCAGAGACCCTCCTCCTGCCAGAGACCCTCAGATCTGTCCCACTCCTGCCCAGGCCCCCATAGGCATCCTTGATGCGAACGATGTAGAGTTGGCCATGCCCACCCAGTAGGCCAAACGCACTCTAGCCATGCCCACCCAGTAGGCCACACCCACCCTGGCCGTACCCACCCGGCCCCCTGAGGGCAACCGCAATGCTGATGCGGCCCTCAATGAAATTGAGTTTGACACCCCTGATCTATAGTGTTAAAACTGAAGGCCTATTGTTGCCATACAGGACCATTTTGCCTACATGTTCTACCAGATAGAAAACCTGTAAATGATCTTCTTTTTTTTACTTTAAAACTCCTCCAAATTATTTTTGAAATATGCAACCGCTGTGAAACTCCCAACATTCTTGGTACTCAGCATAAAGGGAGTTAATCTGAGAAAAGTGTTGAGGTAATAAGGTGGGAAGTCAAGTGAACGAGAGAGAAACAACTTGGTAAGCAAAGTGTGTGTGTATGGGGAGGCTATTTCATTTGAAAATACCAAATGAAGACCAAGGATTGCCAAGGAAAATATTAAAAATTTTCATTAGAGAAAGAATACCAGCAAGCGATGAATAGGAGGTTTATTCTTCAGTTGTAGGTAGCGGAAGTTGTTTGAGATGAGAAGCCACACTAGGTCCTATTTTCAACCTAAAATCAACAGGGCATTTTAGTGAAATTTTATTTTGGAGAGCCCAGCATTGCTTCCGTAAGGTAACACCAGCAAATTACTAGGTGTTTCTTTCTCAAGGCTTTTCTCTTCATTTGCCAGCATAAGCTTCCTTTTATCACTCTAACTACTACCTGGCAGGGGTCAAGAAAAGTTTAAGAGCATAACACCACAAGAAAAACACTGCTAGATCATGTCATAGGAGAGCATTTTGTGTCACAAAATGGCCACCTTCCCCGAACTGGAAGATGGACAGATCCCTTCCATTGTTAGTTCTCAGAAATCAAAATAGAATGCATCTTGCTTGTGATTCAGGAAATGGTAAACATCCGTTGATGTAAGTAACCATTGATAATTTGATTCTCAATGAACGTCTCCAATCTCTTTTTTTTAAAAAAACAGTTCAAATTTGCTGTCATTTATTTATTTATTTATGAGACTTATATGCCGCCCTATCTCCCGAAGGACTCAGGGCGGCTCACAACAATAAAACAGCTATGAAAAACAGTAATACAAATATTAAAAAAGAATTAAATTACAAAGCCCCATGATTAATTACTAAAACCAATAAATTAAAACAATATTAAAACCCCCCCATCCTTAGTCCAGGTCGGCCAGTTGGAAAAGATACATCTTTAGGTCGCGACGAAAGGACCGGAGATCTGGGGCCATCCGAAGTTCTTGGGGGAGCTGATTCCAAAGGGCCGGCGCCCCAACAGAGAAGGCCCTCCCCCTGGGGGTTGCCAGCTGACACTGTCTAGCCGACGGCACCCTGAGGAGACCCTCTCTGTGTGAGCTCACAGGGCGGAGGGAAGTCGTTCCTGGCAGCAGACGGTCCTGTAAGTATCCCGGACCTAAGCCATTGCCACAGTTGTACTGTTACGCACCATGGGACGAAAAAGATTTCCTTCTGCTGGTCCTGATCCCCCACATTTAGTTCCATGAAATGACTTAGTTGTATGATTGTGAGAGAGTTAGGGAGAAAAACTCTGTGCCACCCTGCTGTCTATGATGTGCGTTGTTTTATGTTTCTCTTTATGCCTCTCCTTTTCTTTTTGTCGTAAGCTAAAAAAAATAAATGGATTACTGCCTTGTCGTGGCGAAGGGGCTTGCGTAATTCAATGAAGCTATGAGCTATGCCGTGCAGGGCCACCCAAGACGGACAGGTCATAGCAGAGAGTTCTGACAAAACGTGATCCACTGGAGAAGGAAATGGCAACCCACTCCAGTATCTTTGCCATGAAAACCCTATGGACAGTACCAAAAGGCAAAACGATATGACGCTGGAAGATGAGCCCCTCAGGTCGGAAGGCGTCCAATATGCTACTGGGGAAGAGCAGAGGGCTAGTACTAGTAGCGCCAGAAAGAATGAAGCGACTGGGCCAAAGCCGAAAGGACGCTCAGCTGTGGATGTGTCTGGTGGTGAAAGGAAAGTCCAATGCTGTAAAGATTTTTTCTCCATAGGAACCTGGAATGTAAGATCCATGAATCAAGGAAAGCTGGACGTGGTCAAACAAGAGATGACAAGACTGAACATTGACATCTTAGGTATCAGCGAACTAAAATGGACAGGAATGGGTGAATTTAATTCAGATGACCATCAGGTATACTACTGTGGGCAAGAATCCTTCAGAAGAAATGGAGTAGCCTTCATAGTCAATAAAAGAGTAGGAAAAGCAATACTGGGATACAATCCTCAAAATGACAGAATGATCTCAGTTCGAATCCAAGGCAAACCATTCAATATCACAGTAGTCCAAGTCTATGCCCCAACCACCAGTGCTGAAGAGGATGAAATTGACCAGTTCTATGAAGCACTACAGCACCTTATAGAACTAACACCAAAAAATGATGTTCTTATCATCATGGGGGATTGGAATGCTAAAGTAGGAAGCCAAAAGATAACTGGAATAACAGGCAAGTTTGGCCTTGGAGTGCAAAATGAAGCAGGGCACAGGCTGATAGAATTCTGTCAAGAGAATGCGATGGTCATAGCAAACACTCTTTTCCAACAACCCAAGAGACGGCTCTACACATGGACATCACCAGATGGTCAACACAGAAATCAGATTGACTATATGCTCTGCAGCCAAAGATGGAGAAGCTCTATACAGTCAGTAAAAACAAGACCAGGAGCTGACTGTGGCTCAGACCATGAGCTTCTCCTTGCAAAGTTTAGGCTTAAACTGAAGAAAGTAGGGAAAAGCACTAGGCCACTCAGGTATGAATTAAATCATATCCCTGTTGAATATACAGTAGAGGTGACAAATAGATTTAAGGAATTAGATCTGATAGACAGAGTGCCTGAAGAACTATGGACAGAGGTTCGCGACATTGTACAAGAGGTAGCAACCAAAACCGTCCCAAAGAAAAAGAAATGCAAGAAAGCAAAATGGCTGTCTGAGGAAGCTTTGCAAATAGCTGAGGAAAGGAGGGAAGCGAAAGGCAAGGGAGAAAAAGAAAGATACGCCCAATTGAATGCAGAATTCCAGAGAATAGCTAGAAGAGATAAGAATGCCTTCTTAAATGAACAGTGCAAAGAAATAGAAGAAAACAATAGAATAGGGAGGACCAGAGATCTTTTCAAGAAAATTGGAGAAATGAAGGGCACGTTTAATGCAAAAATGGGCATGATAAAGGACCAAAATGGCAGGGACCTAACAGAGGCAGAAGAGATTAAGAAGAGGTGGCAAAATTACACAGAAGAACTATACAAGAATGAGCTTAACGTCCCTGATAATCACAATGAGGTGGTCACTGACCTCGAGCCAGACATCCTAGAATGTGAAGTGAAGTGGGCCTTAGAAAAACTGAGCAACAACAAAGCTAGTGGAAGTGACAGTATTCCAGCTGAGCTATTCAAAATCTTAAAAGACAATGCAGTAAAAGTGCTACACTCAATTTGCCAGCAAATTTGGAAAACTCAACAGTGGCCACAGGATTGGAAAAGATCAGTTTACATTCCAATTCCAAAGAAAGGCAGTGCCAAAGAATGTTCAAACTATCGCACCATTGCACTCATTTCTCATGCTAGTAAAGTCATGCTTAAAATCCTACAAGCTAGACTTCAGCAGTATGTGGATCGAGAACTACCAGAAGTACAGGCAGGATTTCGAAGAGGCAGAGGAACTAGAGATCAAATTGCCAATATACGCTGGATCATGGAGAAAGCTAGGGAGTTCCAGAAAAACATCTACTTCTGCTTCATTGACTATGCTAAAGCCTTTGATTGTGTGGATCACAACAAACTGTGGCAAGTTCTTAAAGAGATGGGAGTACCAGACCATCTTATTTGTCTCTTGAGAAACCTATATGCGGGTCAAGAAGCAACAGTGAGAACTGGACACGGAACCACTGATTGGTTCAAAATTGGGAAAGGAGTCCGGCAAGGCTGTATACTGTCGCCCTGCCTATTTAACTTATATGCAGAGCACATCATGAGAAAGGCAGGGCTAGATGAATCAAAAGTTGGAATTAAGATTGCCGGAAGAAATATCAACAACCTAAGATACGCAGATGATACCACTCTAATGGCAGAAAGTGAAGAAGAACTAAAGAGCCTCTTGTTGCAGGTGAAGAAGGAGAGTGCAAAACTTGGGTTGAAACTTAACATTAAGAAAACCAAGATCATGGCATCTGGCCCTCTCAATTCCTGGCAAATAGATGGGGAAGAAATGGAGGTAGTGACAGATTTTATTTTCCTGGGCTCCAAGATCACTGCAGACGGGGACTGTAGCCAAGAAATTAAAAGACGCTTGCTCCTGGGGAGGAAAGCCATGGCAAATCTAGACAGCACACTAAAAAGCAGAGACATCACCCTGTCAACAAAAGTGCATATAGTCAAGGCTATGGTCTTCCCAGTTGCAATGTATGGCAGTGAAAGTTGGACCATAAGAAAGGCTGAGCGCCAAAGAATTGAGGCCTTTGAACTGTGGTGCTGGAGAAGACTCCTGCGAGTCCCTTGGACTGCAAGGCGATCAAACCGGTCAGTCCTAGAGGAGATCAATCCTGACTGCTCTTTAGAAGGCCAGATTCTGAAGCTAAAACTCAAGTACTTTGGCCACCTAATGAGAAGGAAGGACTCACTGGAGAAGAGCCTAATGCTGGGAAAGATCGAGGGCAATAGAAGAAGGGGACGACAGAGAATGAGGTGGCTGGATGGAGTCACTGAAGCAGTAGGCGCGAGCTTAAATGGACTCCAGAAGATGGTAGAGGACAGGAAGGCCTGGAGGAATGTTGTCCATAGGGTCGCGATGGGTCGGACACGACCTCGCAGCTAACAACAACAAAAAAAATAAATCTCAAGTGCTGTAAACTCACCAGCTGTCTCCTAACTTTGGTTCCTCATATTTTGATATCTTTTCCAAGAGTTCGTGATCGGAACTGTACACAACACTTCAAATGTAATTTTAACCAGAGATTGATATAAGGGTGTTATTATATTAACAGTTCGATTCTGAATGCTTTCCTAATGATTAGCAGATTTGCTTCTTCAACAGTTAGATTGCTCTTAGTAGAATTTATATGCAACACAATAAATTGCTGATACTGTAGATCTAACTTGTATTTTTACTAGCACAGAATTACTGTTCTTTTCATAGTATGTAAGAATTTAAATGAAACATATCTAGTTATATTTATTATTCCCTGCATTTTGGGACACTCTAGAGCAGGGGTTTTCAAACTCAGCCCTTTTATGACTCATGGACTTCAACTCCCAGAATTCCTCAGCCACCATGCCTGGCTGAGGAATTCTGGGAGTTGAAGTCCATGAGTCATAAAAGGGCCGAGTTTGAAGACCCCTGCTCTAGAGTAATGGATTGGTAGCTTTAGTAGGCAGTAGATAAACTAATGCATTTAAGCTTTCATAGATAATATACCAGGAAAGCTGAAATAGATAAATAAAAAAAGGGAATTTTGTTGGTGTGAAGTAGGGAATCCAGCTTTCTTGAAAAAGAAGGTGGTTTGTCTCCTCTGCTGGAAGCTATTGTTGGGCCCAACAGTTCTGAATAATTTTTTTTTCAATCTCCAACCTCCATTTTTTGGGGGTAATCAGGGGTAATTTCAGAGCCCTGGAAGAACTTAATTAACTTAATTAAATGGAGTCTCTTCAATCATGCTGAAAGGGCACTGGCCACACTTGATAAACAGTTTGGAGGAACTGGGTCAGGGGTGGTGCAACCATTCTGGTCCTTCTCCTCTCTCAGCAGCTTTCGATAGCCATAGATCATGGTAGCAGCTATAGGATTTAGGAGTGAGGCTACACAGTATTATGTGTTACATGGTGTTCTCTTTCTTTTTCTATGTTTGGTTTCAGTTGGCAGAGAGTGAAAGATTGAGCCCAAAGCTTCTGATGTGTCAGGTGCCATAAAGCTCCTCCTGTTTAGTATCTACATGAGACGACTGTGTGGGTGAGGTCATGTGCAGGGTGGGGGTCAGATGTTATCAGCATGCTGATGATGCCCAGGTGTACCTCTCAACTTTGAACTGCAGCTGTCAAGGGCCTGTTTCAGTTCCTGTAGGATGTGGGGTAGTTGGAGGAGGAGGAGGAGGAGGAGGAGGAGGAGGAGGAGGAGGAGGAGGAGGAGGAGGAGAAGGAGAAGGAGATAAAGTGGCTGTGTTTATTTAGGCCATCTGAAACCAGAAACTTTCCATCTTCAGTTCTGAATGAAGCTGCACTTCTATATTTGAGATTGATGCATTGATGCTGAACTTTTAGCTGCTGTTTGAGGAGCAGATGGCAGTTATAGCCAGGAAAGCCTTTACAAACCTTCTTCCTATGTGCCATTCTGGACTGAGAGGGCCTGCAAACAATCACTTCTGCTTTGATCATCACACTGTGGATTTTTCTAAAGGAGATTGCCATTGGAACCACTCAGAAACTTCAACTGGTCCAGAATTATGGCACTACAGGCAACTCTAGGCATGATATTTATACCCATGTAAACATCTCTGTTTCATGAGCTACACTGACTTAGCAGAAGGCCTCCAAGTAAATTAAAGGTACATTTGGAAAATCTTCATTTCAAAGGGACTGTTTATCTGAAGAACAGTCTATCTCTGTAGCTTCTGTTCATTCTGTTCAAATCAATAACATTGCCATGCTTCAAGTCCCATTAATTAAATAAGCAAGCCCTTAAAACTTGAGTCATCCCCTAGCCATCAGGCAGTGGCAACAGTAGATAACTTTGTGGGAAGTTTTTATGCCTAAAGGGTGTGTTTCTATGGCTCTTCCTTGGATATACAACATACTTTTCTGTTTCATAATGCTCCAGACTGCCTTAATTGTATCTCCTATCTAGAAATGTTTTGAAGTCAAATTGAATAATAAACAAATACATTATTCTGTTCAAATGTTCCCATTGTATTTGTCACATAGTTCATGCAGCAGAAAGGTTAGAAGTTCCCATCTCCCCAAATTCAAACAATTGGGTATTACAGAACAATAATGCTCTATTAATACATGTACTGAATGTATTGCTGAGTTGCTTTCTTTTAGAAGTGCACCAAGGAGATGCAACTCTTCACAAAAGAAGTAGAGTGATGGCCATATTCATTTAAATCAATAGTACATTTCCTCACTTTGGGATAACAGTGAAAAAGCAGTAGCAGTTTCCTCCATTCATCCAACATTGTTCTTTTTTTCCTGACAGGGATACATAGCAATTGCCTTCCAAACTGTAAAGATAAATAAATACGTGCTGCAAAGTTGTTGTATAAATAGTCTAATAAGAGTAGGTCTCACTTGTATAATGCTAATAATGATGCAGAGAGTTGATTGGTTCAAAGAATCTGATGCCAAATAAGTTGCAGTAACTACTATACTGTATGTAGAAAGATGAACAGACGCTTCCAAATCATAGGAAATTCTAACAGAGATCAAAGATCTTTTACTGTCGATTGTTCCAGGCTGAAACATGAGTTGTAATCCAAAACATATATATTCCCAAATTTAATAATCTGGTAAATCCTAAGGCTCTGTTGGCCCCCTTATTAAGGAGATGAAATAATATGTGGTATTACTAAAAGATTTTCTGTAAGCAGTGGTGGGATTCAAATATGTGAATAACCGGTTCTCCGTGTGGATGCCACTTCCAGAAGTCCATTCTGGGCCTGGGAAACAAAAAATTAGCTACCGGTTCTTCCAAACTGCTGCAAACTGGCTGAACTGGGATATTGACGTGCTGTGTATAAAGTACTTTGAAAACAAGAGAAAGTGGCAGCAGAAGGTGAAGATTTGAGCTATATGGTATATATTTTAAAAGTTTGGTCTAAAAATTCATGCACAATGTTGCTTAGGAATTTTAATTTTCTGTGCAAAGCAAATCAGAAACAGAACAGCCTTTTCTCTATTTAATGACCACATAAAATATTAAACTAAGACATATAAAAGAGATGAATAAATACCATTAAAACTAAACCACTGTTGTGAGTATTTTCTTTCAAGAAGTGTATCTCTGTGACTTATGTAGGTTAAGAGATAAATATAGCCACCAAAGTACAGTTTCCTTTTAACATGAAACAGCTTCATTTTCCCTCAGGAGGTATAGTCTCTTGTCTATCCAAGATGGTGGGTCAATGCTGACCTTATCAATATTAATCTATCTGCACTCTGCTGCGTTATGCTTGTCTGGTCTTCTTGACTCATGAGAAATATGGCCATTTCAGAGTTAATCTCTTGTTATCAAGTTTTTAAGTTTACAGAAAAGAAAAGAAAGAAAAAAGTGAATTTAGTGTTTTGGATGCTTATAAATAAGAATTAGCAGTAAGATGAAATAAGAGGCACATAAAGTAAAATATGAATTGGATGTTGGAATTCCTACTTTAGTCTTCAGTTTTGGAATACTGTATTAACAATAATAATTTCAGGAATGCTTACATAATGTGTATCTCAGTAAAGACACCACTCTAAAATAAAGCCAACCTATGGGACAGTTGTAGGGAAGAGACAGTTACTGAAGGCATTCAAAATAATTATGATCTCCTTCTGGATTGTCTTCCTTTACAGATAAAAGTGAATAGTGTGCACACACACAAAAAGGCTTGCTGGCACCACTTTTTCCCCCCACCCCAATCAAAGCCAGGGGATCTTTTGGTTATATTTCCACAGTTGGAGACTGATTGGAAGCTGGTTAGATTCCCACAGCTGGAGACCTTTCCTACACAATTGAAGGACTGATTTTATACACCAGATGTAATTTATTCTTCATAAACATTTGTCTTCAGGGAGCATTACCTCAGCATTAGAGCAGCAGACAAGCTCTGAGTGTAGACACTGCCAATGATTGCTGTAAGTCTTTCAGCCATGTGCTGTGGGCGAGGTCCAGAAAATAAGATGGGCTGAGAAATGCTGAGAAAGATGAGCTTGACTCTTTAGGGAAAGGTTGTATACTACAGATGGCCATATCGTGGGTGTAGGCAGAAGGAGAAAAGAGAGGAAGTAGCAGCCTCCATCTCTTTTCCTTAGATTGGTGTCTCAAAGGGATATTATGTTAATTAAAATGGAGCAAAATCACGGAGAAGCAAAATGAAGTTCATTTAGCAAATGTGAGTTTCATTTCAGAGTGTGCCATAAACTCATTTCTTGTATGTGCTGAACATTTTCAAATGTTACTTCAGAGCTACTCTGTGGACTGGCCTTTGGGGAACTTCCAACTGTGAGAAATGTAAATGTCAGGCAGTAAAATTATCCATTAGAAACTCTTACGCTGTATTGAGCCTTACAAATGACAAGCAAATAAATACTAAACATGCAGAAGTGATCTCCCTGAATAGAATATTATGGAATTCATTTCTGTCTAGGCTGTTGTTGTTGTTATTTGCGAAGTTGTGTCCGACCCATCGCAACCCCATGAACAATGTTCCTCCAGGCCTTCCTGTCCTCTACCATCTTCTGGAGTCCCTTTAAGCTCACGCCTCCTGCTTCAGTGATTCCATCCAGCCACCTCATTCTCTGCCATCCCCTTCTTCTCTTGCCCTCAACCTTTCCCAGCATTAGGCTCTTCTCCAGTGAGTCCTTCCTTCTCATTAGGTGGCCAAAGTATTTGAGTTTCAACTTCAGGATCTGGCCTTCTAAAGAGCAGTCAGGATTGATCTCCTCTAGGACTGACCGGTTTGATCGCCTTGCAGTCCAAGGGACTCGCAACAGTCTTCTCTAGCACCATAGTTCAAAGGCCTCAATTCTTTGGCACTCAGCCTTTCTTATGGTCCATCTGTCTATGTTAAAGGTAAAGGTAAAGGTTCCCCCACACATGCGTGCTAGTTGTTTCCAACTCTAGGGGCCGGTGCTCATCTCTGTTTCAAAGCCGAAGAGCCAGCGCTTGTCCAAGGATGTCTCCGTGGTCATGTGGCCGGCATGACTAGACACCAAAGGCGCACAGAACGCTGTTACCTTCCCACCGTAGTGGTTCCTATTTTTCTACTTGCATTTTTACGTGCTTTCGAACTACTAGGTTGGCAGAAGCTGGGACGAGTAACAGGCGCTCACTCTGTTACGTGGCACTCGGGATTCGACCCGCCAAACGGCCGACCTTCTGTTCAACAAGCTCAGCGTCCTAACCCACTGAGCCACCGCGTCCCTCCTGTCTATGTTACACACCCATATTTTTACAATGTCCCTTTCCCTTGTTAGCAGAATAAAATGGGACCAGAGATCTCAAATATATTGTCAGGAGTTACACTAGGTAACATTTTCCAGAATCCCAGAGAGGCGCCTATACCACAGAAGGTAATTTTAAATTGGCAGGGTTCATTAACCTGTGTTTGCTAACAAATGCAGCATCACTTATGCTAATGCACGCAGAGAATTTCATTTGTGCTTTATAGATTACAGTGCCATCTGGTGTAGGCAATACCAAATCAAATTAGCTCAGAGACAAACTAGATAAAATGATTAAAGACCTAAGTTTGAATCCTGTCTTTCTTCTCTACTTCTCCCCAGGGTTTTTTTTTTCCAGCAAACTGAGGTTGTGGGAGTAGCAAAAGGAGTGATTTATATAAGCCTTTGTCCTTGTTCTTCTCCTAATTCAAATCATCCCCCTGAAAATAAAGCTTTTCCAGTGGAGAAAGCAACATAACATTTTCCTCTGCCAGACTTCCCTCATCAAGAATCCTCCAGATAGATTAGTTCTGCAATTCCTAGAATTCCCATCAATTCTGTTGGCTACCTAAATGGGGACTGTAGTTTTTCTGCATCTGTAGGGTGTCTGGTGCTTATCTCAGAGAAGGCTGATCCTAGTTGTGCTTCTAAGCTTCCCTTTTCAAGCCATTCACTGTAGGAGTATGTGAAGTAAAAGGTTGAGAACATAGAGCAGTGTAAGAAAGACAGACTTCAACTCCCAGAATTTCCCACTAAACTTGTTGGTAAATTCTGCAAGTTGAAGTCTACCTATTTTAAAGTTGACAAGGTTGAGAAACAGTAGAATTGGAGGGGAAGGATTAAAAATTCCCTTCTCCGGCTTTAAAGAGATCACGCAAAGAAAAGCATGGGACTGAATGTGAACATCTCCTCCTTCATCTGTCCAATAGATATTCTGCAATTACACAGTTTCTGTGCTAAGGCTAAGCACTTAATCATGTGTTGTGCCATGTGCATAATCATGTTTTGTTTGTTTATTGGATTTATATCCCACTTCAGGGGTCCCAGCAGATGGCTAGACTATTGTTCTGTCCCAGCCTACTATGTCTTTGTTACTTCAAAAAGACAAAACCCTCTTTTAACAAGTAGGCTGTAAAACCTACCCCTTTTATTTGAGTTACAGACCTGATAATTGTCTCAAAAGCAAAAGGAAGCATGAGTCAAACAGGAAATAGTTCACCGGCAAAGCAAACGAAACATGAGCCCTTGAAACTGGAATTGTTTGCAAACAGTTGCCTTCAGCAACCAGCACTGCCCACACCTTCCCTTTTTATTATGCAGCCCCAAGGCATGGCTTCTCAATGCCTTCTCCTCCTTCCCTGGAGCCACCCCATTGCCTCCCTCTGTCCTGCTCTTGTAATCTGTCGGTGTTTGCGAGCATCTATAATGTCTTCCAGCTGTGCGTCCTCAAAGTCTGACTCAGCTTCCTAGCACATCTGAGTCTCATCCTGAGCGCGAGTGGAGGGGCCATAAGATTGTAAGTCTGGGGGCTCATCAGAGCCTTCCTCCAACTCTGATGGCTCCCCAGGCCCCACCTCCCCCTTCTCTGATTCCCCAGACTCAGCTGCCGGGATCACAGGCTGGCACGGAATCACAACAACTATCTCAATCCATCAGATTAGGGCACAACTGACATTTCAGCCAAAGCTGGACTCCAGCTCCTTCATGAGTAAGATCTGTGGAGTCCAGAAGAATCCCCAAATCACATACCTGCCCTTTCCCAGGAAATACATACTTATCCACATATAACACTGCTTTGGCTGGATGCAATTTCATCTTGTTTTCTCACCTCTATAACTGTGGTGACATACAGACAACAACACATGTATATACCTGACAAATTGTGCCCCAATCAGGGTACACTTGAGGACCTCGTGGTAGCATGACAGTGTGCTATTAACATTGCTAGTTTCTGGGCAAGATCTGTTTAATTGATACATATTTTAAGCTTGAATTTTATAATGCACCTCATTTTGACTGTGATACCTCAGATACAAATAAACAAACCTCTAAAGTTCTCTCAGTTCTCTCACAACCATCTCTGAGGGGGAGGGTGACCAATCATTAGGATCTAATCCCAAGCATAAAACTCAAGACAACTAATCAAACCAAGAGGAGGGAATGGTTGGAAGAAACAAAAATCAGGAGATGTAAGAAGCACTCAGATACCTATACACCAATGCTCAATCTTTGGCGAACAAACAGGGTAAACTTGAAGCGCTAGTATACATGTGTAGGCAGTGCTTTTTTTGTCATAGAACTCACCGGAACAGAGTTCCAGCACCATTTTTTTTATGTGTTTTCCAAGTTTTAAAAATAACTTGAAAAATTGATGTTTGGTCCCCGTGGACTTGAATTGCCCTGTCGAGCGTAGCAGGTCGGCGGTAAAATCATTAAAACTTTGCATGTGGGCTGCTTGTGTGTTGAGTCCAATGCATGCATACTTCGTCCAGCTGCTTGGCTTGTGGCACTGCTTGGCTTGTGATTGGTCATGTGGTCGCGCGCTGAGTGCTTACTGCGGGTGGCGACCGTTATGTTTCGTGACACAACTGATGTGTGTGGGTGTGTGTACAATGATAGACTACGTGCGAAAGGTAAATAAAAGATTAACAAGATGTCAGTTCCGGCACCTTTTTTTCTTACAAAAAAAAGCACTGTGTGCAGGTATGAGTTGCCATTACCGAAACTTGGTGGAATGAAACTCACGACTAGTATGTACTGCTAGAAGTTTTTAAAGTGTTCAAAAGAAACAGACCTAACAAAAGAGGATGGGGAGTTGTATTGTATGTAAGAGATCACTTCATCTCTACAGAAATGCATAAAACCAGGATGAAACCTAGAATGCATACGGGTTAATATAAAAGGAAAAAAGAATGGCATTGCAATAGGTGTATACTACAGGCCATTCAACCAAGGAGAATAAATAGATGAACTTTTTGCTAATCAGTTGACTAATGTATATAGGAAACACATCACAGTAATAATGGGGACTTTAACTACCCTGACATCAACTGGGAGACAAACACTGCATCAAGTAGGAGAAAGTTCCTTTTGAGCCTAGCTGACAACTTCGTCATCCAAAAGGTTGAGGAAGAAATTACCGGGTCTGCTATACTGGACTTAATTCTTACTAATAGAGATGAAATGATAGAGGGGCGTGAAATTCCAGGAACGTTTGGGGAGAGTGACCATGTCATATTGGAATTCAATATAATACAGACATAAGAAATAGAACAAAATCAGACTAGCATCTTAGACTTTAAAACAGCTAATTTCAACAAACATACAGCTTGGGAACGATTCCGTGGATGAAAATCTTAAAGGGGAAAACTTAAGAAACTCTGAAAAATATGATTATTAAAGCTCAGTCCAGCACAATTCCACTTAAAAAGGAAAATAAGAAATCCCAGAAGAAACCAGCATGGTTGCACAAAGAACTCTCTGATAAACTGAAAGACAAAAAAATAAATATAAAAAATGGAAAGAGAGACACATAACTAAGGCAGAACACCAGCATATAGTCCGAATCTGCAAAGATGAAGTCAGGAAAGCTAAAGCTCAGAATGAAATAAGAGTTGCAACAAATGTTAAATAAAATTTTAAAAGTTTCTTTCAACATGTAAAAATAAGGAAAAAAAAGTCAAGGAAACAATGTCCACAAATGGGAGAGGATGGCAAGGAAGTGACAAGCAGCAGCAAGAAAGTAGAGCTGCTCAATTCTTTCCTTGTATCTGTCATGATAGACTAGGAATACAAAGTAAAATAGGGAAGAAAATGGTAAGAGAACACCTGTCCACCCCTAAACAAATTACCAGGACCAGAAGGATTCCATCCCATAGGTCTGAATGAGCTGGCAGATGTGATCTCAAACCATTGAACCTTATCTTTCAAAGATCCTGGAGCACCAGGGAATACCTGAGCACTGGAAAAGAGCTGATGTAGTTCCCACTTTTAAAAAAGATGGGGAAAAATGAATCCAGAAAACTACAGACCAATCAACCTGACTTTAATATCTGGGAAGATCCTGGAAAAGCTAATCAAGCAACAGATCTGGGAAAACCTAGAATCAAGTAAAATAATGACTAGAGGCCAACAAAAAGAGATGATGCCAAACAAATCTTACTTTGTTCTTTGACAAAGTGACTAAATTAGTGGACACAGCATACTCAAATTTTGTAAGGCATTTGATAAGTAGACCACAACCTACTTCTTAGAAAGTTAGAAAAATGTGGGATAGACATCAATGCCACTAGTTGGATTTGTATCTGGCTGACAAACTGCACTCAAAGTATAGTCCATAATAGAACTATTTCTACATGGGGGGAAGTAAGCAGTGGGGACCCCAAGTTTCTGTCTTAGGCCCAGTACTCTTCCATATCTTCATTAACAATTCAAATGAGGAAATAGAAGGGGAACTCATCAAATTTGCAGACAACACTAAGTTGGCAGGAATAGCCAACATCCCAGAAGATCCAGATGGATCTTGACAGACTTGAACAATGGGCCCTATCTAACAAAATGAAATTAAATGGTGAGAAAAGTAATGCTTTACACTTAGGCAAGAAAAAACAAGTGTACAGATATAGAATAGGTGGTATTTGGCTTAATGGCTGTAACTGTGAGAGGGATCTTGGAGTCCTAGTTGACAATCACTCATATTTGAGTCAGCAATGTGCTGCAGCCACCAAAAAAAGGCAATGCAATCGTAGGTTGCATTAATAAATGTATAGAATCAAGAACATGTGAAATGTCAGTACCACTTTATAATGCCTTGATAAGACTTGGGATAATATTGTGTCCAGCTTTGGTCACCACAATATAAAAAAAAATGTTGAGACTCTGGAAAGAATGCAGAAAAGAGCAGCAAAGGTGATTAGGTGACTGGAGGCTAAAATATATGAAGAAGGTTTGCAGTTGAACCCAAAAACTAAATTCCCTTCCCCCAGATACAAAGTAACAAAGTACAATTCCCACCCTCAATAAACTGTCATAAATCACATTCCCCAATTAGTTAAAAGCACATGTTTCCTCCCCAGCTTCTCAGCCCCCAAAACATTATCAGCTTGTCCTTGGGTTCCCACAGCAGTGTTATTGTTATGGCTAGCCGAGCTTTCATTCCAACTCCCCTCCCTGCTGCACCTGATTCCTAAACACAAGAAAAGGGGAAGAGAAAATGGCTGCATTTTCATCAGTTGTCAAAGCAGGAACATCCAATGTTAGTAGCATTGACACTGGCCGTAGCAACAAGTGATGAAAATCACCTCTATCTACAGATCACATTTGTTGTGATTCAGTGTCAGCCTGTGCTCTCAGCAGCTGAGTCTGAGGAATCTCAGGAGGAGGAGGAGGAGGAGGAGGGGTTTGAAGAGCCTTCAGTTTCGGAGGGAGGCTCTGATGCACTGCAGGACTCTCAGCCTGGCCCTTCCAGTTGTGTTCCTCATGAGGTTCAGCTGTGTGAGGAGGAGGTGTTGGACTCAGAGGAGTCACAGCTGAATCTGTTCAGAAATGCTAGAAGCAGAAGGCAATCCAGCAGAGCAGAGCAGAGAAAATCAATGAGGTAACTCAGTGAAAGGAGAAGAAGGCATTGAGAAGCCACGCCTTGGGACAGATAATAAAAGGGGAAGGTGTGGGTGGTGGTGGTTGCTGAAGGCAACCGTTCATAGACATTCAAAGAGAATCCTGGTCTGTTCTTGCTAATCTGTTTGACTCTTGTTCGTTGACTCTTCTTTGATGTTTTGAATCATTTATTGAAGAAAATATTCTGCTGCTTTTTTGTTTGAAAGACTTTATCATTTTGGAACTGTATTTTTTCCAGCCTATTAATTTGTCAAAAGGAAAAAGGGGTTGTCCCTGTCACACAAACAGAGCCGGTCGTAGGCTGGAACAGATCACATTTGTTCAGAGACAAATGTGAATCAAATGTATAATTGCAAAGATGTGTTGCACCAGAGATTGCTTAAGACAAACCCATAGTCACCAAAAGTGTCATGAACTCTTGATTAAATTATTGTGGTCAATAGTAACTCTTAGAATTATAATGAATTTTTTTCCAGGGGGGAATCTGTACTCAATATTGTTTTTCAAGTCTTCCAACACTCCACCCATGAACTCTTAGATTATCCCAAAATTGCCACCCTGGTACAGAGGTTGAAATTCCATACCACTAACTAGTATTATAAGGGACGCGGTGGCTAGGTGGGTTAGGACGCTGAGCTTGTCGATCAGAAGGTCAGCAGTTTGGTGGGTCGAATCCCAAGTGCCGCATAGCAGAGTGAGCACCTGTTACTCGTCCCAGCTTCTGCCAACCTAGCAGTTTGAAAGCACGTAAAAATGCAAGTAGAAAAATAGGGACCACTACGGTGGGAAGGTAACAGCATTCCGTACGCCTTTGGCGTCTAGTCATGCCGGCCACATGACCACGGAGACGTCCTCGGACAAACGCTGGCTCTTCAGCTTTGAAATGGAGATGAGCACCGGCCCCTAGAGTCGGAAACGACTAGCACACATGTGTGGGGGAACCTTTACCTTTACCTTTAACTAGTATTATAGATGAAGAACCCACCAGGCAGGGCAGCTATTACCCAAATAGCTCAAGCTTGTTGCATGGCCCAATCATAAAGAGACAGTCTGATGAAGCAGAAACTGGATTTTGGTTCTTCCATAACCATGCAAACTGGGCCAGTCACTCTCCCTCAACCCATCCCACATCCTAGAATTGCTATTTTGAATGAAATTGGAAGGGGAGCATGAGGTTTATACACTACCATGAGTGGACCAAAAATAAAGATGCGATAACAATAGAATAATATAATCTAGCAATAAATAATTATATTCATTTTCTGGTATCCAGGAGCAGAGTCCCTCATGGTAGGTAAGGTATTCCAACCAAAGTCATGACTCCTGTTTGCTGAGGTTGCTGAAAGACCTGCAGTCCAGCAGGGCAGATTTCAGACAAAACAACATAGTCAACTTTGCTTAATGAGGTTTTGATACTACATGCCCAGTATACTGTTTCATTCACCAACAAATAGCAGAGGAGCATCTGATTATTGCAGAGCTGGTATTCAACAGCAGCATCTTGAGCTTAAATAATTCAGCAGTCCAGCCACCTGAATGGAGCAAGTGAGTTGAAAGTCAAAATTGCCTCCAAAATAGAACTTTTTCTTACCTCTATACTTGCCCGTCTGATGGTCCTCTCAGCCCCACTCTACAAAGACAATATTACTACCCATAACTTTGTCTTGCTGGAATTGCCTAACATCCTCATCCCAACAACCAGAACCACAAGGCAAAAGAAGTGTTAAATTGAGGGAAGTATCAGAATTAAATTACAGGGCTTCTGGTTCCAACAGACAGAGACAAATAAAGCAGAACTCCGTGGCTTGGAAATTCCTCAGAGAACAGGTTTATTAATTACAAATTATCAGCACATCCAAAGGGAAACCAAGTCTGAAAACACACATAACAATTCCCCAATACAAAGTTAAGAAACCCCTCCTCTAAAGCTATGCAAGTAACTACGTTCCCCGATACATCTTTTTGGCGCGCTTTTCACGGAATGCCCAGCCTGCAGTCTCGGGAGCAGCCGATGACCTTGGTTCCCACGGGACAAAAGAATATTTTGACTAGCCAAGCACCCGGTGATCTCCCCCTCCCACTTTTCTATGTGTCAACGGAAAATGGATAGGGAAAATGGCTACAGCCACGTTCATTTTTAAAGTTGACACATAATTTGATCTAAGGAGCATAGTTCAGCCATGCACAGTCAAGTGTTCAGGATCTGCTGCTGACTTCTATTCAGCAAATTTAATCATTTACATTAGGGCTGTTCAGATCTGCAAAAATCCAGTCTGAAACTAGATGACAGGGGAAAAAAATACAGAAATTTCGAACCCTTTGCTCCTAGCGAAGGTCTGAATTTTTGCACTTCAGAGCTGTAACCTTGGTAGTTTTGACCATTATTTTACTATCACAGTCACCATCTCTGCATGAAGGCTACTGCTAAGCTTGTAAGCCGCCCTGAGTCTTTGGAGAAGGGCGGGATATAAATGGAATTAAAATAAAAAAAATGTGTATGAGTTTTCATCAGGGCAACATAGAAGTAGTGAATGACCAAATGATCAAACTCATTTTGGAACTGCAGAAAAACTTGTGACAGTCCAGCCTTTGCAAGACTGTTATATAAGTGCAAAACTATTATGTGGGATTCGTGCATATTTATATGTGGTATATAAATATATAAAGTATATAAATATTACTTTGGGGAAGATGTTAATACCTTAATATGAAGCATTACCCATTTGGCCTCACTCACCCTGACATAAATCTGGAAAAAAAAGTAATTCAAAAGATATGTTACTGGCAGCTTCAGAGACATTTCTCAAGTTTTCAAAAAAAAACACCTATTACACAAAGATTCATTTAAAATTGGCATTGTTGATATGTCTCTATTGACCAATAAATGTATCACTCAGGTTAATGTTAAGTGAAAGTTTCATTTTGCTTTATATAATGAGGTGCTGCCAAATGGCCTAGCTGAAATATGTGACAGGTATATTTAATCCAATATCCAAGTGTTCCTTTTTTTCAAACAGTATGAAAATGCATTTTGGCCAGAAATATTTTTCAGACTTTGATTTAGCAAAAAACAACAACACACACACAAAAAAACCCCCAAACCCCAATAACCATGTGAAAAATCACATTTGGTCTGCAGACATTCACAAATAGTGAACTCTTTGACTTCATTAGGTTTAGCGGTAGCCAATGAAATGTAGCTGGTTGAAAACAGCCCCAATACTTCTTTTCAGATGAAGTGTCTGATCCTCACCACAGGCTGGGATGATAAGAAAAATATATTTTGTGGGTTCAAGAAAAGCAAAGATCAAAATACTGAGTTATTGATAAATAAATGGGCTGTCTGTTTTCAAATGGGCCACAACCTAAATAATGTTGTTGTGTTTCACTGCATTCATTATCATTCTGTCAGACAGAGAGAATGTCTCACCCCAGAAGAAATAAGATTGACAGTTAAAACGATTAGTTTGCTTCCTAAAGAAATGGGCTTTCTTCACTATGATAACCATGGTTGGTTGACTAAGCCAATCCAGAAAGGCAGATTTTTTTTTGTAAATGTTGCCTTTCATGTATTGGTTTGAGAAAAGTACATGAGAGTGGCATTCCATGCCCAGAATGTATTTTAAAGTATATTTAACCTACATTTATGACATCTATGAAAATTAAAGGAAAATATGTGTTGGTCATGTCAGCTAATAGAAAAATAAAAATATAGTTAGTTCATATTTGAGAGTTATCTATGAAGGCTACCCATAACTCTCCTAGCTGTTTTTCAGCATTTTCACTATTCATTAGAAAATCTATCCTATGCCACAATTCACTATAAAAGCCAAAATCTTCCAATTTTTTAATTAACCTCAGGAATCTAGAAAGTAATGATATACCAAGAGACTGCACCCATCCATCTTAGCCTTACATCTTACGAATTGCTACATTTTGGAGGGAGTGAAAATTTTTAGAATGCAAGAAAATTCAAGAAAACATTTGTATGAGCACTCCCACCCATAGTGTACATCAACAGCCTGGAATGGCTTTGAATCAGATGGCATATAAAGCTGTTGCTGTGTGTATCAGTTGGATACATCTCTTTCTCCAATATACACAAACTTTGAACACATGCACTGTTGCCAAGTGTTTTGAAAAATGTGAAGAAATGGGCTATTCAAAGAAATAACTGAATTCTGTTGAAATCTGATAGATTGAATTTGAATTGTTGTTTTTTTTTTAAAAAAAATCTGATATTCTTGTTAGGAACAAAGCAAGTTGCCTTTTACAGTCTATTTTTACAAGTATCATATTTTCAAACTTACATATCATATCCTCTTGGGAGTGTTTCATGCTTCTCAGTCACCTGATTCTGTTCATTACAGGTTTGAAGTTAGCATGTCCTACATGTATAACATCTGCCAGACTACTGAGCTAGCATTTCTGTGTTGTTGAATAAGGCACTGGGTTATCTAATCGTACTCACAAGATCCTCTCCTCCCTGTGAACCCCCACTCCTTCTTGAACAATCTTCATGGCTATACAAAGAATAATCTTATTTCAGATGTCTTTTGCCATTCCTGTAACATTCCAAAGGAAATATTTGAAGACACATGCTCATTTCATGTGTAGAGGCAAAATAGTTTTCTTGGTTTGATATGTTCTCACTGAGATTGAGCCAATTAATTGTTCATTGTTTCTGATTCACACTCTAACATCAGGCAAAATATAATGATGTTGTACATTATAAACATCATGTGGCTTTTCCTGCTGCCGTGGACTATAACGATGAATAGATCATAAGATTACTACATTCACAAACTATGTGTCCATGGCTTAGGGACTTTACTTAGTATTGAGATATTAGCCTGACACTTGACATTTTCTGCCACTTATTTTTAAAAAGAGCCCATTAATTTAGGAATGGTCACTGGGCAACCAAGAGCAACAAAAGAAGATGGAGATACAAGACTAGTGAACATTGGTGCTCTTCCAGCATGTGCAGTTGCCATCCCTGTTGGTGAAAGATTCATGTTTGAAACCATGGTAAGTTAGACAAATCTGAGCTACCTGGATCAGTGCTATGATTTGATATAAGGCAGCCTTTTACAACTAACTTTGTCTCCACTATTTATTCTCTGTTAGCATTAAACTAACACATCTATTAATTTTGGGGTGATTGTATTCATTATTGCTTAACTCAGCTGGCAGCTTTCGAGGAGAGAGCAGTCCAATTTAGGGTCTGACCTTCACAGAAGCTTTGTTTCACTTCTAGGCAAAGATGTGGCTTCAGCAATTAAATCCAGCATTAAAGTCTTTCTCTACAAACTGAAACTACCTTTTTTTTTCCAGCAGAACAAACCATTAAAGTAGGCTAATTACACTGCTGAATTAACTGAGCTGAAATTATTCTTGTAAATGCTTCTCAAAGTGGCTTTGAACTGCACTGGTAGAGCAATCTTCAATCTTACCATAAATATTTCCTCCTGGAGACTGATATTTTAAATACTAGACCTCACAGCTCTTTTGTGAACTGAATGCTGGACTTGTTCCTAAGAACATAAGAACAACACTGCTGGGTCAGTCCAAGATCCAGCTGATTCCAAAAGTTTGTTTCCACAGTCGCCAACTAAATGTCTCTGAAGCTCTTGCGAACTGAAAATGAACACATGCCAATTTCCTACCCTATTGTTCTCCTGGAATTAGTTATCCTGGCTTCCTTACCAGTAGCTAACCCCAATTTGGTAGTTAAGCCTGGATATGAGTAGGCTGAACTCTCTCAGAAAGCTCTGCAGCTTGCCTTCCTCTTTATAAATCATGCTCACTGGGAATGTAACCACGATCCCCTCAAGTTATATACACAAAGAAATATCTAAATTACTGCACCCAGAAAATAATAAGGAATGTTAAAGTTTGTGGTCACTCCATTTTCCTATGTGTCATCCCAGTCAGAAGCAACTGCCCACGTATTTAGCCAGGACTCTGTTCTTCTACAAAAGCTAACGTCAACCACACAAGCTGAATTCCTACCTAACAGCTTTCAAGTTGTCTGTTCAACAGCTACTTTGGACTTGAGCGCAGATATATTCAGGGTCCTATGTTGTGTGACATGAATGCAGAGCCATTGTTGGTGAAGAACTATTGGTATTACTTGCTCTTAACAATGTGGTATAATTTTTTTATATGAGGTTCAGCTTCATGGCTATTTTTGGTTACTTGCATCTTGTTCCAGAGCCAAAGAAGAACCAGAAGGTGTACCACCAGGATCTAATAATTTGCAATTGAGAGTGAGGTCCTCTGTAATCTGATGTTTTTTCCATCCTACAATGACATGTGTTCCCCCCTTAATCTTCTGCCTCCTTCCAAATCTTTATTGGCTGACTGCAACCAGTAGATCTGCTTAAAACTGCAACCACAATAATTGCGGGGGTGGTGGTGTGTGATATCTTCCATGCATTTCAGTACTTCCTAAGTGAGTATACAAAATGTATATCTCCTGTAGCTTCAACAATTTTATCAGGCTCAGTCTAAAAATTTTTCCACAAATTCAGCTCTATCCTAAGTTTAGAATCCATAAGAAATCTCCTTTGTTTGATGCATTGTATTAAATTGATAAATAAATAAAACCAACCAGGTGAACTAGTTAAACCCCACTCCCCAAGCGCAGCATTCTTCTCTTTAAAAAATGATGTGAATTCTTTCTGATAGCGTGTGCAATGTAAATAGTTAACATTTATTATTAATTGATACTCTAATTAAAACCATGCCAGCGCTTTCCGTTAACTTACTCTCAAATTTTGACAGAGCTGTCTGTCTGGTTTTAATCAAAACCAAATGGCAATGTGAGTTCCCAGGCTGGAGCAACTAAGAGGAAATCGTTCTGAGCAGGCAGAAGAAGCAAAAAAAGATAAACTGCAGATAGTTGCACCAAATCTGCGTAGAATGGAGGATGTAAATGCTGTGGGTAGCTTCAGAGATACGATTCCGAGCTCTCTGTCAGATTGCAAAAGAGGAGTTACAAGTGCTTTATGTCAACTGAATTGAAATGTGATCAAGATGGAGTCTTTGTGCTTTCACAGAGTCTGGAGAATTCTCCATAGAGGTAATGTGGTACATGCACATATGAACTGTAACTCATTTTAATGCCAGTTGTGGATGTTCTTTCTATCATTGTTCTTCATTTTTGTCAGTTCGTTGATAGAACATTGTCATTAAAATTAATCTGCCTAATCTATAACTATTACCTATCCTTTTTTTTACCTCTTTCTTGACTGTCTCATTCTTTGCTAATTGTACTAAATTGCTTTTTACAAGTTTGCTTGTGTGCATAGCATGTATGAACTGCATTCTGTAGGCGTTGTGTTTGCATTAAGGAAGCAGTTAAGGAAATTAACATTCACAACACGTGCCTGTGTTCATAAAATGCCACACTTAGAAAATTTGGGAAATTAGGAAATGCTGTAATGAATACTGTAAATCAGGTTTTAATGTGTAATCAGATGATGCTTCCCATCTCTCTCTCTCTCTCTCTCTCTCTCTCTCTCTCTCTCTCTCTCTCACACACACACACACACACACACACACACACACACAAACAAACACAAACACTTTCAATGCCTATTACTCAACAGCAGGAAATACTTTTGAAGCAATCTGGACCTACTTTTCGGAGGCCCCCATCTCACAAAACATCAGCCTGCATTTAGTAGACAAAAGTAACAAGGAAAAGGTTGGTTAAATTCCACTTAGTTAAGGCTCCCTCCAGCTGCAGAATGTGTTTTGGTCAGAATCACACATATAGAGCAAAAGTGCTGAGAATAGAGCAATGATCTCAGCTATGAAATCTGAACTTTATGCTGGTGGTGGCTGAGACGGGTTCTGGGTGGGTTCCCCCTTCTTCCCTTCCCTCCCTTTTTGTATACACAGCCAGAGTATTCAGAGAAGTAATTTTGACTATTTCTACCTCCCTTGCCATTCTATGAGGTCAGTCTGGAAGCTTTTTACTTTTGAAAAAAATATAAGTTGATCTGAAATATACAGATGTTTTCTGGAATTCGTTAAGCCAAACACTAGGACTCTGTAGTGAATCTTTCAGCGCTGAGGATTTCAACTGCATCAGTGGATTGAAAAAAAACTCACAGTAAGTGGAATTTGCATGCCAACAGTATCTTTAAATCTTTATGTCTCACACCCCCATACATAACTATAATGTAAAGACAAAGTCTTTTCTCTTTTTAAGCGTCAAATTCCCTACATTTGTGGCCTATTTATAAGTAGCATTCGCAATGCCTGATCTTTACAATGAATATTAAGCCAAGAAATTAGAAACGTTTTTGTGTTTTGGGTTTTCTTTCGTTTTTTACTATTAAGAAAAATAGGCATTGGAGAAAAAAGTCACAGAACCCTTTAGTTAGCATTATTGATGCTTATTCAGAAACAAGCCTTTACTGTTCTTATCAGCTATCTGTCTTCTGAATTTAGTTTCCTCAGCCCCAGCACACAAATTGTGATATTAAGTCTGTTCATCATTCAGTATTTGAATGTGAAGTTATCAAATTGAACGGCATTCATTGTCAAATGCAATAGTTCACAAGAAATTGTTTTAATAGCTTCAGAAATTATTTCTCATGATACCAAAATCATTTTAAGGCAGAGAGGAAGAAATGAATGGTGATATTCGAATATTGCCAATAATACAATCTAAAGTTTTGTTCAAAATTCTGTTTTAGTTTCTTCCAAGGGCAAATTTTATGCCCTAAATGGAGCCGTTACAAAATTGAGATTCTTTGTCATACATAAAATCCTAGTTGCAAAGAAAATACTGTATGTGCAAGAATTCCACCCATTGATTAATAAAGATTTATCTGGTTATCAAATGTTTGCTGAGGTCTGAGGAACTTATATTTAGAAGATGATTAAAAGCCAATGATTCTGAATAAAAAAGCCATATATATCAATCCTTCAGCCTTCTTGGTCTTAAAAAAAGATGACAGAGGAAATGTGTGAAGTTTTTCATATGTCATTAAAAATCACAGTATTGTTTATTGAACAACTATTAATTGATTACAGTTTGGAATCTAAGGACTATAATTTATTACAGTCTTAAGAGGTGCTTGAAGAGATGATACCTTAATGATACGCTGGATGGTCACTATAACGTTTAACTAAACTTAGTTTAACAATAAACTAAGCTTCTTGCTAGTGATCTATGGAAAAGAGTATAGTAATAGAAATAATTCCCATATCATTCTGAGTTTAATTGATATTTGCTTGATATTAGCTTCATTGAAATCAATGGATATCTGTTTTGAGTAAAACTTTAGGAGTGAGTATCTTATTAGGGTCATGCAGTGTCTGCTTAGCATCCTTTTTCCATCAGCAGCCAGACAGATATCTCTCTCTCTCTCTGTGTGTCTGTCTGTGTGTGTGTGTGTGTGTGTGTGTGTGAGAGAGAGAGAGAGAGAGAGAGAGAGAGAGAGAGAGAGAGAGAGAGAGAGAGAGAGAGAGAGAGAGAGAGAGAGAGAGAGAGAGAGAGAGAGAGAGAGAGAGAGAGAGAGAGAGAGAGAGAACTCTGGCTGACTGCTTCCAGCAACTGATATCAGAGGAAACCATATATAAAGACTTTATTCTGCTATCAGAGCTGCTAGAACCCCTGACAGAACTATATCTCTGTTTCATTATTTTATTTTATTTTATTGCCATTGCCATAAAAGCTAACTTGAGGACAGGTTCGTTGTAGAACATCTGCCATAAGTTACCTATCTAGATGTGGCCACACATCTTGGTAGGGATCAATTAAGGAGTGGCACTGCACATCATTGTGCAACCTATTGTGGTCCTAATCATTATCACCAGTTATGACAGATGATATGAACCACAGAACAATTATATCTGGAAAGCCATACAGCATATAACCCATTATACAGAGCTCTGAAGGAGTGCTTCAATTTGACAAAGGAATAGAATAGAATAGAATAGAATAGAATAGAATAGAATAGAATAGAATAGAATAGAATAGAATAGAATAGAATAGAATAGAATGGAATGGAATGGAATGGAATGGAATGGAATGGAATGGAATGGAATGGAATGGAATGGAATGGAATAGAATAGAATAGAATCTGGAATAGAATAGAATAGAATAGAATAGAATAGAATAGAATAGAATAGAATAGAATAGAATAGAATAGAATAGAATAGAATAGAATAGAATAGAATAGAATAGAATAGAATCTGGAATAGAATAGAATAGAATAGAATAGAATAGAATAGAATAGAATAGAATAGAATAGAATAGAATAGAATAGAATAGAATAGAATAGAATAGAATAGAATAGAATAGAATAGAATAGAATAGAATAGAATAGAATAGAATTCCAACCTCCTGCTTAAGCAAGAGATCCTATACCATTTCGGACAAGTGGCTGTCCAGTCTCTTCTTAAAAAACTCTAGTGCTGAAGCAACAACTTCTGAGGACTAGCTCTTGCATTGGTTAGTTGTTCTCACTGTTAGGAAATTTCTCCTTAGTTCTAGGTTGATTCTCTCCTCTATTAGTTTCCATCCATTGTTTCTTGTCTTCCCTTCTAGCGCTTTGGAAAATAAGTTGGCCTCCCTCTTCTTTGTGGCAGCCTCTCAAATGCTGGAAGACTGCTATCATGTCACCCCCTAGTGTCCTTCTTTTCTCTAGATTGGCCATACTCAATTCCTGCAATTCCTGTTCTTCATATGTTCTGCTGCAAAGTATCACATCTGTGCAGTTACTGAGTTTTGATATGAACGGTGGAAATGGTTTGTACATTATATGTTGTTCTGCATGTGAATGCCAGTCACTTCTGATGATTTCGGGCAAAAATGTCCAATGGATTGCTGCTTCTTGGACACTTTGTCCCCGTGAAGCAATGCACCTTATTGAATCAAAGTGACTTGTAAAGCAGGACTCATCCATGGGATACAGAATCCTATCAAGATATACCAGTGTCTTTCAACCTCAGCAACTTGAGGTGCAGACCTCAACCCCCAGAATTCTAGAGCCAGCATTCCAAAGTTGCTGATGTTGAGGAAATACAGTTGTATACCCAAAATGCAGTATGTCTCTAAAAAATTTTTTTTTAAAAAAAACCATCTTAAATCAATAAGACAAATAAACATGTGAGCTCAGTGGTTGCAAAAGGGCTTGAAACTGACAATTGCACTGTTATGAAGAGGTTCATTGTTTGCATGCCAAAGCGGTTATTTGACCACATTCTAAGGATGTAAGTTTCATTTAAAATGTTTCCTTTAGTCCTCCTGAAATGATACACTACAGTTGAACAAAATGTAGGGACTAGGCTTTGGATTTTGGGACTCCACCACAGCAAAGAACAGCACACAGCCAACCTTGAGAGATCAGGATAAAAAAAATGAGAAATACAAGATATACTAATGAGAACCATTAGGACATCCTCCTTCCTTGAGAAATAAAGTCTTGGAAAAAGGCATTAGCAAAAAAGAAAGAAAAAAAACACCCTTGTACAGTTACCAAGAAAACTAAACATTTTTATGTAGGCTCCAAGATTTGGACTTCACAAAGGCTTTACTTTTTTATTAGTTCTTTACATAAATCCCATGATTAGATTAGATTTGTTTAGGTCTTTATCCTATTCTGTGCTACTTAGAGTACAGTGTTGCACAGCAGGCTAGTAAACTCAGTGGCGTAGCGTGGGTTGTCAGCACCCGGGGCAATTTGCGCCCCCTAACCCGGTGACGTCATGGCACCGCCGAAAAGACGCGCCCCGCAGCGGCGTAGACTTTCCAAGAAGAGTCGCGCGCATGCGGGATGCTTCCGGGTCCCTCTCGTGGGCGGCTGGGCAGGGCTCCGACCTGCAAGAGCCGCTGCATTCAAGCTCGCACGTGAGCCCCGCTAAATAAAGCCACGCATGCGCACGAAGCTAGGCCAGCCGGCCGGCGGGTCCATCTTCGCTCGGCCAAGCCTGCCGGGGCGCCTGCGAGGCGCTTGCGGTTGGCCTGAGCCTGGGCGGAGAGTTGGGCGCTTCTATTTATTTTATTCAGTTTATGTGGCCGCCCATCTCACCTGCCAGACTCGTTTCGCTTTGCAAGAAAGAGCAGCTCGAGAGCGGAGCCAAGCCGACTCTGTGCAGCCCTTGGGGCTCCCTGAGCAGCTCAGTGTGAGCGCGCCCCCCCCAGATGTTGCGCCCGGTGCGGCCCGCCCCCCCTGCACCCCCCACGCTACGCCACTGAGTAAACTTTCTGTATCACATTTGTCCTTTCTCTATTTGTCTCCTTTCTTGCCTAGTCTGTTGTTGGCCTTACTTCAGAAATCTTTGGTGCTTCACATTTTGTAAGCCAAATAAACTGCAATCAGCAGAGGCATGCCAACATACTTAACTTGTGTAATTTGTTTTCAATGCACGATTTGGATTTCCTGGAAGAAAAATCTGTTTTAATTTGGCATTACCATTATATGTAAAAAAATAATAATGAAAGCTTTCTTTATAGACTATGTCAAAATGGTACAGGTAGCTGCAGTTCAGGTATCTTAACACGACAAAATGTAACTCCAAGATCGATCATAAACTCTATTGTCTTCTAGGAGTTATGCACTGCTCTTCCAGCAAGTGAAAGATTTATTTATTTTATTTTTATTCATATATCAAATTTAAAAACAACTCATCTCACTCACTCAGCTCTGGGCAACATACAAATAAATGGTTGGCTGGAAAGACCCTGCAGAGTAAAAAAAAAAAATCAGCTGTTCTGGCATCTTTTTTTGCTCAGTAATAAAGCTCATTTTGAATCTATTGGTTCTTTTCCTGAGGAAAATTTACATATTAGCCACCTGAGGCTTCTGTGCAGTGAAGAGATTATAAATTGGGTGTACATTTTTCTATATACAAGCTTACTTCATGTAATTAAGTGATACAGGAATGCTGAGAGACAATTTGGTCTAGTGATTAAGTTGTTGGCCTAGAAATCAGAAGGCTGTAAATTCTAGGCCTTCTGTAGATATGAAAGCCAGCTGGATGAGTTTGGGTCAGTCACTCTCTCTCAGCCCTGCACACCTCACAACAGGGGTCTTCAAACTTGGCCCTTTTATGAGTTGTGGACTTTAATTACCAGAATTCCTCAGCCAGGCATCTGGCTGAGGAATTCTGGGAGTTGAAGTCCACAAGTCATAAAAGGGCCAGGTTTGAAGGCCCCTGCTTGTGGACTTCAACTCCCAGAATTCCTCAGCCAGGCACTCTGGCTGAGGAATTCTGGGAGTTGAAGTCCACAACTCATAAAAGGGCCAAGTTTGAAGACCCCCTGCCTCACAAGGTGGCTGTTGTGGAAAAATAAGAGTACATATGTTTACCACCTTGAGTTTCTCAAACTATATTAAAAGGTGAGATAAAAATCTAATAATAATCAGAAGTAAGATAATTTAGATGAAGCAACTTGCTGACAAGGCAAAAGCAAAACAACCATCCTACGTTATAATGGAAAGAAGACATGGGAAGAGAAGAATCCCATTGCCTATAGGAGACATCATTTCCACCTCCTGCCTCACCATAGGACAATAACTCCAAAAAGTTTTGACCGTGGACTATGGTCAAAACTATGGAACTGGTGTCTACCTGAACTGAGTAGAAATGAGAATAAAATTGCATTTCTGGAGGCACTGCATCCTGGGCTGTTTATCAGCCAATACAAGTTTATAAAAAACTATTAAGTTGGAACTTTTTCCTTCCAAGAACTGTTCTTGTTTCCACAGTATTTATCTCTTCCATACAGTTATACACATTTTCCATGTGCCTGCAGTCATTCATATATACTGTAGCTCACCATATGATATTACTGCTCCTCATAACTGGCAAATAATAAGTAGACTGATAATTTCCTTTATTTGACTTACTCAAATAAATTTGAATTTAATTACATATGAACACTTCTAATTTTCAGTGTTTACACTGATGCACTGTACTTTTGTCATTTTCCAATTAAAAAAACATCTTTGAAGTTTGTGAGACTTGGGATAGCTTTTATGGGAATATTCTGTCCGACAGAGTATTCCCATAAAAAGTCACAAATGGGTGTCTGTGTTTTCAACAGATTAGCATTTCAAAAAGTATGTATATCTTGCTGACAGGTATCCAAATATAATAAGTTACTTATGACTTTAAGATGTCTCCAAACAAATAAGGGAACAGGTTCCCATAAGAAAGAAGAAAATTAATGGAGACACAAGGCAAGAGAGCCTTGGTGGAGCAGAGGGCTAATGCCTCCTTAAGTAACACCAGCTGCCTGCAATTAGTGCAGGTTCGAGTCCCACCAGGCTCAAGGTTGACTCAGCCTTCCATCCTTCCCAGGTAGGTAAAATGAGGACCCAGATTGTTGGGGGCAATAAGCTGACTTTGTAATAATGCCGCTTGGGGTGTGTGTGAAAGCCCTAACAAGCAGGCATATACATAGAATGAAGGCTACTGCTAAGCTTGTAAGCCGCCCTGAGTCTTCGGAGAAGGGCGGGATATAAATGTAATAAAAAAAGAGCTGTAAAAAGAAGTCATCCTAATCACTAGTATCCAAAGTAGGTGGTTTCCTGCTAATATAGAAGCTAGACAACACATTAGCTTTTACATCATCCTTTAAGAGATATTTCCTCTTCTTGGAAAAGTGAGGAAAATTCTCAGGGATGACTCACACCCTGGTCGGTACCTCTTTACTCTCCTACCATTGGGTAGGAGATATAAATGTATAGCCAGCCGTACCAACAGGCTGAAGAACAGCTTCTATCCATGGGCTGTCAGGCTCTTGAACGGGAAATAACTCTATGTATGATTGACTTGTGAGGCCGGTGTGTTGTGCAATTAGCTCACAGGGTGTAACAAGATGGTGAGTTTGTTGTCACAGTGAGTTGTGGTGGTATGAAGGGAGGCTCAGCTAATCTCAATGTATACATGTTGTACTTTGATAATAAAGGTTCATTTATTCACCTAATCAGGGAAAGAGAATGATCCCAAGTGGGCAAAAAAAGCAGTGGGAGTAGGAGCAACTTCCAACTTGCTGCTGGCTTCCCCTTTCAGTTTCCTTGTGGGAGGCTGGCAGGGAATGTCATAAATCATTACTACTACTACTACTACTACTACTACTACTACTACTACTTCAGTCCACAGAACTGTCTGCCATTTTGCTGGGAGGACAGGGAACAAAAAGAGTCACAAGTCCCAAAGAAATTTGCACCCTTGGTCTCCATCCTGGCATATCTCCCAGGAATACAAGGAATCCTAATGAAAAGTCTTACCCATCAACCACTGGGACCCTCCAGCTAGCTCTATCTTGCCAACAGACATCCAAATCTCTCCCTCAACCTTCCCACAGCCATTAATATATTTCAGATTTCAGCCTCAGTTCCAAAGCAATCAACCACTGCCTACCTGACAGGCTCTGCTGCCAGCCAGTTGGTTGCAGGGACCAATGGGAGGCAAGAAAGAGGGTGGGGATATAGCCCTCCCATTTTCCCTTGCACTATACCATGGGTAGACAACCTCGGCTCTTTTATGATTCTTGGACTTCAACTCCCAGAATTCCTGAGCCAGCCATGCTGAGGGGAAAGGGAGAGGTTTCCAAGCTGAGCCATGCTGGCTCAAGAATTCTGGGAGTTGAAGTCCACGAGTTATAAAAGAGCCAAGGTGGCCTACCCCTGCACTATACAATATACGAGACACTGAGAAGTAGGGATGGAAGGTTTGGGGGTGCTGAAGTAGCCACAACTTTCACAAATTTCCCCTGGGAGTTGTGGGTTCCAGCATTCTGTAAGTTATTCCATTTGGTATAATATCAGTTGCCTCTGCTTTCCAATTTTGCCCAATTGAAGATTACAAACAAATATCTGTATCTGTATCTGTATCTATATCTAGATAGATAGATAGATAGATAGATAGATAGATAGATAGATAGATAGATAGATAGATAGATAGATAGATAGATAGATAGATAGATAATCTATATATAATAATATATAGATTACTTCAATAGTTAATGCTGCTGTCAGATTTCAGGGCTTAACTTAATTTTCAGGGTTGTTCTTTTTTCCCCCATATTCTTGGGTGTTTGAGCAAAGGAAGTCTCCAAAGCCAGAAATAAAACAGAATGTTATAAAACCAAAAATCATAAAACAAATTTGAAAGTCTAAATTCAGAAAAAACAGAGTTGGAAGGGATCTTGGAGGTCTTCAAGTCCAACCTCACGCTCAAACAGGAGTCCCTATACCACTCCAGAAAAATGGCTGTCCGGTCTCTTTTTTAAAAGCCTCCAAAGATCGAGCACCCACAGCTCCTGAAGGCAAACTGTCCCAGTCATTAATTGTTCTCAATATCAGGAAGTGTCTCCTTAATTCTAGGTTGCTTGTCTCCTTGATTAGTGTCCACACTGTATTGTCCACAGAGACCACTCTACACTGTCTCTTCCTGATTTCCTTTTTTTCTCACAGAATAGTCTCTGTCTGATGAACGTTCGGCTATTCCAGAACGCTATCCATTAGGCACTGTCTACTGCCAACCTAGCAGTTCGAAAGCATGTAAAAATGCAAGTAGAAAAATAGGGACCACTACGGTGGGAAGGTAACAGCATTCCGTGCACCTTTGGCGTCTAGTCATGCCAGCCACATGACCACGGAGACATTCTCGGACAAGCGCTGGCTCTTCGGCTTTGTAATGGAGATGAGCACCGGCCCCTAGAGTCGGAAACGACTAGCACGCATGTGCGGGGGAACCTTTACCTTTTTATTAAGGAAAGAAATGAAATAAATAGGGGGGTACCCCAAGGTTCTGTCCTAGGTCCAGTACTCTTCAACATCTTTATAAATGATCTAGATGAGGGAATTGAAGGTGAATTTATCAAATTTGCAGATGACATTAAGCTGGCAGGAATAGCCAACACCCCAGAAGACAAGCGCAAAATTATCTAACAAAATGAAATTCAATGTAGCTAAAAGTAAGGCTTTACACTTAGGCAAGAAAAACCAACTGTACAGGTACAGGCTGAGTGAAACTTGACCAAATGCCAGTAATTGTAAAAGGGATCTTGGAGTCTTAGTGGACAATCACTTAACTATGAGCCAACAGTGTGCGACAGCAGCCAAAAAAGCCGATGCAATCCTAGACTGCATGAATAGAGGGATCGAATCAAGATCATATGAAATTCTACTAATGCTTTACAAAGCCTTAGAAAGACCACACGTGCATCCAGTTCTGGTCACCACAATATAAAAAAAGATGTTGAGATGCTGGAAAGAGTGCAGAGAAGAGCAACAACAATTATTAGGGGGCTGGAGGCTAAAACATACAAAGAATGGTTACAGGAATTGGGTCTAGTCTGATGAAAAGAATGAGTACGGGTGATATGATAGCACTGTTCCAATGTTTGAGGCACTCCTACAAAGACAAGAGGGTCAAATTATTTCCCAAAGCATCAAAAGGCATGACAAGAAACAATGGTTGGAAACTAAAGAAATAGAAGCAACCTAGAACTAACTGATGCGGTGGTTCAGTGGGTTAGGACGCTGAGCTTGTCGATCAGAAGGTCGGCAGTTTGGCGGGTCGAATCCTGAGTGCCACGTAACAGAGTGAGCACCTGTTACTCGTCCCAGCTTCTGCCAACCTAGCAGTTTGAAAGCACGTAAAAATGCAAGTAGAAAAATAGGGACCACTGCGGTGGGAAGGTAACAGCGTTCCGTGCGCCTTTGGCGTCTAGTCATGCCGGCCACATGACCACGGAGACGTCCTCGGACAAGCACTGGCTCTTTGGCTTTGAAACGGAGATGAGCACCGGCCCCTAGAGTTGGAAACGACTAACACGCATGTGTGGGGGAACCTTTACCTTTACCTTTAGAACTAAGAAGAAATTTTCTAACAGTAAGAGCAATCAACTAATGGAATAGCTTGCCTTCAGAAGTTGTGGGTGCTCCATCTCTGGAGGCTTGCAAAGAGACTGGACAACCATTTGTCTGAAATGGTATAGAGTCTCCTGCTCGAGCAGAGGGCTGCACTAGAAGATCTCTGAGGACCCTTCAAAATCTATTATTCTATGCTCTAGGGCTGTATCCACCCTCAAAGGTGCAATTTGCTTTGACAGTGCCTTGAGCTCCTTTGAAACTGGTTTTGAAGCAATATTGCAAATGTCCACTTTGCTTCTAAAGAGTACCAAATAGCTCCAAATAATCCCTTGCAATGTCCAGCAGCTAGAAGAGGCTTCAGTTTGTATGCAACACATATACAGAACTGTCTTCTGGCCATGCTGGACTGATGCAGAGTGGTGCAAAGTACTTTAACAAGGTGAATAATGTTACCTCCACAGTGCATTGCAACTAATCAAGTCAAATGTGGCCATCGTGCACAAGCTTACTATTTATTCCACTGGTATTTAGAATGTACTGTCATAAACCTTTCTTGGCACAAAGAATTCCCTAGGCTTATTATTATTATTGTAACTATAATCCTGTATTTAGCTCTGGGAAGTGGGGGGGGAGTGGGCAGGTTTGGGGTGGGGGGGATTTGGGGATATATTGTAAAACTTTGTTTTTGTAAAACTCTTTAATAAAAAAATAAATAAAAAAAGAATTCCCTAGGCTTGTGAGTAGTAAGAACTAACATAATGCAGCTTTGTAATTTTCCGTTATAAGCTTCTATTGAAATGAATAAGAAAGTGTTGAGATGATCACTGCCTTCCTTAAATCTAATCAAAACCCCTCTATAGAATGCCTTGATTGGATAAGGAGAACTTGAGACTTCCCCTAACCTGAATAATTGGTTAGGTATGCGAAGCATGCAAAGAACGAGTTTTGGATTTCTTTCCAATTTCTAATCATATTTTATAGAGATTTTACTCTTTCCTAAATTAACAGTTCCAGCCTGTGTAATGGGGGAAGATGTGTCTACTTATTGGCTGATGCTCTTCCCCCCCCCCCAAAAAAAAGGCAACTAGACTATGTTTTTTTCTGTGAGGAAGAATACATTTTGCTTCTCATCCTAGAAGCTTCATCAGTTCTGTAGTGTGTGTGTGTGTGTGTCTCTGTGTGTGTTTGTGTGTGTGTGTGTGAGAGAGAGACAGAGACTCAGAATTAATCCTTTCATCTCCCAGAACTAATCCTTTCATGCCCCCCACCATCCAATCAGAAGTGATGAAGCTTCTTAGATGAGAAGCAAAATGTATTCTTCCTCAAGGAAAAAACATTTCTTCTTCAAAGAAAAAAGTCATAGTCCAGTTGCCTTTTGAAAAAAAAAGAACTTTGAGACAATCCATTACCTGGATGACCGAGAATCTCCATAGACATATTAGCTGCTTCCTTTTCCCTGCTCTTCTCCTCAACATTTCTCTGAAATACTTGAGAGAGGTAATACATTGTGTGGACTTATGTATCATCAAGTATTTATTCCACAGGAGACAACTCTAATTTTTTCTCTCTCTCCAAGGAAGTGGAAATTTACACTTATGCACACTTTTTCTAATGTTCTAATAAGGATGTGTGCACACATGTTGCCCATGCATACAAGTGTGTGTGAATGTGTCTTTATCTATGAGAGCTTAATCAGGATGCATGTGAATTTTATCTATATTCTCTCTCATGTTATTATTATTGTTATTATTTTTCTCCACAACTCTTGACCCCTTTTCAAATCTTTATTTTGCAAACTTCTTCCTCATCTCAAAGCTGGTCCAATTCCATTCTGTTTTCAGACACTCTCGCTGCTGAAGGACAGAGAAAGACCCAGGACCCTTTATGTGGTTTCCTCCCAACTTTTTGTTGGGTTGGAAAGAATAAAAAGGGCTTCAAATTCTGCCCAGAAACTAAGCTCTCTTCCTGTGGTAAATAGGAAATAAGACAAATGTTATTTTTTGGACCTAGAATTGCCCTTTTTTTTAATCACCTTATTATTATTTTTTTAAGTTTTATAACCAGTGAAGTATTACATTCCTTTGTTGGTTTTCTAATCTCTCCTGCTTGTTACTGAATTTTCATCTGTAACTCAAAATGATTTTAGAAAACATTATTGTGATAAATGATGATTTTGTCTGTAAGTCTAGTAATAGAGTGTTTGGGGTTTTTTTTACATTACCATTTAGCTTATCCTAAAGATTTGTGATTTCCTTTTTACTTTCTCCCTTATCCCTTTACTCTGATACCCAGGTTACTCATGCTCTTTCTCTGAATTTGGGCACAACACAAAGGAGAATATCCACAACTCTCTTCCCTTTTGCTTTTCAGTTCCAACTTCAATTTCCCCTTTTTCCTCCTCGGGAACAGTCCAAGAAAATATTGTGTCACCCTTTGCACAACTTCACTCCTTATCTCCTCTCTGATACTCTCTGAGACTACCTTAGGAAATATTAAATTGCTATTTAAAATCTTCCTTCGTAAATAGCACTATTTACTTTCCATGGCTCCTTGAATATCTTATGAATGGCCATTATTCCCTTGAAAAACAAGCTATTAGTTGTGCTATGCTGTTATTGTATTTTGCAAGAATGTAAATTAACTTCTGGGCCAGCCTATTCTCGAGCAGAACAAAGTCAGGCTCAAAATGGGGAATGTTTCTTCTTATAGCAATAGGCTATGTGGTGCTCTCCAGATGTCTGAGCTATGAATATCACAGTTGCTTCTAACTGGTCTTTTTGGTTGAATCTAATGAACTTTGAAGTCTAGGACATGTGGAAAGCACCTGGTTCCTATTCCTGCCCTGACATATTTGAATTGAATTTTCTCCAATCCTTCAAAATCCAGATAATCTCCAATTCATAAAGGAAATTCAGAGATTCTTTCAGAAAATAGCTCATATCTCTCATCTTCGCATCAAACATGGAAATGAAATTAGAACAAGAAACCTCTACTTGAAAACAAGAGGAACCCATTCTGTTTGGCTAGACTGACAACTAATAAGCTTTTCACTTAATGGAATTAATATGAGGACCCAGATTGTTGGGGGCAATTAAGCTGACTTTGTAATAATGCCGCTTGGGGGGGGCGAAAGCCCTAATAAGCAGGCATATACATAGAATGAAGGCTACTGCTAAGCTTGTAAGCCGCCCTGAGTCTTCGGAGAAGGGCGGGATATAAATGGAATTAAAATAAAAATAAATAAATAAATAAAATATGAATATTAGGATAATTTTACATAAATATATAGTGAAAGGTTGGCATTTCAACATTGTTATGGTTTAGCACATGGACATGCATGCAAAAATGTTGGTGATGGTATGGTATGTCGCTTAAGATCTTGTGTCTTGAGATTTTCTATTTATATTTGATGTGGTCTTACTGTCAATCTCTAGAAATTATTATCCTACTCTATGATATATTTCCTCTCTGCATGTAGTGTAAAACGAACCATGCTACTGTTTGGCTGTCTTCTTTGTGTAACGGGCTGAAATAATTTCAGTGTACACTGTTTAACCATAATTTATTTCTAAAGTTAAGCAAAGATTTAGCAGGCTATAAATGTGCGAGTGAGCTCCCCTTTTTGAAACACAACTTCTGTTTATCACTTAAAAAGAACAATTGCACTATAAACTGGAAGTAGTTCATATGCTGCTACAGTTAAGTGACTCCACAATCTTAACCCGAATTTGCATTTAACTACTTTGTTTTTCTCTCCTTGTAGCTCCAATTTGTGGGTGCAGAAATGCCAATTTGTTTTTAAATAGCTTTCTCTCCTTAAATTTAGATAGTAGATTTTACTTATATTTTATTCTTTCTTTTAAAAGGGTTACAATTTTTGTTTACATTACACAGTGCTACTCCCAGCAGCTTCTACATTCTTCTATCATGAAGTTAATTAAAAATTTAATCCTGGGTTTTCCTCATTTAGTGATCATAACTGACAAAGAATTGAAACTTAGTCTCCTGGTTTTAAGGAGACCTATTTACAAAATGCTGTGTATTTCTTGGGGGGGGAATGAAATGTTTGAAATATTTTATTTGGGGTAGAATATGACGCTAAGAGTTTAACTCAGATCACACTGAAATAACTCTTTTCATGTTTTCAAGGGCTTCCCATTCATTTTGACCCACAAATGACCTCTGAATGAAAAAAAAAAGAGTACAGGACCCAAAGCTCAGGAAAAATGCACCCACCTAAAATGTCCAGTAAACTTACAAAAGTCTCTATAAAATTATAATTATTAATGTGGCAGAGCAAAATCGTTAAATGTAGGGGAACTAATCACACTAACTGTATTTAATTACAGATAGTCAGATTTTTGGAAAGCACAATTTTCATCCAGTTTCTAATCTTCCCTTCTCAACAACTCTCCAGTCCCAGGAAAGTTGGTGAGAAGTTGATAATCGCATGCGTTGTGGGAAGAGGAGCTGCAAGAAGTGAATTATTTGAACCCCTTTTAGTTGGGTTCCAGGCCAGGTTTTAACACAGCGTTGGATGACTTTTCAAAGGATCTTGATGGTGGTGCATTCTGTTCTTGCAATCCTAGATGTCTCTACAGTTTTCAACGCCATTAGCTATGATATTCTTCTGGAATGAGTGAGGGGCAGGGCCGGGAGACCAACACATATGAAGGATGGTTGCAGGAATTGAGTATGGCTAATCTAAAGAAAAAGGGACGCGGTGGCTCAGCGGGTTAGGATGCTGAGCTTGTCAATCAGGAGGTCGGCAGTTTGGCGGGTCGAATCCCGAGTACCACGTAACAGAGTGAGTGCCTGTTACTTGTCCCTGCTTCTGCCAACCTAGCAGTTCGAAAGCACGTAAAAATGCAAGTAGAAAAATAGGGACCACTACGGTGGGAAGGTAACAGCATTCCGTGAGCCTTTGGCATCTAGTCATGCCAGCCACATGACCACAGAGACATCCTTGGACAAGCGCTGGCTCTTCGGCTTTGAAACAGAGATGAGCACCGGCCCCTAGAGTCGGAAATGACTAGCACGCATGTGCGGGGGAACCTTTACCTTTACCTTTAATGTTAGCAATGTCTGTAAAGCAAAGGAAAGCTGAAGTAAAATCATAATATTATAATTTTTCACTTAGTGGCTGCTTCACTTAATAATCATTGCTGGTCCCAATTGCGATCAATAAATGAGGACAACCTGTTTTCCAGAATATTCTGGGGTATTTTGTTTTTAGTTATGAAATAAAATATATAGAAATATAGAAATTGTCTAATCTTTTTTTAAATATTTTGTTAAGTGCATGTTCTTTCTACTTAACTGCTCATAGTAGAAAATCTTAGTAGAGGAGAGTTCTATGGCATCTTAACCAAAGAAGCATCGAATTGTATACCTTAAATCTCCTCTCTCCAAAAAAACCTCTTGAAATTTTCTCCTGCTCTTACAGATACTTTGAAAAGTCTGTCCTCTGTGTAGGGACATTTTACTTAAAAAATGCTTAATCTGTGCTTTGATGCTATTTTTCCATGCGCTTCTTGATCCACCATAAAATGAGCATCATAAGTGATGATGGAGTGACAATGTGATTTGTAGATCACTGAACTGCACTTTTCAGAGAAAAGCATTGGGAACAGGACTTGGGGATACAATTTTCAGTAGGACCTTCTGCTATTTATAGCATGTAGGGCCACTTTCATTCTGTCTGTAAACCTCTTCCCACTATCTCTTTTAAAAAATAGAAGTGTTTTTCTTGTGGAAAACCACAGTTAGTGAATCTCACATTTTTGTCTGACTCAGTGCAAACAGGGCTTCCATTCCTGTTTTTTAGTTTTTTAGAATAAGGAGTGAATCCTGTCACCTCTACATGCATGTTTATGTTTTCCGTTTCGTAGACATAACAATGTGAATGCAGGATAGAAATACGACAGTCTTTAAAAAAAAAGATTAAAGGCTTCTGTGCAGTCAGACACTACACTGTAAAAAATCACTTTATCCAGCACATCTTACTGAAACTCAATCGAATGTTCATAATTCTGCAATTCTTTCAGGCTGCCTATTTTTCTATTTTCAGGCATGTGATTTGTCAGGACAGTCTTGTGGTCTGGGGTGTGCAATTGGAGCTTCCCTTAGTAGAATGAAATGACCCAGAACAAACACAGCAGTCAATCTTCTTTATTGCTGAAATCAATAAGCAGATCCATGCAAAGTGCTGACAGTTTCTATGCAGAGAGCAAAAGTGGAAAAATAGCTGATCTTTGAACTTGTAAAATGTTACAGCCAATAAAACTCTTTACTCTCATTACACTTATTTCGTCAAGAGGTAGGGGTTTTTCTCCTGGACATAGTAGCGTGAAGAGCTGGTATAGTAGGTATGCACACATATGCACACAGATCTACAGGCGTCGTTCAATTTATTATTTACAGATTATTTTGTTAGTTTTACACCAGACAGTGTAAATGTTTGTGGGGTTTCTTTATGCTTTTTATATTATTATTAAAAAGTTTTATAAAAGTTACAATATAATCCCCAAAACCAACCCACCCCAAACCACCCCCCTCTCCCTCCCCTACTTCCCAGAGCTGAGTACAGGGTTACAAATATAATAATCACAATCTAACTAACATTAACCAACTACATAGATAACCAAGTTCATAATGCGCTTTAACTCCCCTTTAACATAAATACAAACAAAATAAAAGTAGACATAATAATAATAAAAACATAAACAAATTAATATCCAAGTTATTAAACAATGCTAATACTAAAAATAATAATAATACCATATAATTAAAATTAATAAAAATTCCACTATAATAAACTACTAGTAATAATAACAATCTAAAATTTATTCATAGGCTAGATGGAACTTTTTAGTCCCATATTTATTCTGAATATAATCTATCCATCTTCTCCAGACCGAAATGTATCTTTCTTATGAACGATCCTTCAGATAAGCAGAAACCTTAGCCATTTCTGCTAAATTTGACACTTTAACCGTCCATTCTTCTATAGTAGGCAAACTATCCTTCTTCCAATATTGCCCTACCAATAACCTTGCAGCTGTTATCAAGTTCAACATCAAGTTAATTTCCTTAGTATCACAATCTGTAGTAACACCCAATAAAAATAGTTGTGGAGTAAACTTTATCTTTTTCTTAAAAATCTTTTGAATATTCCACCAAATTTTAATTTATGCTTATGTCAAGAGGAAAGAAACATTTGTTGCACTGAAAGATAACGCATGCATTCCACCTACTTTAATTAACAATCTGCTTGGTAAAATGTCTATAATTATTAACATCCTAATCAAATCTGATTTTCTTCAAAGGTTTTAGATAGGTTTTCATTCCACTTACTTTTAGCCTCGGGTTGCTTTACTAGTGTGATAAATATGAGCATTTAAAACGTAAGAGATAGTCATTAAAATCCAGCTTTTTGACAATAATGCTGTGCTTGGCTATTTTGAATTGTTGACTGGTATCATGAACTCACAAGATTTGATAGCTTTTAAGCCCATGGAAAATAGTTGTCTTATGACTGAAGCAATGAAAAAGAGGTCATTGTCAAAATTTGGCTTCAGGAACCTGTTATGTTCTGATAGAGTTGTTGATAACATTCTGTTTACTTCACTGAGGGAGGATTCAGCAAAAAGGATATGCGTGATTATATCTGTTTGCAAACTATTAAAACTGTTCTACAAAACCATTTCTCACTAAAAGTTTAAGGAACATATGAATGCTTTCATTGCTTCTTACACTGGAATTCTATCTCTTTTTTAAAAAAAATACAGATATGCAAGAGCAAGAACCATTTCATTGGATGGAAAAGTTTATAGAATCCATCATGTTTCCTTCAGCCTATATTATGTCACATTTCAGAACCAATTGCTAAATACTATGACATGTCTCTAGCAATCAGAAAAAGGAGCTGGGAAGAATATGTGACCCAATGGATGGGCTTGCATTTTGGATCTCTTGATTCTGATATATTATGCAGGCATGGCTTAGTAGTTGACAGCTTGCAAGCCGGAATGGAAAAGAATGAATTTTGGTGTGAAGATCTGAAAGAAAAAAGTGCTTCCTTGCCAGATTGCTGTCATGTTGGAGAGTTGGTAGTCTTCCCCTCAAAGCTTTTCGGTAACATTTCCAAAGAATTAGATGAAAATGAAAATCATCAAGAAGAAGGAGAATTTCTCTCCCTGGAAGCTAGTGTGGAAACTTTAGTCAATGTTTCTGTTGGAAGTGATGATGGCAGTGGTGGCAGCAAGAACACGGACCTCCCATTGGAGACCATCAACTGCCAGTTTATGCCTGCTGAAGTTAAATTATTAGCTGAAAATAACAGTTTAGAGGAGCCTTCAGTGAAGATCATCTCAAGAGGAGAAGCAAAGAAAGGATGCAATCATACCACTGAACCAGCTGGAAAAATGAGCACTTCTAATTATGAGAGAGCAACCAAAAACAATAGTAGAGAAGAAGTTATCATACTTGGATACAACTCTAATGAAAGTAAAGATGTCTCAAAAGAAAAAGATTGGAACCCTTCTGTGGAAAAAAGTATGTTGGAGGAGCAGATAGTTCATGGAGCTACAGCTGTACAATATGAAAAATCAGATGTTCTTCATGAGAAGAATGACTGTACTTTATTCTATGATAAAGATACCCTTTTTCAGCATTGTAGCAATGACGCAAACATAGGAGATTCCAATAATTCTCTTGCACACTCACCTGGTTCTCCCATCTGGTCAAAGGATAATCATGTGGATGCGCATAATCTTACAAATTCTCAGAGTGAATGCATTCTAAATGCACCTTTGGTGTCAGAAGTA